>NC_134206.1:316563811-316866841 GCF_965140235.1 Caretta caretta | reverse complement strand
CTTGTTAAGCCAGGGACTCGAATGTCAGACCCCTGTGAAAGTAAGAGGAGTGGGAACAGGTGTCCCAGCCAGGAGGTGTGAAATCTCCCAAAAGTTCCCTGGTCCAGTCCCCTGGTCTGGTTTAAACTGTTCCTCCCCACTGATCAAAGACAGAGCTAAATAGGCTTCATTAGGAGCTTCTTGTTATTTCAAGTACTCAATAAGAGCTGAAATCACTTGTGGTGGGGCAGTTTTTATGCCCAGACTGTTCAGAGCTAAAAATCACTAAGAGACTGACCTATAGAGGTCACAGCAGAGAGGCAGGTGGCAGCAGAAGGTAACTGATGGGCGGCCAGCAAAAGTGGCAAGCAGTCAGACGGTGGGAATGTCTGGTGGGGCGGCCAGCAGAGAGGAACAGCGGCAGGCAAGGAGGCCAGCCAGAGCAAGTGCTCAGATGGCGGCGCAAACAAGGTGCCTTCTTCCCCGGGTGAGAAGTGAACTCACACAGATGCACCTCTGAACGCAGGTCCTCACTGACCAAGGACAACCACTGTGAGTGGGGTACAGTGAGGGAGCAGAGGGGGACACAGTAAAAGGAACATTTGGTTGTATAATTCAAGAACATGAGGCAGAAGACACTGCCCCACTCACTCTGAGGTGGGTGTCCTGCTCACAGTTTTATATTTATGAATCATGCTTGTAGCATTTTCCCTAATTAATGTTGGGTGACTTCTCTCCTTTCATTAAAAGTTTCTTTTCTACACTCAGACTCTGTGCTTGTGAGTGAGGAAGTTTTGCCTCTCAGAGGCACACAGAGGTCGTGTGTAATTTTACCAGGTTACTGGGTGGGGGCTCGAGCCAGTTCTGTGTTGTAATGATGAAAAGGAACACCTAGATATTGAACCTGACCCTTGCTGCTGCCGGCTTCACCGGGCAGAAGGGTTACACTTAAAAAGGGAACATATAGTAAGAAGATATATATAGACATACAGAGAAGGTGGAAGTTGCCATACAAACTATAAGAAGCTAATTAAGATGAGCTATTATCAGCAGGAGAAAAAAACTTTTGTAGTGATAATCAAGATGGCCCATTTAGACAGTTGACAAGAAGGTGTGAGGATACTTAACATAGAGAAATAGATTCAATATGTGTAACGACCCAACCACTCCCAGTCTCTATTGAAACCCAAGTTAATGGTATCTAGTTTGCATATTAATTCAAGCTCAGCAGTCTCTCGTTGGATGTGGACTCTCTCCTCAGCCCCTACGCTACCAGCACTCCCAGCTATCTTTGAGACACCACTGACTTCCTGAGGAAACTACAGTCCATCGATGATCTTCCAGAAAATACCATCCTGGCCACTATGGACGTAGAAGCCTTCTGCACCAACATTCCACACAAAGATGGACTACAAGCTATCAGGAACAGTATCCCCAATAATGTCACAGCAAACCTGGTGGCTGACCTTTGTGACTTTGTCCTCACGCACAACTATTTCACATTTGGGGACAAAATATACCTTCAAGTCAGTGGCACTGCTATGGGTACCCACATGACCCCACAGTATGCCAACATTTTTATGGCTGACTTAGAACAACGCATCCTTAGCTCTCGTCCCCTAACATCCCTACTCTACTTGTGCTACATTGATGACATGCAGTACATTGATGACCAATTCACACAAGCGGTCCATTTCCTGGACACGACTGTGCTAATAAGCGATGGTCACAAAACCACCACCCTATACCGGAAACCTACTGACCACTATACTTACCTACATGCCTTCAGCTTCCATCCAGGACACACCACATGATCCATTGTCTTCAGCCAAGCTCCAAGATACAACCGCATTTGCTCCAATCCCTCAGACAGAGACAAGCACCTACAAGATCTCTATCAAGAATTCTTAAAACTACAATACCCACCTACTGAAGCAAAAAAAAAAAAACAGATTGACAGAGCCAGAAGAGTACCCAGAAGTCACCTACTACGGGACAGGGCCAACAAAGAAAATAACAGAACACCACTAGCTGTCACCTTCAGCCCCCAACTAAAACCTGTCCAGTGCATCATCCAAGATTTACAACCTATCCTGAAAAATGATCCCTCACTCTCACAGATCTTGGGAGACAGACCAGTCCTCGCTTACAGACAGCCCTCCAACCTGAAGCAAATACTCTAGCAACCACACACCACACAACAAAAACACTAACCCAGGAACCTATCCTTGCAACAAAGCTCGATGCCAACTCTGTCCACATATTTATTCAAGTGACACCATCATAGGACCTAATCACATTAGCCACGACATCAGAGGCTCGTTCACCTGCACATCTACCAATGTGATATATGTCATCATGTGCCAGCAATGCCCCTCTGCCATGTACATTGGCCAAACTGGACAGTCTCTGCACAAAAGAATAAATTACACAAATCTGACATCAGGAATCATAACATTCAAAAACCAGTAGGAGAACACTTCAACCACTCTGGCCACTCAGTAAAAGAGTTAAGGGTGGCAATTTTTCAACAGAAAAGCTTCAAAAACAGACTCCAACGAGAAACTGCTGAGCTTGAATTAATATGCAAACTAGATACCATTAACTTGGGTTTGAATAGAGACTGGGAGTGGCTGGCTAATTACACATATTGAATCTATTTCCCTAAGTTAAGTATCCTCACACCTTCTTGTCAAGTGTCTAAATAGGCCATCTTGATTATCACTACAAAAGTTTTTTTCTTCTGCTGATAATAGCTTATCTTAATTAATTAGCCTCTTACAGTTTGTATGGCAACTTCCACCTTCTCTGTGTCTGTGTGTATATATATATATATATATATATATATATATATTCTTCCTATATGTTCCATTCTGTGCATCCGATGAAGTGAGCTGTAGCCCATGAAAGCTTATGCTCTAATAAATTTGTTAGTCTCTAAGGTGCCACAAGTACTCCTGTTCTTTTTGTGGATACAGACTAACACAGCTGCTACTCTAAACTTAAGAAGGGAACTGTCCCAGCCAGAACTGGATATATGTTCACCCTCGTTTTAAGTCACTATTGTATCCCTCACTGCTAATAGTCTGCATTGTGCATTTTATGGACAAACCCCATGATTTTGCACAGTAAGATTTGCTTTCCCCCAATCACTCTTATAAACTCCAGTTCATGTTTTTAATTGCAGTATCCTGAGTTAGTATTTTCAGTGTGTATCTGCTAATCCCTATATCTGTATTGATTACAATAAGAGAGTGTCATAAACCAGCAGTAAACTTGTAAACAGAGCTCTCTACCTGCATAATAAATGTGGTTCTATTCCTAGTGTTGATAGCAGTGTTTCAAATGATAAGTCATTCTGATGAGCTGACATTTTAGCTCTTATGGGGGTGAGGGAGGAGGCTGGGGGTTAAGGAGAACCACAACCAATTTTTTTCAGGCAGCAAATATGTAAAAAGGAAATCAATAATAGAACTACTCTCACTTTAACTGGGAAGATCAAAAATGTTTGATCAGTTTGCACAATTGACCCCAAACTGCAAGGCAAAACACAGGCAGAGTCTGTTAGTAATGAAATTACATTCAACAGTAAATGGTTTCTAAGGAAACCTACCCGAGTAAGACTCACAAGAGCCAGCTGTGCGTGCTCCTGCTGCAGGGAGTACTATGTTGTCACATGGAATTCTGTTTTCATGCACTGTGTCTGAAAGGGTTACTTTGACATGAATAAATCCCAGCCACAGGGTTGTGATATTTTGGTATTAAGAGCCAGTACAGTAATTTTTGTTACTGTACATGCATCAATATACAGTTTCAACAGGGGAGTGGGATTTTTCATATGTAAATGCATGTGTAATTTTCTTTTTGCAATTAAAATGTAATCAAGGAAAAAAAGTGATGACATGCTAAGTAACTCCAACCTAGTATACAATGCTAAAGGCAAGAGAACTAAGCAAGTTCACGCTCAAACGGGTGTCACCATAAGTCAATGCCAGAAAAAGGAAAGAATTAAATTCTGTCATGGATACATATTATTTGATATGCTAGTTATTGCATGAGGATTGCCTGCACGCATATAGTAATGGAATGTGTTTGTAATGTTAAGATTTACTCTACATATGGTAAGTTAAAGTTTTTAACTGCACCTGCATTGTTTAAAGTAACTGATATTTTCCCAGCAACATATAAAAAAAATGATGATTTTCCTTTTAAAAAAAAATAAATTCCACTAATATGGACTAAAGAAGGTTTTAGCGAGGAACTTTCCTCACTTTTTCACCTGAAACAGCTGGGCAAAATGTGAGGATTTTTGTTTGTTTTTTTTAGTTATTTCTTTCTCCTGCTTCTCCACCTACCTCTTTTCCCTCTACCTACTACCCACTCCATCCTCTGTCCCCAGTTCTATGTCCCTTTTTTGCTCTTCAGAGTTTGTTTGTTTGTTAATAAGTCTATCTTAAGGTGAGTATTCCAATACAGGATACCCCTTGTTCTCTTTTAGAGATACATTGACCTATTAGGTTTAGCCCAAAGTAACAATGCCATACTTCTGCAACCTGATGAGGGGTTGCACGAAGGAATTCTGCTCAAAGGAATTCTTCCCTGCTCCATGGGGCCAGTGACCAGAGCTGTCTCGTGATCTGCCCTGTTACATGCTAAGGAATAACTAATGTCTTCAAATTGGCATTTAAATATTGCCAAGTGAAGTCCTGGATTCAACAGTAATGGAAGTAGGTACTCTGCAAAAAGTGACTCCCCCCCACAGAGCCACTTCAAGAGAATCATAGGCCTGGCTCTATGAATTTTCCAGTTGAACATCAAAGACATGTTCTGATTTAAAAGTGATGGCCCAGCTTGCATTATGCAAGACAACATGATTGATGTAATCACCCTGCAAAAATCCCCTATCAAAGATGATGCCCAAGAATCATGCTGCCATATTGCTGGCTACAGTCTCACGCTATCATCCAAAACATGGTCTTGCCACATACATCAAGCAGGGCATGAAGGATTATGACATGATAGATGCCAGGAGAAACTCTAGAATCTTCACTATCTCAATAAGAATCAGTAGGGTAACAGTGATTAACGTGTATAAACCACCAAATACAGACTGGCTTTCCCCCCATTACCCAGCCTATCACCCAGCTGTATGTCAGTGATTTCAATAGCCACCACATAATATTGGGCAAGAATTGTAATAATACTGTGGGCAAGGCACTTGCAGAATGGTCAACAAATGAAGATACACCTCCTTTCAATGCAAAAGACAGGGGCACATTTCATGAGGTTTGCTGGAACAGAGACTGCAACCCAGATCTCTGTTTGAATCATAGAATCATAGAATATCAGGGTTGGAAGGGACCCCAGAAGGTCATCTAGTCCAACCCCCTGCTTGAAGCAGGACCAATTCCCAGTTAAATCATCCCAGCCAGGGCTTTGTCAAGCCTGACCTTAAAAACCTCTAAGGAAGGAGATTCTACCACCTCCCTAGGTAACGCATTCCAGTGTTTAACTAGCCTCTTAGTGAAAAAGTTTTTCCTAATATCCAATCTAAACCTCCCCCACTGCAACTTAAGACCATTACTCCTCGTTCTGTCATCTGATACCATTGAGAACAGTCTAGAGCCATCCTCTTTGGAACCCCCTTTCAGGTAGTTGAAAGCAGCTATCAAATCCCCCCTCATTCTTCTCTTCTGCAGGCTAAACAATCCCAGCTCCCTCAGCCTCTCCTCATAAGTCATGTGTTCCAGACCCCTAATCATTTTTGTTGCCCTTCGCTGGACTCTCTCCAATTTATCCACATCCTTCTTGAAGTGTGGGGCCCTAAACTGGACACAGTACTCCAGATGAGGCCTCACCAATGTCGAATAGAGGGGAACGATCACGTCCCTCGATCTGCTCGCTATGCCCCTACTTATACATCTCAAAATGCCATTGGCCTTCTTGGCAACAAGGGCACACTGCTGACTCATATCCAGCTTCTCGTCCACTGTCACCCCTAGATCCTTTTCCCCAGAACTGCTGCCTAGCCATTCGGTCCCTAGTCTGTAGCTGTGCATTGGGTTCTTCCGTCCTAAGTGCAGGACCCTGCACTTATCCTTATTGAACCTCATCAGATTTCTTTTGGCCCAATCCTCCAATTTCTCTAGGTCCTTCTGTATCCTATCCCTCCCTTCCAGCGTATCTACCACTCCTCCCAGTTTAGTATCATCCGCAAATTTGCTGAGAGTGCAATCCACACCATCCTCCAGATCATTTATGAAGATATTGAAGAAAACCGGCCCCAGGACCGACCCTTGGGGCACTCCACTTGATACCGGCTGCCAGCTAGACATGGAGCCATTGATCACTACCCGTTGAGCCCGACAATCTAGCCATCTTTCTACCCACCTTATAGTGCATTCATCCAGCCCATACTTCCTTTGCTCATGAAAGACTCATTCTGAATCACTCAGAACAGGTCCAGAACTATTCTTGACAACTTTCTACACAGTCAGAATCTACCAGTGATAATCCACATTGTGACTGAATGTCCGGTAATTATGTCTTTACCCAAATCATGATGGAACTTTTGAAAGGCAAGTGGCCAGGATTCACTGTGACAGCTGAGACCACAATCAACATGATTCCACTGAAGCCTGAAAATTAAAATTGTTTAATCTGGCTCATCCAAAGAGTTGCAAGAAAAAAAGCCTTGTGGCTTTCAAAAAAGACACACCCCATGCTGAAAACCAGAAACAAAAAGCCTCTTAAAAAAGACCAAATATCTCATGACCTGAGCACTGCAACATCCCTACCAGAGTCACTGAATTTAGCTTGTTGTCAAAGAAGATGAAGACAATTGAAGCTCTGGACTTTGCTCACTCCAGCCACAAAGCCTGTGAATCATTGAAACTGTAACTGGGTGTACGTGGCCTTTGTGCCTCCCTACAGGAGACCCTGCGGTCTCACTGTATCCCATCCCACCCCACCCAGGAAGCAGCAAAGGTGGATCCTCCAGGTCTGCCTAGAGAGGTGTAATGGAAGCAGACGATCAGAGTTCAGAAAGCTCAGATAAAAGTTCCTGTCTGGGACCAGAGGAGTGAAGAAGGGTGCTCCTCTCTTGCCAGAGGAGCCCAACAGGTAGCCAGAGGTTATGGCGGGTTGAACTTACACTAATATTGCAGAGGGAGAAGGACCTGAGGATAGGCCCAGTAGGAAGAGTCCAAGTGAACTAGCAGTGAAAGATTGAAGTGAGCAGTACAGGACACAGTACTGTGTATTGGGACCCTGGGTTGGAACCCGGAGTAGTCGGTGGGCCCAAGTTCCTATGCCCGCTACCGGTAAAGTGGCATAAACCCAAAGAAGGGGATGAAGCTTATTTGGGAGCCTGAACAAAGGGCTGAATTTATAGGGCCCAAAGCCAGGGATGAAGACCCTAGCAAGGGCAAGTAGACTATTTATTGGATTCTTTAATACCCTGGGGGGGGTTCAAGCAAGTCATTGAAGACCTAAGAAGGTCAGCTGGTAACATACAGAGGCACCAGTGGTGAGAAAGGATGATACCACTCAGAGGTGCTCCAGAGGTCTCAACTGATGCAATCACAAAAATGCTTACGAAATCAAAAGCACCAGGGAATAAGACTACCGAACACAAAATGTACAGAGAGATACAACCAATCAGCTTGCTACTGGCCTCTTTCTCCCCCATCATTGCCCTCCACTGTCGAGGAGGTAAATAAGGCCTGCTCACTCTCAAAAGCTGGGAAAGCTGCAGACCTGGCATGAAGATATCGTTACTGCCTTTGCCAAACCTGGGAAGCAAACCAGTAATCCCTCATCACACCAGCCTATATCACTCCTCTACATGCCGTAGAAGTTCATGGACAGAATATTTATGGTAAGGATTATGACATTTGTAGAAGTAATGTTACCGAATTAACAAAATGATTTCTGACCAGGATGCAGTCACGCTGAACCAAATATTATCCTTGATGTCACACACAAAGGTGGGATTCCAGTGAAAACCTTCAGACTGAGGAGGCAATATAGTCTAAGAAAGCTGCCCATAAAACCATATGAAGGAACAGCCTCATCTTGAAAGCCAGAAAAATTATCCCATGCAGCGCAGTGAAAAAATTCTTCTGAGAAGTCCTGACGAAAGGTAGGTTTTGTGTTTTCTTTGGTGTACTCTCAAACATGGCCTACTATGGGGATGAGTCCTGTTTAATATATACCAGTGATCTTCCCCAAAGATCATCACAGAAATTTGACTATACCGATGACATTACTTTGAACACACATGTATGGGGGGGTAATGCTTACTCTCCTCCCGTGTTTTGGCCAGTGAGTAACAGAGAGAAGGCTTTTCTCATGCCCTTTCCTCTCCTCAACAGCTAGTGCACAGCAGTGCCTGATAGATGAACAGCCTCTGATCTTCCCCACCTCCTCAGCTGGAGAGTCAAATGAGTAGCCCTTGCTGAGCTGAGCAGGCAAGAGCTTTAAGACAATGTGATACAGTAAAGAATATTAGCATGACAAGAATGATTTTCTCTGAAGCATTTCACAATAAGGAGGAGTTCAGGTTAAGTTTTTAGTACATACCAAGAAAAACTAGAATTCCACTTCCAGTTTAGTTAGTAATTTACAATGCTCACTGTCTACCCTCCAATGACACTTATAAAAATTGATTTTTTTCTTTTTTCCTTCAGTGAACACAGGAAATACTACCAAGCAAAATGTTCTCTGACTAGCTAATTTCAATTTTACATTTATGCAAAAACAGTAGACTAGAGTTCTGTGGCAGATGATGTTTGTCAAGGAGGAGACTCAATGCTATGAAGCAACAACTCAGTGTGGGTGATATTCTTGTTCCCCGTACGAAGTCAGAGTGAATGAGCTGTATGGGGGTGGGGGGGGGAGACTTACATGGGAGCAGCGCAGACAAGAATTCTCAGTACAGCCCAGAAGCAGCTGGTCTGCAACTGTTACTACATCTAATGGATTGCAGGAGCAGCCCACAGTGCTCGCTAAGAAGTTGATCTCGTCAGTTTATGGACCGTGTCTACACCACTACTCTAACTCATTCATAGATCCTCTCCAGTATCTTCTTATGGAATGGGACACCACAGAGCTTGACAAGGGCCTGTAGACTTCCCTTGAACAACTTTCTTGAGGTTTCTATCCCCAGTAATGAGACCATGTCTGTTCCATTGTATTTTGGCATTTCCCCAGCCATGTGTTCTCCCTAAATGTAGATACTTAAAACATATTAATGTTATATGCAATTCCTGAACTATTACAATATTTTTAAATTTAAAGTAGGACACATTAGCTGTTGACCTACTATCACATCTTGATTTTTTTTAATTGCCAAAATGGGGTTATTTTTTGTTGATTATAGAAGGAAGGTGGCAATCATCTTGGATGACATTTAAAAATGTAATGAAAACAATACAACAGATGCTATTGGGTTTGGATACAGAAAACATGAGAAATTTTAACAGAACATTTGAATTATTCTTTCTAAATTGATTCTCTGCCTTTAACATAACATGTTTAAAAGGATAATCCATTATCATGTGTAATACTTTGGTATTTTTTCCCCTTTTGTGACAGAAGGATGGAGATTTAAAACCTGGGGAAATATTTTTCCTTTGGATATAATGACCACACAATGCTAATGAGAGTTTTGTATTTTCATGGAGAGGAGAATACAGTATTCATAATCATAGTTACCACAGTTCTGATATATTACATGAATAATCTGGTAGTGCAGTGTACATAATTTGCAAATGGATTACAGATACTTATGCAAAAAAAGTTTGTGAAAATGGTTCTCTTTACTTCTAAAACCTAAGCAAAATGAATATTTAATATGTAGGAAGAGTATGTCTTCTGTTATTATCATATGTTTCTTCATCTATACAATATACATTCTCAAAACTATTTTAGAAGTTCCTGTTGTGTTTCAATAGCTCAATAACAGAATTCCATTTATGTCTTCTAGCAAGAGCTGTAATTTTGCAGGTATAGTCAGCAAAAAGATTGTTCTGTTGACATACTAGATTGCAAGATTGGGTCCTCCGAGCATGAACCCAGACACCTGTCAACAGGACTCCACACAAGCATTGGGGTTCATAATGGCAGATTCAATTGTAGTATCAAGACCATAATTTGAGTCACAGGAAATAGACTGAAACATAGGAAAGAGTGGGATCAACTAGGATCTTTCAAGGTTGTGGCAGGATAAATTCTGATATTTATTTTTAGTTAGTTAATTTAACAGTGTTTAAATACTGTTAGAAACAATAACTAAATTTACCCTACAGTATCTTTGGAAGTCCTTATGTTTAACAACACTGACTAGATCCCAAAATACGGTCCTGATACTGCAAACATTTATGCACATGTTTAAGTGTATGCAAGATAGGGATCTAAATCAGACTTACAATGAAGAAGGAAACAGCCATCCTGACAAAATATCAAATAATTTAAATGTTCTTTTGGTGCCTCTTTCTTGGCTTTTCTAATGCCAATATACTGGGGGGAAATTGGGAAGAATGCATTTGTGTAATCCTTTGGTCAGCATGGAAAATGACTGATGCATTGGGAATATTAGTATCACTTGGATGAAGTAAGATTAAAATGTTGTGGGCTATGATGGGCTAAAATTCTGCAATAATACACTGAATGCCTTCAGAAATTATTGGGAATCAACAAGGTCTGAGACAGAGATTCTTCTCATGAACCCAGACCATAGGTGTAATCTTGAACAGTGACAGGATACTGAGGTCCAACAGTAGACATAGAAAATCACAGCCCTAACAAAGCTAGAAACCCCAGCACAAGAGAGACAACAAATGCTCACTATGCAGCCAAAAAAATGGAGAAAGAGAAAAATAAAGAAGCATCTTTTACTGCTATCTGATTATGAAATCTTCCACTTCCTCCTGTAATTTTAGGTACAAGCTAAACTAATATAAACTTTGGTTAAACTAATGTAAACATCCACTCACAAATTTGTATCATTTTACCTAAATTAGTTTAATATCACATCTTTAGTTTAGTGCAACTTTATGTGTAAATTTATTTAGCTTATGTTAGTTAAAAATAAATCAAAATAAGACACTCTAATCTGAAATAAGAGTGTCCATACGCATACTTGCACCAAAACAGTTAAAGGTGTAAAATAAACTGATTAAGCCCTGGTCTACACTAGGACTTTAGGTCAAATTTAGCAGCATTAAATCGATGTAAACCTGCACCCGTCCACACGATGAAGCCCTTTATTTCGACTTAAAGGGCTCTTAAAATCGATTTCCTTACTCCACCCTTGACAAGTGGATTAGCGCTTAAATCGGCCTTGCCGGCTCGAATTTGGGGTACTGTGGACACAATTCGACGGTATTGGCCTCCGGGAGCTATCCCAGAGTGCTCCATTGTGATCGCTCTGGACAGCACTCTCAACTCAGATGCACTGGCCAGGTAGACAGGAAAAGAACCGCGAACTTTTGAATCTCATTTCCTGTTTGGCCAGTGTGGCAAGCTGCAGGTGACCATTCAGAGCTCATCAGCAGAGGTGACCATGATGGAGTCCCAGAATCACAAAAGAGCTCCAGCATGGACCGAATGGGAGGTACGGGATCTGATCGCTGTTTGGGGAGAGGAATCCGTGCTATCAGAACTCCGTTCCAGTTTTCAAAATGCCAAAACCTTTGTCAAAATCTCCCAGGGCATGAAGGACAGAGGCCATAACAGGGACCCGAAGCAGTGCCGCATGAAACTGAAGGAGCTGAGGCAAGCCTACCAGAAAACCAGAGAGGCGAACAGCCGCTCCAGGTCAGAGCCCCAAACATGCCGCTTCTATGATGAGCTGCATGCCATTTTAGGGGGTTCAGCCACCACTACCCCAGCCGTGTTGTTTGACTCCTTCAATGGAGATGGAGGCAATATGGAAGCAGGTTTTGGGGATGAAGAAGATGATGATGATGAGGTTGTAGATCGCTCACAGCAAGCAAGCAGAGAAACCGGTTTTCCCGACAGCCAGGAACTGTTTCTCACCCTGGACCTGGAGCCAGTACCCCCCGAACCCACCCAAGGCTGCCTCCTGGACCCAGCAGGCGGAGAAGGGACCTCCATGAGGGTACCTTTTAAAATACTCTACATGGTTTAAAAGCAAGCATGTGAAAGGATTACTTTGCCCTGGCATTCGCGGTTCTCCTGGATGTACTACCAAAGCCTTTGCAAAAGGTTTCTACGGAGGGTAGCCTTATTGCGTCCTTCATGGTAGGACACTTTACCACTTCATGCCAGTAACACGTACTCGGGAATCATTGTACAACAAAACATTGCAGTGTATGTTTGCTGGCGTTCAAACAACATCCGTTCTTTATCTCTCTGTGTTATCCTCAGGAGAGTGAGATATAATTCATGGTCACCTGGTTGAAATAGAGTGCTTTTCTTCAGGGGACACTCAGAGGAGCCCATTCCTGCTGGGCTGTTTGCCTGTGGCTAAACAGAAATGTTCCCCGCTGTTAGCCACAGGGAGGGGGGAAGGTTGAGGGGGTAGCCACATGGTGGGGGGGAGGCAAAATGTGACCTTGTAACGAAAGCACATGTGCTATGTATGTAATGTTCACAGCAAGGTTTACCCTGAAAGAGTGTAGCCACTGTTTTATAAAATGTGTCTTTTTAAATACCGCTGTCCCTTTTTTTTTTTCCACCAGCTGCATGTGTTTCAATGATCACAGGATCTTCTCCTTCCCAGAGGCTAGTGAAGATTAGAAAGAAAATAAAATGCACTCGCGATGAAATGTTCTCCGAGCTCATGCTGTCCTCCCACACTGACAGAGCACAGACAAATACGTGGAGGCAAATAATGTCAGAGTGCAGGAAAGCACAAAATGACCAGGAGGAGAGGTGGCGGGCTGAAGAGAGTAAGTGGCGGGCTGAAGAGAGGGCTGAAGCTAAAATGTGTCGGCAGCATGATGAGAGAAGGCAGGATTCAATGCTGAGGCTGCTGCAGGACCAAACCAGTATGCTCCAGTGTATGGTTGAGCTGCAGCAAAGGCAGCTGGAGCACAGACTGCCACTACAGCCCCTGTGTAACCAACCGCCCTCCTCCTCAAGTTCCATAGCCTCCACACCCAGACGCCCAAGAACGCGGTGGGGGGGCCACCGGCCAACCAGCCACTCCGCCACAGAGGATTGCCCAAAAAAGAGAAGGCTGGCATTCAATAAATTTTAAAGTTATAAACTTTTAAAGTGCTGTGTGGCATTTTCCTTCCCTCCTCCACCACCCCTCCTGGGCTACCTTGGTAGTCATCCCCCTATTTGTGTGATGAATGAATAAAGAATGCATGAATGTGAAGCAACAATGACTTTATTGCTTCTGCAAGCGGTTATTGAAGGGAGGAGGGGAGGGTGGTTAGCTTACAGGGAAGTAGAGTGAACCAAGGGGCGGGGGGTTTCATCAAGGAGAAACAAACAGAACTTTCACACCGTAGCCTGGCCAGTCATGAAACTGGTTTTCAAAGCTTCTCTGATGCGTACCGTGCCCTCCTGTGCTCTTCTAACCGCCCTGGTGTCTGGCTGCGCGTAACCAGCAGCCAGGCGATTTGCCTCAACCTCCCACCCCACCATAAACGTCTCCCCCTTACTCTCACAGATATTGTGGAGCACACAGCAAGCAGTAATAACAGTGGGAATATTGGTTTCGCTGAGGTCTAAGCAAGTCAGTAAACTGCGCCAGCGCGCCTTTAAATGTCCAAATGCACATTCTACCACCATTCTGCACTTGCTCAGCCTGTAGTTGAACAGCTCCTGACTACTGTCCAGGCTGCCTGCGTACGGCTTCATGAGCCATGGCATTAAGGGGTAGGCTGGGTCCCCAAGGATACATATAGGCATTTCAACATCCCCAACAGTTATTTTCTGGTCTGGGAATAAAGTCACTTCCTGCAGCTTTTGAAACAGACCAGAGTTCCTGAAGATGCGAGTGTCATGTACCTTTCCCAGCCATCCCACGTTGATGTTGGTGAAACGTCCCTTGTGATCCACCAGAGCTTGCAGCACTACTGAAAAGTACCCTTTGAGGTTTATGTACTCGGCGGCTTGGTGCTCTGGTGCCAAGATAGGGATATGGGTTCCGTCTATGGCCCCACCACAGTTAGGGAATCCCATTGCAGCAAAGCCATCCACTATGACCTGCACATTTCCCAGGGTCACTACCCTTGATATCAGCAGATCTTTGATTGCGTGGGCTACTTGCATCACAGCAGCCCCAACAGTAGATTTGCCCACTCCAAATTGATTCCCAACTGACCGGTAGCTGTCTGGCGTTGCAAGCTTCCACAGGGCTATCGCCACTCGCTTCTCAACTGTGAGGGCTGCTCTCATCTTGGTATTCATGCGCCTCAGGGCAGGGGAAAGCAAGTCACAAAGTTCCATGAAAGTGCCCTTACGCATGCGAAAGTTTCGCAGCCACTGGGAATCGTCCCAGACCTGCAACACTATGCGGTCCCACCAGTCTGTGCTTGTTTCCCGAGCCCAGAATCGGCGTTCCACAGCATGAACCTGTCCCATTAGCACCATGATGCATGCATTGGCAGGGCCCATGCTTTCAGAGAAATCTGTGTCCATGTCCTGATCACTCACATGACCGCGCTGACGTCGCCTCCTCGCCCGGTATCGCTTTGCCAGGTTCTGGTGCTGCATATACTGCTGGATAATGCGTGTGGTGTTTAATGTGCTCCTAATTGCCAAAGTGAGCTGAGCGGCCTCCATGCTTGCCTTGGTATGGCGTCCGCACAGAAAAAAGGAGCGGAACAATTGTCTGCCATTGCTCTGACAGAGGGAGGGGCGACTGACGACACGGCTTACAGGGTTGGCTTCAGGGAGCTAAAATCAACAAAGGGGGTGTCTTTACATCAAGGAGTATTTCAGGCAGGACTTCACGGAGGGTTCCAATAAGAAATGGTGCACCTAAGTTATTGTTCTTATTGGAACAAGGAGGTTAGCCTGGCCTCTGATTGATACATGGCTAGATTTACCTCGCTGCACCTTCTCTGTGAGTGACTGCAGTGTGACCTAGAGGAATGAGTCCCCTAGACGGGGGAGCGGGGGAAAGCAAATGAATACTAAACAAATCTGGTCTATTTCTTGTTTTGATCTACTCTATCTATCTTTTACATCTTTGGCTGGCAGCAGATGGTGCAGAAGGACTGCATGCCATCCACATCTCATGGCTGCTTGGCAGAAGATGGTACAATACGACTGCTAGCCATCCTCATCTCTTGCCTGCCCGGCAGAAGATGGTACAGTACGACTGCTAGCAATCCGTATCGCCTGCCTGCTCACCATAAGATGGTTCAATAGGACTGACTGCAAGTCTAAAGAGAATGACCTGGTCAAGTCACTCCAAATTTAGTCCCTAGGCCCATGTCTGCCCAGGCGCTCCCAGCCGACGTGGCCAGGAGCACCTCGGACACGTCGAGAATGGCTACCAGTCGTACTGCACCGTCTGCTGCCAGAAGGCAATGGGTTGCTGCTACTGTGTAGCAATGCCGTACCGCGTCTGCCAGCACCCAGGAGACATAGGGTAACAGTTACCTGAGCGGGCTCCATGCTTGCCGTGGTATGGCGTCTGCACAGGTAACTCAGGAAAAAAGGCGCGAAACGATTGTCTGCCCTTGCTTTCACGGAGGGAGGGAGGGAAGGGGGGCCTGACGATATGTACCCAGAACCACCCGCAACAATGTTTTAGCCCCATCAGGCATTAGGATCTCAACCCAGAATTCCAATGGGCAGCGGAGACTGCGGGAACTGTGGGATAGCTATCCACAGTGCAATGATCCGGAAGTCGACTCTAGCCTCCGTACTGTGGAAGCACTCCGCTGAGTTAATGCACTTAATGCACTTAGAGCATTTTCTGTGGGGACACACACACTCGAATATATAAAACAGATTTCTAAAAAACTGACTTCTATAAATTCGACCTTATTCTGTTGTGTAGACATACCCTTAGTTATTCTGGTTCTAGTCTGTATGTAGAGAAGCCCTAAATTCCATTCGGAGGATTCTGGTTCTCCCATTCCAGATGGAAGGATGGCATATTTTCCCAGTTGTTTTAAAGCCTTAAGCAGGTTTTTTTCCAGTTCCCTCTCTGAAAGAAAAAGTGCAAGAAAAAGTACCTTTCGACTGAATGAAGAAAAGCTTCAGATTACAAATGCAATAGCTACTCGTGTTGGTGCTGACCACACATTTTTTCCCTGATAGTTTTGAATCCCAAAATCAAATCCTCTGTTTCACGCTAAATAGATGGTCTGTTTCTAGTACCATGCAAACTCCAGCACTAACACAACAGCTACCTATAAGAGCACATACTAAAGCAATATCACCCTTACAAATATACATAACATTTCAGAGTAAACCAGCCTCAGCACTGTGAACTACATAATGCAGAAACACTAGTTTCACTTAAAGCAGGGTCTCATCATCCTTTTTTATTTATACAAAAAAAATACAATGTATCCTCCCCAAAATTGCCATGCTTGCTCTGAGTACAGGAGATGTTTTCTATGAGTAACTTAATTATTCAAACAACGAGGAGTCCGGTGACATGAAGAAGTGGGTTTTTTACCCACCAAAGCTTATGCCCAAATAAATCTGTTAGTCTTTAAGGTGCCACAGGACTCCTCATTGTTTTTTGTGGATACAGACTAACACGGCTACCCCCTGATACTTAGTTATTAAAATTAATTTTGGAATGGGTCCGTTAAGAAATTTAGACTATTATGTGGTCCCCAATGACCTTAGCAAAAGAATATCATAGACTCTTCAAAATAATTCTAGTTAAGGGTAAACTGAGTTTTTAATGAGATATACCTGCAAACGTTTGGATGTTTATCCAAACTCTTCAAACTTATTGAGTTGGGCCCACACACCATAGCCTTTTGCCACCATACAACCTGTTCACCCACAAATGACACTACAGAAACATTTCATCACCTCTTACTAGTATTATCTTCGCTGACAGAAGAGACCCTGCTGTTAGGCCTGCACATTCTGTTTCTCAACTTCAGAAAAAAGAAAGTCTATTATTCTCTCTGAGGTCTTCACAGGGAGGGACCACGGCCACCATTCCCAATGTTGGAAATTGGAGGTGGGCAATGAAAAGTCATAACCCCACCCAAACTGCAGCAAAAGCAGCACAGAGCAGCACCATGCTGCTGTCACTGGCTCATAGGGATCCAGGGAAGATACAAGCCCTTACAAATGGTTACTAAAGAGAACCTTTTCCTCCACATCTAGTCACATGAATTTAGAGAAATTAAGCAGAGTTCAAAATACCCAGATAAGAAAAATCCCACACTTTGTTACCTTTTCCTCTTCAAAACTATCTTAGAAGACTAGGGAATGTCATTACTTCTCAACAGCCAGGACTAGTTAATAGGGACTGAAGCCTTCACCAGTGGCAAAAGTCAACCTCTGAGCCCAATACAAGGCTATCCAAATATTCTGCAACTGCACCAAAGGAATTTATAAACTGTGGGATGAGTGGATGAACTGAATCAGAAAGACAAGTCTTATATGACAGATTGTTCAGGAAGGGATGACAAAACAAGTTATGTAGCTATTTTATAAAGATAATAGATTTAACACTAGCAACTTCGAAACCCATTTTTATAACATTATTGAAAAGGATTCCATTGAACTCTCATTCCCCCAGGCTTGCAATACGATAACCAGCCCAAGTCCAGTTCCTAGTCCAAGTGATGGACCAATCTTAAAGTGATCACTATCTGCAATAAACAAAGTCAGGACTAATTCACATCCCTAATCTTATTCAGATTTTATTTCTGCAGATATGATTGCAACAGATCCACAGAATGATATGAGAACTGATTTAAAGGTTTATATTGCAATGCCAAACAAATAAATGGTGTCAGAAAAAAAAAACATCACCAGCAATGAGTAATATAATTAATAGCAGCAATACATGAAATATTTCAAGAAAAATTAGGAAACTACCACTATACAAAATCTAATCTAATCTAATATAATTGACAATATATAATTCAGTATAATTATGTGATCACATATTACACATATATGCCAATTGTCATAAATATAAAGGGAAGGGTAAACACCTTTAAATCCCTCCTGGCCAGAGGAAAAACCCTTTCACCTGTAAAGGGTTAAGAAGCTAAGACAATCTCGCTGGCACCTGACCAAAATGACCAATGAGGAGACGAGATTCTTTCAAAGCTGGGGGGGGACGGGACAAAGGGTTCTCTGTGTGTGTGTTGTTTTTGCCGGGACCAGAGCAGGAATGCAGGTCAGAACTCCTGTTAAATGTCAGTAAGCAATCTAGTTAGATATGCGTTAGATTCTGTTTTGTTTAAATGGCTGATAAAATAAGTTGTGCTGAATGGAATGTATATTCCTGTTTTTGTGTCTTTTTGTAACTTAAGGTTTTGCCTAGAGGGATTCTCTATGTTTTGAATCTGATTACCCTGTAAGATATTAACCATCCTGATTTTACAGAGGTGATTCTTTTACTTTTTCTTCAGTTAAAATTCTTCTTTGAAGAACCTGATTGCTTTTTCCATTGTTTGTTAAGATACAAGGGTTTGGGTCTGTGTTCACCTATGCAAATTGGTGAGGATTTTTATCAATCCTTCCCCAGGAAAGGGGGTGTAGGGCTTGCGGGGAAAGACGTTTTCAAGTGGGCTTTTTCCCAGTTAGATTTGTTAGACGCTTGGTAGTGGCAGCAATAAAGTCCAAGGACAAAATAGTTTGTACCTTGGGGAAGTTTTAACCTAAGCTAGTAAAAATAAGCTTAGGGGGGTTTTCATGCAGGTCCCCACATCTGTACCCTAGAGTTCAGAGTGGGGAAGGAACCTTGACACCAATACAAACAATAATTAATAGCTACAATTTAATAAGACCAAGTGTGATGGCATGTGTTGATTTAAGTCAGTTGGGTAGTCAAATCAAATAGATAAATAAAACATGGCATTGAAAAGCAGTTTTGCCAGTTGTAGTCACACTGCCTGATATATAGTATAACAACAACACGCAGGAAATTAACAATGTCAATAGGCCACAGGGTACCTGAAATAAAAAGTTCACTTTCTTTCTAAAAGTGTCAGTTTTATTCCCTCTTTTGGATTCAATTTCTGGGAAAGGGCAGGAAAATAAAACACAACATCCAAAAATATAAGCAATAGAAACAAAAGCATACTCAAGTATAAATAACCTTATGCAGCATATCATTATATAAAACAATAAGAGATTGTCATTTTTCTAATCTATTTTAATGATCAGGGTTGTCTTGGAACTCAGAAGGAAATGGAATAGTAGCTGAACTCTGCCTCTGGTCACCATTCACATGTATCAGTAGCAACTTAGAAGAATCATACTGACTGTTTTCCTCTAGAAGAGGACAAGTATTGATTAAAGCTGCAATATACTTTATTTGCCACAGATAACTTGCTTTATGATTAGTTACAAAACTTGTTACTCAGTCCAGGTTCATTGATCTTATGCCCAGTGAAGTCAACGGGAGTCTTTCCATTGACTTTAATGGGCATGAATCGAATCCTGTAAAATTCACTAATCTTTGCCCACTTTTGAGGGAACTTGCACTGATTGATGGTTCTATTTTGAAAGCACATGATACTACAAGCAACTTTGTGGTTTTGGCCATAAAATCCTGATAATATCTCACGCCATAATTTTTCATGTAGTGATCACATTTTTGTTTGGTTATGTCTTTCTCTTATGTCTTTCAGCTTGGTTTTAGGATATCTACTTGCACAATTGCAATATCTGTAATATTTCAGGAAAAATTAGGCAAACTACCACGATAAAAATGCTAATACAATGTAATATAATTGATAATCTATCATTCTATATATTGTCTTTATTACTTATATACTGGAATAAGAGCACCAAAGCTACAACTAACATTACAAAATACTTATGCTATAAATTGTGCATTTAGTTACACCAGTATACATTTGGATTAACTCCACTGAGTTTAATGCAGTTACTTCAGATTTACGTTGGTATAACCGGGAGCAAAATCTGACACTTGTTTAGGAGAGCTCTTCGTCCAGAAACACCTAGAAACTATTGTATGTGAGGTGGGAGCAGACAGAACTTTAGTCGACTGGGAATTAAATCAAGGAAAAGTAAATGGGCCTTAAGGAGAAATTTGGATGCAAAAAAAAAAAAAATCAGGTAAGATATTTCCTTTCCAAAACATGAAGTGATGTGCTTCATTTGTTGGCATTCTGATCTAACGATGAACCACTGTACCTTAGCATCAATACTACCTCCATCTCTAGTTTTTGTATGGGTACACGTCCACTATATGCAGTACTTAAATAGCTATTATGGTGATACAATTTCAGAGACAGTGAAGTTGAGAGGGCATCTATACCTATGAGACCAGGAGAGGGACAAATTAACAGGATATTTTAAGAAATGTACTTGACATCAGTAACCATAGAAAGCTTTATTAAGATTTACACTGGAATTTTTCCCCCCAAAGTTTAAGAAGTCCATTTCAATCCCTCTCTAGACTGCCAGTTAGCAAACTACCCGTGGGTACACCTGTGTTCAGAGTGATAACTCCAATTGCTTCAGCACATTACTAACAAAAATGGACAAAAAACAGTATTTATCCTGGAAAAGGTTTTTTGGTTTTATTTAAATCTCATTTCTTCTTGATTGAAAAAAATACTATATATAATTTAAGCAGAGCATCACTATGTACTGGAACCTTATAATCAGCTTATGCTCCAACATGCAATGGTTCCTGAGCAACTGAATTGTTGTGGCAACAATTGTGTTTATGCTGAAGAAAATGTTGACAGCATAGAATTAATAATGAAATTATTGTAACTTCTACCTTTGCACCACCGTCCTGGTTCTATTTTACTTTATTTCTAGTTGAGTGGGCAAGTTATTGACTATGAGTTGTATACATGTGGACTAAGTATGGGTTATAAAAGGAACCAGTTTTCATATGCAAGTGTGTTACGATCATACAGTAAATACTTAGGGCAAAACTCTGTCTTCACATACATGTGAGGGGAATAGGAGTTCCATGTGCCTGTCCAAGGGAGAATCTGGCCCTTACTATCCATGCTCTAGCATAATGAAATCAGACAACTTAGTCTGTTTTCCAAAGAGCAACTATCTATGTCCAGGGGATGAGACCAGAAGCTGGTGCAAATGAGAAACATGGAAGGACTGAGAATGAAACATGGGCCCAAGGGAAAGCAGCTGCCAGCTGAAGCATCAAGGGGAGCTCTAAAGAACTGACATACATAGTAAGTATAGTTGAAGAAGACGGTACTATGAGGACCCAGAGATATCCCTGTGAAGAGCTAGGTTACAACTACTTTACTGTGTGATCTGAATAAAGGGGACATGCCTTGCTGCAGTACCCCAGCACCAGAGAATGAAGACTATGAAAAGAAGGAAGAAACTCAAAGGGTGAAAATTCTTCTGCTCACTGTGGGGAGAGAGGAAGGTATTTTGCCCCTTTTAGTGGAGCATCTTACTGTCCCCCTACTGCCCCATTGAAGTCAATGGGGCTTTACGTGGGAGCAACACTCCTTCTGTGTGCAAGGAGCTGTAGGATCAAGGCGTAATGGTGCAATTTTATCAAAAGAACAATAACATTTCCTTACTCTAATAAGAAGTCATGTTTTGAGAGAGCAATCTCACAAAAGGAAAAATTTCTATTTGAACACTAGTTCAGTATCATTTGTGTAAGCCCGCAGGACCAATTGTATTGCTTAAGTGGTTCACTATTCCTCCTAATTCTTGTAATTATTTCCCCTATTCAATTTTCAAATATATATCCATTTAGGTGAGATCACTTTGAAATAGAACTTGGTTACAGACAGCATGATATAAAACAAGAAAAGTCACATAAAAAGATCAAATAAAATACCTAGCTCCTATTTAGCACTGTACAAAGAAGATCAGTATCATTATACCCCCTTTATAGATGGTGAAACTGAGGAATAGACAGGAAATGTGACTTACCCAAGCTCACCCAGCCAACCAGTGTCAGAACTTAACCCAGTTTCCAGAGTCCTAGTCCAGTGCTCAAGAGAGTGTTAATGCTATAATCATAGTAATAGATTTTCCAGTGTAGTTATCACTATTTTGTCCTTTAAGTTTCAAGCAGAGATCCCATTGTCTAGTTTACCAACTCTCTTGCCAAAAATCAATCACTTCTAATATATGAGACCAAGTATATAACCATCCAGTAGTTATTAAAACTGATGTTGAAATACCTATGTTGGTGGGCACAAAAGCAACCCCAAATTTTTCATGGGTTAAGATAGTTATGGAAGATCTTACTGAAGGATAACAGAATTCAAAACAGTACACACATTGCTAAGATATAAAACCCCATGGCTGAAATTACTTTCTCACAATTGGGTTTACTTCAGGGCACCTCCATTTTATACAATACAACAAAAGCCCATTGTTCATCATATTGATACCAGCCAGATAGAGTGCCACTTAAAACTTACTGTACACAGCAAAATGAAAACCAGTACACTGAATGCAGGATTTTGAACTACACAACTATGCATATGCTGTCCCTTATTTTTATCTACCAGTGAGGATTTAATTCCAGCCATGAGTTGATAATGTGATGACTCCAAGAGCTCAGGGGAAGATCAGGGTGTCTTGAGTCTTATCGAAAAAACAGACACTCCCAGACTGGCAGTCTGACCTTATTAAATAGGCAAGTGCTATATATAGTCCACAGAGGGCATCTGGATTCAGGCAAGTATAACATGTCTGCCAATCCTTTAGAGTTTTCTTGAGGGTTCAGCTGACAGCTGCTTTCCTGTCCTCAATTCTCTAGCTATTTTCTATATTGGCTTCTGGTCTCAATCTCTCACTTCAGCCTATTGCTTTGTGGGAAGTCAGTGCAAGCAATTGATGATAAAAGCCTTTTGGGGCAATCTGATGATATGCAGATTAGCCTCATTAAAAATGTACAGGATACTCCAATAAAGAATTCACCATCAACAGTTTTATTATTAATATAATACCAGAGATATACATGGTGCTTTAGAGGCAAGTAGAACCCACAGGTCCCTTCCTTAAGGAGTTTACAATTTGAATGAAAGCAGAGCAAGGGATGCCTCTGAACAAAGGGGGAAAGGGGGAAAATACAGGAGTTTTATAGTTACAACAGTGAAAGAAAATGAGATAAGCTTCTAGTTACATATTTCAGAGTGGTAGCCACGTTAGTCTGAATCAGCAAAAAAACCAAGGAGTCCTTGTGGCACCTTAGAGACTAACAAATTTATTTGGGCATAATCAATTTGTTAGTCTCTGAGGTGCCACAAGGACTCCTCGTTTTTTTTCTTCTAGTTACATGTAACTCTTGTTAGTTCTCCATAGCTTTTATTATAATCAATTGAATGTATTAAAAGTTGTGTTGGAGGTTAAAAATTTAACATTTTCTAAAATTTCCTAATCCCATTTATCTGCTACTTCTCCCTAAATTTTTTACCAGTTATTGAAAGAGTCAAATCCCTAGTGGCTTCTTGTGTTTATGATTATGGGAATTATGCTCACCTACTTAAGAAACAGAAACAATGCAGTGTGGTTTATATGACCAACCACAACTAACAGCTAGAATTTCAAACATTGAGTACTGAATATTTGTAACAAACAGTATGTCATCTGTCTACAAAGTTAAAAAAAATTCTGAAAAAAACAGTATAATTTCAAACATGTAAATTCACAGAAATCGTAATCTGTAACTGGAGATTGAGAAACGAAAAAGAGGCTAAATTTGTTGAGAAAATTAAATTATTCACTTGCTTTTGTGATGAGAAAAGCAAGATTATATAATAAATATTATTAATAGGACAAGTTACTGCACTCCTAATGGCAATTTTTATTTCCCAGGAACCAAGCAGCGATTCCATTTTACTTAATCTAAGTAATGCCTTCCATGAAAGTCCATGATTCATTTCATGGTTCTTCCAGCACTAAGTATTTTACCACTGCCCTTGTTAAACATACACCACTTGTGACAAAGATGCAGCAGTGTTCAAGGCCTGAGGGAAAGGGTAAACTTTTCCCACTCTCCTTTGCTTGCCTTGCCAATTAATTTTGTTTCCTTCTTGTCTCTAGCTGCTATCATATCCTCTTACTTCCAGGGATAATTTATATCGATTTATTCCAAGCATCCATAAGTACTCTTTATTATTCTTATCCAGAATAGATAGCCAGCAGCTATTATGCATGATATTGAAATATATACATTTCAGAGTAATGTATAACACACTAAACGGGTCTATATGTAAAAATAAAATCATCTTCAAACTGCATAAAACATTAAACAAATCCACATATGCAGTCATCTATTAAATGGAATTTAATTCCAGACTGCAGTTCCAGGAGAAAATAGAACTATGGGAGGGGTGTTTTTTAAATACTTTGAACCGACATAAAGTGAGTTTTGCTAACAAAACAAGGTTTAGTTATAGCCCAGCGTAGACGCTCGTTCTACTCAATTTGAAGACCGGGGTAAAAATCCCATTGACCTTAATGTGCACTTAGTCTGGGAGATTCCTTAACTGACCACATATTCAAGCTTTAATGCTGTATTGCACCACGAGAGCAGCACAAAGCAGCTTTATTGGGGTTCACTGATTCCAGTAGCATGGAGGTGATATAGCTGCCATCTGGGCTGCCACACTGAGGATTGACCTGAGAACCTCCAGAGTTAAAAATGTTAGTCTCTACAGCTTGAACTCAAACGCCAGGTTCTGAAGCTTGGGGCGGTTACAGATGCATCCTCTGTGGATTGGGCACAGAAAGAAAATTCACAATTCACACTAACCAGTATGTTATGGAGGAAACAGACCAGAGCAGAAACCCTTTTACTGAGTGCAGCACGCTCTGTTCTCCATGGTCTGGCCAGTCAGCTGAGTATTGCCCCAGCAGCACTGCTCAGAATTCTAGGTTTACACAAAACAACTTTTGATATCCTTCCCTCTTCTGGTAGCTTACCCCATTCCAGTATGGTAACACAACTATGTATAGGGCCCATCTTACAATTTCATGATGATTCAAAGAAATGGCTCTTTCAGGCATCCTCAAAAGAACAGACTCATTTTATATAAAACTTGTGCTGCAGAAAGGGAATCTAGGTCCTTGGTGTTTGTGCTTAGTTGCCAACATTTAGCTAAGGTTGGCAAGGATGAATTTTCCATGTACGCTGGGGGGCTAGAGGTTAGTTGGTCCTCGGCTTCTGGAAGACTGTTGGCATTCCAGTGAATTTTAGCATGTAAAAAACATTTTGCAAACATTTACTACTTAACTTCAAAATCCCCCTGTGCCATAGGTAAGAGTTGCTATCCCCAGAACCTTTACTACGGATGATGCATGAGAAGGAAAGATCATAGCTTGACTCTCAGATCCCAAGTTGACAATTGGAAAATGCATCTTTTTACATGTAAACCGGTCACATTACATATGCAAACCTATCAGAGACAATAAACATGGGATGCTATTATGATCCTTCCAAAGCCATTTTTCAGAGTCACACTTCAATAGATCAGCTCCCAACACAATATATATCTTTGTTTTGTTTGCTGTAAAAACTACAAATGTATTTTTCACTAAGATATAACAAAGGAGAAATTGTGGGATAGAAGATCATTCTTTATAGTAGAGGTCAATGTGGTTTGCTATATTGAGATGTATCTCATATCAAAATTACACTAGCTTAACAGACTCTGCATTTTGAAATCTAATAATCATTTTACAAGGGAGTTGAATTTCACGACTGTAGACTTCACTTCTAAAAACAATGAAGCTAATCTGTTAATCCTATGGAGCAAGATTATGAAGATAATATCAAAATTAATTAATTAGAAGAACAAAAAAATAGGAAAGATTGAAGTGGTAGACAACACTGTCCTTATAGTAAGTGACGATACTTATAAGAGTCAATTTGCATTAATATTTCAATGCTTCTTTTTTAATTTTGCTATTATATTTACCAAAAAAATATATATTTTCTTGAGCTCTACATTTCAGAAGACTACCAAAATATATTCTTCAACTTTCAAAATAACATACATATCGGGGCTTAGATCTTATACGAAGCAGAGGATTAAGCGGTAAAATAAATAGAAGCTAGAAACAAAGAATTTAAATAGTTTGCTCACTTGATTATATGGCTGTTATATGTTGGGGTCATATTGCTATAGGAAGCCTAAAGGCTCCCATTCGGGATTCTGCCACTTCCAATTAATCCTTCACAATTTTATCCAGTCTCCCAGTTCAAGAACAATGAAGTTGTTTGCTATATTTAGCATGCTGCCTCCAGCTTAACAGTAATACTGATTGAAGAATTTTAAGTTGACCAACCACACATGTAGACAATGATTTGCCTTTAATGTACTGTAACTTCTATTACATGATGGAGCCAGCATGCTTGTTAATTTGATTCGATATACAATCGTTTTCCATTGATTGGAGCATTCAGTTGCTTGGCAGTTCCATTATTAACAGCTCATGGTTACATTTAATTGATGTTTCTGTATGCCTTTCTGCACTAGGAGTATATACACATTGGAGGGGACTGATTCTTTCTCTCAGTTACACCAGTATAAATCTACAGTAACTCCAGTAGAGTTAATGTAGATACACGAATGTACTTGAGATTTGACCTTGGCCCAAGTTGCTGGAGGTAAAAGCAACTCCTTACAGCTCATCTTGAGTCAAGACCTCTTGCCAGCTTATACATTAGGAAGGGGTGTGATAGCATCTTGCTGTCATATTAACTGAATCTACATAGGATTGACTGATTCAGGAGGCAAATGGTAAAGCCCAGTACATATCGGGATCAGTGCACAGCTTGCACCTACTAAATAGAGCACCTTAGGAAAGTGGGAGTGCTTATGTTAATTGCTTCACGCACAAACAGCCCCCTATGTATCCCTGTCCCGCTTTCCTTCACTGTTCCTGTTACATCACTCACCATTGGGCACCTTCTAGTGCCATTGGATACATCTGGGGATTAGCTCCATTCGGTCTGATGCCCTCACTTCCAGTGATTGGTCACACTGCATTCCCCCTTGCTCTCCAGGACTCACAGTGCTCCTCCAGCCAAATCACTGTACAGTCCTCCCTTTCTTGGGTATCAAAGTCCCTCTGGATCAGCTGTCCACATGCCACTCCAGACAGTCTACCCGTCCAAGTCCTGGTTCTGTGCCACTTTCCCAGAGGCTGGTAGAGAAAACCAAGCCAGCCCACTACTCTGGCTTCCAGTCCAGGGACCCTATGTCTAGCATTTATGGTCTGCTTGTTCTCAGACCATGTTGCTATTTTCCTGGATTCCTCCCTACCTTCCTGCTCTATCTTCTAATCTCCTCCCCTAGTCTTACTAGCCCAAACTCCCTTCTACCAAGGAGTAACTATAGAGCACTTCTTGCCAGACTCTATAACCCCAACCACACCTCCATTCTTCCAGGAAGTGACTGAAGATTAGTACTTCTACAGCCCCCTTCTCTTCCCAGCTTGCTCAGCCTTCCCCTGCCCAGCTGGGCTTCATCATCAATTCGACTTTCAGTCCCTGACCCTCCCCACAGGTGCAGCCTATCAAGTTAATTGTCCTACCAACCTGCTCTGCCTTCTGTGGGGTGAAGACCCCATGACACCTAGGGTAGAAAGTATCTCCACACAGTTCCTGCAATATGGAAAGGGAGGAACCAGGAGCTTCAGTTTGTAAATCAAAGAAAAAAATTATTAATCACTGTGGGGAAAACAGGGATTCAACAGCCGAATGGAGACCCATTTCCTCTCCATGCCAACAGCTCACTTTAAGAGCCCAGCTAAAATAAGGGTAAGTGGGACCTTTCAACTTTTCTCAGATGCTCACTCAGCAAGCAGCATCCCACCCCACTCCACCTCCTGGAAGCACTGCACAGGCTATGTCCTCCCCAGCACCTAGAAGGACTATGGCCCTGGAGAGCAGAGGAAGAAATTGGCAGCTGTTTAAGAACTATGCAGGCACTCTGATGATGAAGGTTACCTCCTTGTGATTCCAACAGACCTCTTTGGCCACAGGGGACAGCCAGAATAGGCAGCAATTGATCCCTAGACATTATTACCTTTAATAATCTCTTCTACTGCTGTGCAGTGAGATAATTTTCATGCCCAGTATACCTTCCTGCCAGCTCCAGGGACATTTCATGAACACAATTTACCAATCAGTGACAAGTAATCCGGATCTGAGTTACTACAGAGAATTCTTTCCTGGGTGTCTGGCTGGTGAGTCTTGCCCACATGCTCAGGGTTTAACTGATCACTATATTTGGGGTCGGGGAGGAATTTCCCCCTAGGGCAGATTGGCAGAGGCTTTGGGGGTTTTTTGCCTTCCTCTGCAGTGTGGGGCACAGCTCACTTGCTGGAGGATTCTCTGCACCTTGAAGTCTTTAAACCACGATTTGAGGACTTCAGTAGCTCAGACATAAGTTAGGGTTTGTTACAGGAGTTGGTGGGTGAGATTCCATGGCCTGCGTTGTGCAGGACGTCAGACTAGATGATCATAATGGTCCCTTCTGACCTTAAAATCTATGATTCTATGGTATAAACAGGATAAATTCCTGCAGCAGTGATGGAACCGTTGTGCATTAATGAGCTATTTAAAAGTTGTTGAGCTTTACTTTAAACCTGTCAGGCACCACAGACCTCAAACTCAGGCCTGTAAGTTGCGAAGCAAGAGCCTTACCCTCTACACCACCATGTTTTGAGGTCAGACCAGGAAATTGCAGTTGATACCCACAAACAGGGTACAGCCATAGACTCAGTGGGACCAGCTGACTAGCAGCAGGCTGCTGATTGGACATCACTTAATATAATGCTTCCTCTTCCTGCCCACCCCCCTTGTCTGAGCAACTAGTCTTTTGGGCCTGTTCCCATCCAGACCACAGCTGGGACAAAATTCCTGCTCACGCAAGACAGTCTTCCAACCTGCCTGAATCCCATCCTGCCAAGCCTATCCTTGTGTCCGCCTGCTACATACATTGACCAGCTCTACACTTTGCCTATTCATCCACTTGCCTTTCCCTTCCCAGACTGACTGAACCTGTCTGTGCCCTTGACTATGCAACTGGATTCACACTTTGGACAACGACCTCTCCCCAATCTTTCAGCGAGACTCAGCTGTTCCCCGTCCTCGTGCATCAAGCATGTGCACCAGCCTCCTGGCCTCAGCGCAGGTCTCACGCCCATGGTCCAACCCACTTATAACCTTTGATTTTTTTTCTCCTCCATTTGATCACTGGTTAAACTTGTACACCAATTCTTGTAAGTTTTTATTTCCTGTTTTTTGAAAGATAGAGTTCCCCGTGGTGTGGAGACAGCAATGGGTTATGCTATAAACAAACATGAAAGGGCATGACCTGAAGCTTCTTACACAAATGAGAGGTGAAAATCCAGAGATAAAGTTCCCTATGTCATCTGGATGTGAAGATATTCGGTAAATAGCAGGTAAAGCAGGACACGACAATATTTATTAACTCTTAACACATTGCCGTCCTTGCCTAAGGTTCTCTCCAAAGTGACTGACTGGGTTTTTTAGCTATTGACTTTAAGGCCACTCTGGTGGTACCAGTTGTCCAGGGACTCTCTGCATAGGATACAAAAGGTGTACTTCAGATATTCAAAAGATTAAGGGGTAGTGTGGTTTAATCCAGCTCAGCCATTCACTCAGGGCAGATCTCACCCTCTGGTCATTGTAACAAGAGGGTGAAAAGCACAGAACCCAAACTCAAATGGGCACTAATCACACAAAAGGAGAGGAGTTGAACCCAAAAAGCAACATAACTTACTCAGATCTTATTGAAGCCTTCAAGATGTGTGGCTTTGTTTGACAAAGTTGCCAGAGCCTCATGGTCAGTTTTGTCCCTCTTACTTTTTTGTGAGAATGCATACTGTGCCCCTCACTGCTTTTAACCTTGAGTGAGTTGTTGTTTGTATTTTAGTCAAACAATTATTAAAGTCAGTAGGGGGAGAAAAGCATCGCGTTCAGAAAATCAGACGCGTCATCAGAGGTGCAACACTGAGTGACCTCAGTACAGAAAAAAAACAGAGAATTTTTTTCCTGACTTTTTGCTGGGGAACAAGATGTACTGCTGTTGCTGAAATATCCTTGACACTGATTTTCAGGCAGGCTATTGTACATGCCTACGGTAGCCTCACAGCAGTGTAACTCTCTTCCTCTTTCCCAGGCTGACAAGAAATTAAAAGAGAGCCATTTCTTCCATGTGGCAGCTTTTTCATAATCAGTTAAGGCAAATAGGGTACCTATGCACTACCATAAAAAACCTGTGGAAAACCCGCAGCTGGCCTGGAGTCAGCTAACTCAGGTTTGTGGGGGTTAGGCTGTGGGGCTGTACACTTCCAGTGTAGACATGTGGGATGGGGCTGGAGTGCCTCAGTTCCCCCATCTACAAAATGGGGATAATAATTCTCTGTTTCTCCCACACTTTTTCTGTCAGCTCTACTTAGTTGGTAAACTCTTTGGGGAAGGGACCGACTCTTACTATGTGTTTGTACAGATCCAATAACAGGCCCTATTCTTAGTTGGGTCACTAAGTACTGCTATAATTCTGCTAAAGAGAACCTTAATCTATTTTAAAGCACCCACATAACTGTTGTGCACACCTACATCAGCCCTGATTGTAGGTGCTTCAAATACATACAGTATAGGTATGCCCGAATGCAGATTTAGATGCTTGATCTTAGGCAAGTTTCAAAACTGGACCCTCAATTGGCATTAGAGCAACTCATGGAACAGCTCAACAATTAAACTCTGTGCCTTCTGTGATCTTCCCCCAAATTGTTTGCCTTTTAGTAGTTACCAGAAAGAGTTTCCAACCAATGGGTTCATAATGGTCTATTAAGGTACTGTCCACCTGAATAGTCATGCAGTATCATGCTTCTCTGATAGGGCATAGACAGAATCATACCATGTCATGCACTGCCTTTTCTCCCAAGTCCCTGGAAATAACTTGAGATATAAGGACTAGTACAATATGTGGCAATGTATTTAATTATTGTATTTTGACTACCCATGCTCTTCAGAATGACTTCCTGACATGTACAGAAGGCAACGGCACTTTTTGCAAACAGGTTCAAAACTGAACACACATGTTTTGGTGTAAAGTAAACCTCTTGAATCCAGGTACAATAGACATAGTAGATAATGCATGCAACTTTACAAAAAATGTCACTAGAGCAAGAACACACAGTCCACCCCCTTTCATTACCCACTGAACAAATCTAATGGTCAGGGACTTCATCAGCAAAAAAAAAAACAAAACAAAACATAACAAAAAAAACCCAAAACAAAACAAATCCACCAGCAACAAACAATAGGCAGCAGAACTAACTGACACTATCAAAATCCTATTCTCACAGTGTTCACTTTTCTCATTCTGTAAGGGCGTGCAAAGCATTGAAAGCAGGCAAAATACCTTCTAGAAAACTTTCTAAATAGGATATAATCACAAGGTTACATATTAGTGAAGCATCAGGCGCAGCAATTGGCTGTGTACAATAACAATGAAGCACAGCACTGTTGGTTTAGGGCTCTTGATGCTTTTAATGAGTAATTGAAGGCTGATTAAAGTTCTTGTTACAATTCCAGAGCCCTTTAAGGCTTTGACGTGTGCAAGGTCAATTCAGAGGTGGCATACTTGAGCCACGTTCCGATTCATAAATGATTTATATTCCTTATGTGCTCCCTGAATTGGCGACCGTTGCCTCTTGGCTGACAATCGTCAGCTTAATGAATGCCCTTTTAAAACAAGACGAATGTCCTTCACCTCAGATAATTATGGCCTATTGTATTATGCTGGTTGGGGAAAAAAAAGAGAGCAAAACTCTCTTAAGATGTCAAGCCTTCAAAATAACACACAGAATTGGGCTGTGTGTTTGCCTTTGGGAATTAGGAACTATGTATCACTGTATGTCGAGTGACAAAAGAAAAAAACAAACACACAAAATAATAAATAGTTTAATCTTGTAAAGCTGTTCAAAGAAATAAGTATCTTGAAATAAAATTCAACCAGCCAGTGAGCTGAGCCTCCCTACTGCTCCCAAAATGAAATTGATCTGGATTGTTGCTAAGGATTGTCACTATAATATTCAGAGGTTACCCTTCTCGAGTTAGTTCAATTAAGGATAGAGCAAGATGGCTTTTTAAAAAGCAAACTGCAGAATTTCTGCACATGTTAGACAAAATACATCTGCTCAGGAAGGCCAAACCCACGTGCAACTTGTGCTGCAGATGCACAATGAATACAGACATTAAAGAAAGGTCACTTTGATGTTTGTAAGTCTCACAGATACTCAGATAATATTTATGGATAACTACTCTCTACTCCACTGGCCTTCAAGCAAATAGTGCCATGGGGATTAGCAGACTGTTCAAGCTATCCACTCAATTTTACTGGCAGATAGTATCCAAGCTACTCCAATTATCATTAACATCATAGCAGTTTCATGTGGCTGTATGGCTATGCTACTATTGTTGTTTAAAAAACACACGCACACAAAAACCAGTACAGCAAATGTCAGCCTTAAATAAGAATTTCCAGACCAGACCAGACTAGAGGGTCATTTTGTCTGGTATGCCACCCATGACAATGGCCAGTGCCTGATACTTCAGAGGAAGATATTAAAAAAAAATCCTGTATTGTGGTGGACAATTATGAAGTAATCTGCCCACTGGGGAATTTTCTTCCTAACACTTTCATCCAGTGCTTTTTCTTATGATTGGAAGCATGAGGGTTATATACTTTTTATATATCTTTTTATCCTTTCCCACGTAACTCCAGATATTCTCATTATCTAAATAAGACTTTTCTGGATTCTTGCTAACCTTCTGGCCTCAATATCCACAAGAAGTTCCAATTAGCTGATTGCTCTGTAAAATAAACAAAAAAAGGCAGTAATGTTCCAGAATGTAGCTCTATCATACAAATAGATTTCTCCCCATAAGCGTTGAACTCCTTCTCCTTCCCAGTTGAAAGGGGAGTCCTTTGATCAGGTTTACAGGATGATGTCAGCACAAGACAGGTATCCTTGCTAAAATAGCATAAAAAGGATGCCTTTTATGGAAGGCTTGATTCAAAATACTTTTAATTTAGCTAAATATTTAAAATAATCATAGTGTAAAAGGACAAGTGATAGAATATTTTTTCAACATACATTTTAAGTAACTCTAAATGTTAAATTACAGCCAGTTTCATGTGCAGTACAATGCATGTTTAAAAAATTCAGTTTTACACAGAAGAATAGAATATTAGGTCTCTTAAGAGCTTATTGCCTTGGAAACAGAATGGCAGAATTTTCAATATCACAGCAGAAGACCAATTTACCATGAAATTTGATTGATGTACTTGGTGTGGTTTGAAATTGAAATTTGGGCCACTGCAGTCTAAGTCAGAAAAGTCTGTTTTCAAAATATTATAATAAATACCAATTTTGGTCTAGATCAGAAGGATATAACAGAGTTTTGAATTTCAGAAGGCAGTTCTTTATGTGTTACTCATGGAATCACAGATTCATAGAAATATAGGGCTGGAAGGGGCCTCGAGAGGTCATCAAGTTCACCCCCTGTACTGAGGAGAGACCAAGTAAACCTAGATCATCCCTGACAGGTGTTTGTCCAGCCTATTCTTAAAAACCACCTAGGGATTCTACAGCCTCTCTTGGAAACCTATTCCAGAGCTAAACTATTCTTATAGTTAGAATGTTTTTTTCCTAATATCTAACCTTAATCTCCCTTGCTGCCAGTTAAGTCCATTACTTCTTGTCCCATCTTCAGTGGACCTGGGGAACAATGGATCATCCTCCCCTTTGTAAGAGCTCTTAACATATCTGTTATCCAGTCCCTCTTTAGTCTTTTTTTCTCAAGACTAAAGGTGTCCAACTTTTTTAAACCTTTCCTCACAAGACAGGTTTTCTAAACCTTTTATAATTTTTTTGCTCTCCTCTGGATTCTCTCCCATTTACCCACATTGTTCTTAAATAGTGGTGTCCAGAATTGGACACAGTACCTCAGCTGAAGCCTCACCACTTCTGAGTAGACAACGACGTGCTAACTGCAAAATGCTCATATGATTAATTATTTAGCTAGAGACACCAATGGAAAGCATGTGACAGTACTTTTTAAAGGATTTGACATACAGCAGGAAGAACTGAAGATAGATATATCACCAAATGCAGGGTGTGTAAATTGCTCATTCAAAAATCTTGTTAAATATGTCATTGGCGATCCCTCAAGGTCGAGGATGATCTCTTTCACAGGTTTTATTTTTATGGGTCCTTTGGTGACTGAAGAGTCCAATTCTGAAGCCACAGACTCGTTGGAAGACAGGGTTGGGCTGCGATTGCCACGTGACTGTTGTCTTTCCTTTCTTTTCTGGCATTTTTCTGCAACCAGGGCAAGGCGATTTTCCTCAAAAGTTCCCTCTCTGACAAGTCTTCACCAGTTATCCCTATCCTGGGCTGCTGTCTCCCAGTGTAAGGTGTCGATGCCATATCTCTTGATGTTTATCTTGAGGGTGTCTTTAAAGCATTTCTTTTTGGCCTCACCATTTCCTTTCTCCTTTGGTGAGTGGGGCATACAGGAGTTGTTTGGGTAACCATACATCAGGCATGTGCACACAGTGCCCACTCCACCTCAGCTGGTGCTGGATAATCAGGGCTCCAAAACTGAAGATGTCGGCCTCTGTGAGGACACTGACATTAGTGCGATGATCCTCCCACTTTACGTTGAGGATCTTCTGAAGAAAGTGCTGGTGCTGGCTGCATTTATGTGGGTTAAGCAAAATCTCATGTGATGGGTTGGGTCACAGAAACCCACTTAGGACTGCCACCTGATGTGCTGAGACTACCTCTAAGCCCATTTTCCCCTGGCAGCTTGGGACTTCAGTACCTTGCCTGGTTGTGCCAGACATGCTAGCCTGCTACAAACACAGACCCAGATCTGAACCACGTCCCCAAAAGCTGCAGGCTTAACTGAAAACAGCTTAAGAAGTGCTCCTGTCTCCAACACCCAGATATCCAGTTCCCAAATAAATACATTTTGCTCTGTATAAAGCTTATACAGGGTAAACTCATAAATTGTGCACCCTTGATAACACTAATAGAGAGATATGCACAGCTGTTTGCTCCTCCAGGAATTACTTACTTACTCTGGGTTAATTAATAAGTAAAAAGTGATTTTATTAAATATAAAAAGTAGGATTGAAATGGTTCCAAGTAATAACAGACAGAACAAAGTAAATTACCAAGCAAAATAAAACAAAAACACGCAAGTCTAAGCCTAACACAGTAGGAAACTAAATGCAGGTAAATCTCACCCTCAGAGATGTTCCAATAAGCTTCTTTGACAGACTAGACTCATTCCTAGTCTGGGTCCAGCAATTACTCACACCCCCATAGTTACTGTCCTTAGTTCCAGTTTCTTTCTGGCATCTCTTAAGGGTGGAGAGGCTATCTCTTGAGCCAGCTGAAGACAAAATGGAGGGGTTTCCCAGGGCCTTATATAGTCTCTCTCCTGTGGGTAGAAGCCCCTTGTGTTCTCCTGGGCAGAATCACAGCTACAAGATAGAGTTTTGGAGTCACATGGGCAAGTCACATGTCCATGCATGACTCAGTTCTTTAGAGGCCGATGCCATTTGTTTACATGTTAGTTTGAACATTCCCAGGAAAGCTCAGATGTCAACTGGCATCTCTCAAGGTCCATTGCTAGCTAAGTACTCCCAATTACTTGAAGAACCCCTTCACACTATGTTGACTAAATCTGCCTTATGTGCCTCCTACAGCAAACACTTTAAATACAAGCAGAGAGCCAATGCTCACAACTTCAGATATAAAAATGATACATTCATACGAATAAGATGAATACATTCAGTAGAACATAACCTTTGCAAAGATATGTTACATGGCATATCTAGCATAAAACATATTCCAGTTATGTCATATTTACCCTCATAAGCATATTTCTATAAAGCACTATTGGGTGCAATGTCACACCTCACTCCTCTTGTAATCCCACTGTCACATGAATAAGGGTAAAATCTGTACCCAAGAGAATATAGCTTGGAAGGATAGTATGCAAAGGTGACTTACCACTTTTCTTTGCACTGTGCCAACTGTACACGTTTTTTTCTGTACATGGTTGTTTCCTCATTTGCTATGTTACAGCAGCTTGAGGGGTCTTCTAACCTACACAAGAGGGGATCTGTATGTTGTAGAAGCATCCTGACAATGCCCCTTTTTCTCATGCCACATTTCTCATGCCATTTTGGCCTGTTACACTGGCAACTAAGAGAGTGGTGGCTTAAGAGCCCCTTCTTTGAATCTGCTTCTCTGAAGATTCATCCTTAAACTGGGCTGATCCTCCTTGGGCCAGTTAAACAGGCTTTGTGGCTAGATTATGCCAGCTTCTCAGCACACATGAGCCACAATGCACTGCAGGATCTGACCCTATGTCACCTTGTAAGATTATAAAGTCTTAGCCCTGACAGTTATTCCAGAGTTGAGAGGTGTTCAGGCCCATTTCTAATTCTGTCCCTATACATCTGGAACAAGCCTATACATCGGCTATTTCTTGTTCTCATAAAAGAGTCACCAAACCAAAATGGATCACAGTGAGCAGAGTTTAACTGTTGACCTCTAGCACTTGTTCCTAACTCCTTCTTCCCCACTATTAGGATGTATTGTTTGCATTTTCACAGAACAGTTGCACGTCTGAAAATTACTTTTACTTACAGGATTAAAAACCCTGATATTAGTGAAAAGGGAACTTGAATGTGAGACTTGAAAAAAAAAAAGGCACCAGTCTCCTGGATTTCTCTGAGTGAGAAGCTTTTTGCACATGTCTGATTGAAAGAAAATATTGAGTCACACAACTAATGTAAACAAACTGCCAGGGCATTACTACGGCCTCTTTCAATAAATTCTCCTTGGGTTCAGACTAGTGGACATTTAATTATTATGGTCTATTTTATTTTATGGCAAATTACCATTCTGACAGAATATGTTTATGAGTCTAAGTATTAAAAAAAATTGATGTATTCTCTCTGTTGCTCTCTTTATGGCTACTTTGTTAAATTTATGATGCACATTGTCTGGGAAAACAAAGATAGTCAAGTATGAAATCACACTTCTGCCACAAGACTTAAACCCAGTATGGAGAGACAGTGATAATTCTGATTATGAATTTAATAATCCCCTAAAATATTTTTAAATGGCAGGCCAGTCAAAAGGATGTAATTTTAGCTTATCAACAACCAACAGCAGTACTATAGCTAAATTTAGCAATATAAATGCTAGTCCTGCTGAAAGTTTAATAGCATTTAAAGTTAATCATAGGACCTTGCGGCTGGCTAACGCTGAAAAACTATTTCTCAGAGGGAGAAAGAAAGAAAAGCTCTTGTCAAACAGTGTGACAAACTTTGCTGGATTTAAAATACTTTTCCTCATAATGGGCTGTCATTGACCTGTGTGTTAAGAATTGAGGGTTTTTTCTTGCTACTGTAAAAAAAAAATTCCAGGAGGTAAAAGTGGATAATGATTGAGGGTTTGTTGATAATAAATCAATGGAAACTGGTTGAGAATGACTGAGAAAGATAATGGGTGTTCACTGTTTCAAATTCTTGTATTTCTGTCCACAAGCGAATCTTCATAGGAACTGATTTCTAGTTAACGGCGATGTGTAATTTCCTTAATGTCCATCCATACATTTATACAATGCTCATCACTGTGCTCTCTGAACCCCTAATTATGGCACTGATTCAAATCTCATTGAAGTCAACAGGACTGCATTGGCTACATTGCATTTTGGATCCGCCCCCCTAAAACATTAAGTGGAAGGAGACAGTAACAGCCCTCAAGTTATGCATCTCTCAGAAGACTCTTCTTTACATTGGCCTTGCTGTGGCTCAAAGGGGAAAAATAAACTTTTAAACATAATTTGAGCAAAGCCAGTCTATCTTCACCTTCCTGCTATGGGGATTATTAGAGAATCAAATTTTTAAATAGGTCCGTGCGGGGTCTATGGGGGTCTATTTTAAATAGGTCTCGTGGGGGTCAGTTGTCTACAAGAGCCAAGCTCTTTAAGAAGTGGTTGATGTCTCTCAGTAGTCCTCATGCTTCTATAGAAGTGGAGTCCAACTGTTTATGTGGGGGGGGGGGTCTAGGCATAGTTGCAACATTTTAAAAAGTTTTCCAAGGGACAATTCTTCAAATAAGATGAGGGATTGGAGGGAGGTCTGGACTACTTGAGGCTTTTGTATGCATTCTAGAGAATTTTAGCACCTCTGCAGTAGAGCTTTGCAAACATCAAATCATTAATCCTCACCACACCCCAGTGAGATAATCAAGTGTTAATACAGATATAAAGACACTTAAGTCACTTAAGTAACAGAGAGTCAGGCCTTGTCTACACTGCAGAGTTTTGTCATCAAAAGTTATGCCGCTTTAATTAAAATGCTTTAATTAAACTGACGTTGCATGTCCATACTATGCACCTTGTGTTGGCAGAGCACATCCACACTAATAGCTCTTGCATCAACACAGAGAACAGTGCACTGCAGGTAGTTATCCCACTGTGCAACTGGCCACAGGGTGTTTTGGAAAGGGTTTGCAATACCTCATGGGGCATGTACAGAGTCACATGATGCAGGTTTCTCAGTCCCATCATTCCATGGGCATCCTACTAGACTGCCAGCTACTTTTCAACTGAAGTGTACGTGGGGCGGGAGGCAGGGGATAGTATGACAGGGAGCATGTGTGTAGAGGCGGGACAGGCAGAAACAGAGTGTGTGTTGGGGAATTTGTGTGAGAGAGTGTGTGTGGGGAGTGTATATGTGAGAGACAGAGTGTGTGTTGTGGGAGAGTATATCGGCATGCTATTTCTTTAAATTCAGCAGTCTCTCCCCTCTGCCCCTCTGAGTTCTCCCACAGCCTCCTCAGCTACCGGGAGCAGCATCCTCAGCAGCTGTGAGTTCTCCAAGATGAGGAATGTCAAAGCTTCCCAGAGCTTTGAAAGGGGAGGGGCACATGCAGCTCCACCCTCCACAATTGTAAAGTCAAGGGACCTATAACCATAAGTTTCAGAGATCCCAAAACTTTGTATGGCTGCTATAAAAGGAAGAAGGAATGGTGACAGTCCGTCATTAACCACTGGTTTTTAGGAAAAGTCACAATAACAAATAAATTCCATGTTCAGCCCTAGCAATCAGTTTATGTTGGTTTGCTTTTGTAAAGCCCTATGCAAGAGAAAGGGATAGAATGACCTATCTCAGAGCAGCACCCCATATAAAATTCTCTACCCAGTCAGTGTGTAAATCTCTGAAGTCTCAATGACAGTTAATGAGCCTTATGTGACCAAAACATAAATACATGTATACTGTATATTCATTTAATGTTAAACCATGTATGCAACCAAAACTTGCATACATGAATCCGGTGGCCAGAGTATATTGGCCCAAGCTACAGCAATTACTGAGAAAACAGCAATCACCTCAAGTTATTTGTATACAGAAGTGTGTTTTCCCTACTTCTCACTCTTCTCTATTTGACCACTGTATATCCCTCAGCTCCAAAGAGCTTTTGCACTCAGAACTCGCCAACCAGGGATGCACAAGGCGAAAAAAACAAAAAAAGAAATTTTTCCCTAATAATATTAAAGTTCAAAGAAACCAAGGAGAGTGAAAATAGAAAAGAAGTTGAACCTTAGCCAGGAAGAGGTCATTTGAAATGTCACTGAGAACAGTTTTGGGGGAGTAGAAAGGACAGAAGTTATACTGGGATGGATCTGGGAGGACACGTAATGAAGGTTGTACAGGACATGTGGAAGGAGGTTAGATTGAAGTAGAAAAGGGAGGCCAGATTGAAGTTAAAGATAGTTGGGGCCAAGAATTGTTTTTTGATAGGGAATACTAGAGAATTTTTGTATGCTGAGGGGATGGAACTTGAGGAGGTCAACACAGAGACAGGATGAGAGGTTCAATTTAGCAACTAAGCAAGCAGAAAACAGGGTAAAGAAGGAAGGGTACTGGGGAAGGGAATGATGGGAGAAGGGAGAGATGATGGAGGAAGCTCAAGTTGGATTTTATCAATCATCTCCTTGGAGAAGATGTCAAGAACTTGGACAAAGAAAGTCAGAAGGAGGGAGGGTACAAGGCTTGAGGAGGGAGCTGAAGAGAGCAAATGGGCATGAGGCTATTTGGATAGAGAAGTAAAATTATTTGGAGTCAGACAGGAGTTAGAGATTCAAGCTGGCAGAGAACTATATAAGCAGTTTAGCAGGTGCCACAAGGGCTGGCAGGGAAGGGAGGAGAATGGGGAAGAGGACAGCCTGCCCTCAGAATTGCACATTCTCCTTCTGCCAGGGTAGATGCAGAAAGCTAGCCCCATGGATGCAAAACTGCAGACACTCCCAAAGCCGAGCAACCAGGCATACAGTTTCACTCCCCCAGGAGCAAGCTACACAAGCATTTTAATCAAAATATGCCTTCTACAGTTTTGACTCCACACATACTTTTCTCTTGCTAATTGGCTTTTTGTTGCAACCCTCTCTTCAGCTGCCTCCTTCACCGTCTCTTTCCATTCAGTCTCATTCCATGCTCCCCTCTTTCCTTCCCTCCCTCTCCTCCTCTGACCCTGATCATCTCCTGTCTCCATTACTCTCCCTTGCCCTCTACATCCCCTCTCCCTTCCTTTGTTTTTCCTTTTACATAAATGGAAATAAATAGAAATCCATCTCAAAACAACACAAACACACACACACACACACACACACACACACAATCATGGAACTAACATGATATTTAACATGACATTCCCTCTGTTCATTCTGTATGGTATGTCCCTCACTTTCACTCTGTGTGTGGCTGGTCTATTTAGATTACAAGATCTTCGGTGAAGAGACCATCTCTTACTCTGGCTGTATAGTGTCTAGTACTGCATGGCCCCTTGCACTATTGGAATACAAATAACAATTAAACAAACAGAGCCCTTCAGCAAGAGGTACTGTTCTGACCTGCTAAGACCTCTCTAATTTAAATATAAAAGTACAATAATTGTCCAGGGTATATTTAGTCAATATAATTGTCAAACTGTAAATTGTGTCTTTTGAGGAATATGCTCACATAATACATTATATTCTAACTATATAGAATAGGCTTGTGAGATCTTTAAACAAATATTAGACAGCAGAAAGAAATGAAACTATGTATACATAATGGAAGTGTGACAGCAGCTACAAATGTGTATAAATACATACACACACTTCCGTGAAAAAACTAGTTTCTATTTTTTCATTGGGATTAGCAGATTACATCTTTCTTTCTCTTCTTTATATTCTTTTGTTGTCTGCATCATATAATGTCCAAGTCTCATGTTTTCTGAATGAAGTGATTAATTTTATTAGAGTGTTACAGTGAATGTACTCAGCATGTTTCTATGTTACAATTATCAAAAGGGTAACATATTTACATATTCAGTATGTGATTAACAGTTTATTTTATTCCATCTATGCCTTATAAATTGTTATGGTTGTTTATTCAATTAGATTTTCATCTCTTTCCAATAAGAGAAAATACTTTTGTTTTTGCTGTGCTATATACCTGTTTTGTAATCCTGGTAACTGTTTACTTCCTTTTTTTATTATTATTTCTGAACACAACGTCTTCATCGTCAGAATATTTAGTAACAGTAACGTAACATCTAGTTTACAATTTTTCCCCTAACAGTTCGGTGTTCTTACCATATGCAAAATGTGCCTCTTTAGTTGTTATGCAGTTATTCAATGTACTCTAAAAGGAATGTTAAATAAAAAGACTCCTGGTAGGAAAATTACACATTATAAATACATTTTAGGCACACAATTTCTGTATCAACTCTGCAGTTACTTTCCTGATTTGCATAATTTTAAAAGCTAAATATTAAACGTGTTGTTAAACAATTCCAAACCATTAAATGCAAATGTATTTTTCAGAACCATCACAGTAGCTAACAAGATCAGCATCAATATTGGAAGTTTGGGGTCATCATAATATACTATTTCCACTATAATCAAACATATAGCTTCAAGAACAGCAATGTCAAGTGCTAATATATGAATAATTTTAATTAGCTTTCTAGAATTCAGTTTATAAACCTTTTGATTTATTATTTTATTTTATCTTCATGGTTAGTTAGTACTTCCTGAAATCTGGCTTTATCTTCTCCCTTCACCCTCCAATAAAGTTCATAATAACTCATTAATTTATGTAGGATACCAAACAATTGAGCTATTGCTAGGTTAAGTTTACAATGTTCTAATTCCAGGTACTATATTCACACGACTGTAATATAATTATAAACAGAAGGGAAGGAGGTGTAAAAATGATAGGCAATCATATTATAAAATATTATTTCAACTACTAGCTATTGGAAAGTCACATAGCCATAATCACGTCGAATTAGTAAAATCTAAAAATAGTTTTGTTCATTTCCTGTACACCACTGATAAATTATTTACACACTGTCTTGCAGATCACTGATAAATTAGCTATAAACATTCTGTCCTCCTGAATAAATTAGTTTATCATGAGATACATAGATGTTTTCCACGTGTCTCTTAATCATGAGTTGAAAAGCTATACTCATTCAGTTGTTATCTCATCTAAATAGATGCATTAAATAAATAATATAAAATCGTTATGACAGCAATTCATCCGTATATTACTTAAATGGGATCTTTCATTGAATTTCATTATAAAGGGGAGATGCTGCATCCTTATTCTTGTTGATCACAGACTCTGTACACAATGAAGAAAATATCCTGTTTCAAATCACTCCTCCTGCACACATTTGAAAATCACTTACAATACAAGTGATATAAGCTATATTTAAAACACATCAATATATAAATAATTATTATTAAATATTATTATTAATAATAATTAATAATAGTTAGCTCTTATAGAGTGCTTTTCATCAGCAGTGTTTAGGGTCTGAGCCAAAGTGTAGTAAAGTCAATGAAAAAATTATATGCAACTTTAATGGACCGTGGATCAAACTGTTAATGTTTACAGAGGTGACTATGTGCGTCATCTTCAGGTTGTTTCACACAGGTTCCCAGTGACAACTCTTGGGATTCAATATCCTATGGCTCCCTCACTAACAATGAGCTATGACTAATAACCAGGCTGTCGCTCATGCCACACTTTTACCTCTGTGAATAATGTGTTCTTTTGTTCATTTATTGATTGAGACATCAACTGGTAAAGATTAAGTTTGGTTGATTAAACATAGATTAGGCATATAAAATCCAATAGCATACAAAAAAGGCTAATTTACCAATTGAGATGCACCAGGCCTGCCTGCCCACACTGATTTGAGGTGGGCTGTGACCTTAATGGTTTGGATAGACTCCTTCTCCCTTGTTTATTCCATATTACAATGTTTTCAGTTTAGCTGAAAAGCTGGTGTCATCTAATCATTAACAAATGCCAGCATCTTACAAATTTCACTCTGCCCCAAATTTCCAGACATAAACAAGCATAACAATTTTGACCTCTGTTAGCATGGGTTCAAAACAAGTCTTCAACTAATCATTATTAAATGTTATATTCTGTCATATCTGGTTTTTCACTGTTTTTTTCTTTTTATAATATTTTTATCTACCTATCCCTTTCTTGTGGTTTCCATTACAATTTATAATTTGTTATTCAAATTTTAGTCAATCATATTCACCTAGCAAGCACACATGGAATAGTTTATACAGATATAAAAAGCCCATTCTCTTAAACATATTTCCATTTAACAAGAAGTTTAGCTGTTATTTGCTAATAATTCTATATCATCTGTTTTTTGCAAAGCTCCATGGGAGTTCTTTAGCATAGTCACGATAAATGCTTAGGCTTTAGGCCTTCATCTGCCAACACCTCCCTCAGATTTAGTGGATGGAGTGACATTTTTCTTCATACACACTAGACAAGCACCTACCCAAAATAAATGTACTGTAACAGTTACTTTTGGTTTTATTCTGGTTTTTAAAAATCAGAATTTTAATATCAGTTGATATATACCAGAAAAAAACATGGAAAATTAGAGATGTTAGATGTTAACTGCCACGATCACATTTCTTATGTGAAGTCTGGTAGAGCTGCTCTGCTGTATTCTCTCACTTCCAAAAAGGGAAAGAAATAATCCATTCAGAAACTGGAATTACCTTTTATTAGAACTAACTCTCCCTCTCTCTCTTTCTCTCTCTCTCTCCACACACACACAGAGTCACATTTCCCTCCCCACCCACATAGAGCATGTGCCTATCTGTCTTAAGGGGGAAATCTTTTCAATTTACTGGGAAGGGGTGGGGGATTAAAGGAAGATAATCTATCCCCTTGGGTTAACCGTTAGTTTCCTCCATCCAAATTCCTTCCTGCCTTTCTCCCCCTCCTTTCTTGGTGTTGTAGAAAGTAATAACACAACACAAAAGATACATTAAAACACCGGAGCTACTGTGTTAAACTGTATCTTGGGTTGCAGTTTTAAATTGTCCATACTGAGTGCAAGGCAGCAGGAAAATAATTTGAATCTATAAACATGTTATGTGAAATTGTTGAAAGTACACAGTGGAATCAAAAAGAAAAGGAGTACTTGTGGCACCTTAGAGACTAACCAATTTATTTGAGCATAAGCTTTCGTGAGCTACAGCTCACTTCAATCAAAGAAATGGTGTGACCTGAGCATGTTTGAACTAAAAGAACTGCACAGCTCAGGGAGTTTCCAAGGCTACTGATTAGGTTACAGGGTTGTAATAGCAACAGACAAAATGTTCTTCAGGTGAAATTGTGCATACAGGGACCGCGAGAAACTGGTTTTGATTGACAGTTTTGATGGACAAGATTGCCACCCTTTTTGGATATTTCTTTTCTGAGGAGAAAGTTAAAAACAGCTCAGCATGGCAGCAGACTTGAGACAGAAGCATTGCCATCACCATCTCATTGACAAGCCTTCCTATGTTGGCCACCACCATTACCTTACAATGGGAATTTAAGAACTTACCAGCTCACCATTGGGCCTTCCTTTTTCTGTAACTCAAAAGATTTCCTGACCAGACCAGATGAGGAGAGGGAACCAGACAGCATCATCATCATCATCTCCTCCATGGCTGTGTCCTGAGCAACTTCTTAGTTGTGAATCTCAGATTCCAGCAATCCCTGCACTCCTCCATGGCCAGTGTGTCAATTCCCACCACCTATTTATCTTTTTTGGCTTTTGTCTAATAAGCATCCAGCTTACCCAGCCAAGACAAATCTAACCCTAAGTTGTAGCTCTTTGCTGTGTCCAGTTTGGGAAGCAAAACAACAACAGGTCAGATCCTAAACTATAATGATCACATACAGAACCAGCATTATACATTTATTCCATCTGAAAATCTGCCAAGCAGTGTGGAAAATTAGGGAGTTATCTAGATTATTTTGTATGCAGGTCAGTTTATCTGCTTGTTATTATAATGCCTGAATGCAAGCAGTTAAATCAAAGGAGGCCGCTGGGGGAGGAAACAAACAGGAAATAAAGCCATGACAATGATAAGGTACAGCCAAAGAGAATACCATTGGTCTTTGAGGAAACAGTGAGGAAGCTATTAATTGGGGAATGCTACTGCCTGGCTCCAGATAGACGAGCAAAGTTTATTTTCTCCAGAACAGAACCTAGGATCAATGGGGACACTAAAACCTTAAAGATCCTAGGCTAGAGAGCAAGGGTTTGTGTGGGCAGCAGCTGATATAGAGAGGAGCCTCTGACAGAGAGAGATAGAGAATGCTTCAGGGGGCTGCCTGTCATGCCCAGCCCGGGGTAGGGAGATCTCACCTGAGTAGAACTTACACTTTATCCTTTGTCAGTGTGGGGTAGGTAAGATCTAGGTGTATAGGCCTTTATGGTTTTACTCTTGTGTCTGATATCATGTCCCTCTGGATAAACGAATAAATAATTAATTATGCTGGAAGGGACCTTGAGAGGTCATCTAGTCCATCACCCTATGCTGAGGCAGGACCAAGTATACGTATACCATATCTGACAGATATTTGTCTAACTTGTTTTTAAAAGCCTCCAATGATGGGGATTCCACAACTTCCCTTGGTAACGTGTTCCAATATGACAGGTTTCAGAGGAACAGCCGTGTTAGTCTGTATTCGCAAAAAGAAAAGGAGTACTTGTGGCACCTTAGAGACTAACCAATTTATTTGAGCATGAGCTTTCGTGAGCTGCAGCTCACTTCATCATCTGATGAAGTGAGCTGTAGCTCACGAAAGCTCATGCTCAAATAAATTGGTTAGTCTCTAAGGTGCCACAAGTACTCCTTTTCTTTTTGTGTTCCAATACTTAACTACCCTTATAGTTAGAAAGTTTTTCCTGCTATCTGACTTGAATCGCCCTTGCTGCAGATTAAGTCAAATATTTCTTGACATACCTTCAGTGGACATGTGACCGACTGAGCACCGTGCTCTTTATAGCAACTTTTTACATATTTGATGACTGTTATCAGCCCCCCACACCTTCTCTTCTATACATAAAACATTAGCAATTCTTTCAACTGCATGTTTTCTAAACCTCTGCTCACCATTACCAATAACTTCTCAATATTGGTCTCTCATGTTCACATTAGAGTAGGAAACCTTTTATAGGTATTAACGTTTTATATTCTTCTGTAATCACATTGGGTTGCAGAGTGGAGTCCAGTTCAGAAGATTCCAATTAAATTCACTGGACTCAATTTAAATGGAGTTTATATGAACTGCTGGACGTACTATGGTGGAACAGAATCAGAACATTACATTTATGATAATTTTCTGTCCTTCGATTTCATTGTCTTTTTCATGTATTATTTAAATAAGGAATGTAGTTGCAGCCATGTGAGTCCCAGGATATTAGAGAGACAAGAGTCCTATGACTGTAGAAGTGTTAACAGGCCATGCTACCTTGAATGGTTCTTTACAATATGCGCTAACTACTTACACTAAATAACCCATTCCACCTTGCATTTTACTTTGACACTGGGAGTACTTTACCCAGCCCTGAAGAAGAGCTCTGTGTGGCTCAAAAGCTTTTCTTTCTCTCACCAACAGAAGTTGTTCCAATAAAAGCTATTATCTCAACCAGCTTAAATAAGGAAGGCAGATATTGAACAAAATCCACAGTTCTTGTGGAGTGTCCAACAGTGCCTAATTCTACTCAACATGCTTTGCAAACCAAACTTCACTTTTGTAACAAACACGTAAAAGAAATTAGACAAATGTCCAAATCCTTTGGCTTGGAAAAGACCACAAAGGCAGTGGATCCAGCCCAGTGTGGGGAGGTCCCAGCTCCTGAGAGATCATGTAGGGGAATTACTTTCCCTTCTGCACTGTGGAATGGCTCAGTCCAAATGACCAGGCAGGTGGGTGGGTGTAGGATAGAGAATACACTGGCCAAAATCTGCACTGAAAGGGGAAACACAATTTTTTACAGAAACTACTAGAGCACTGAGGACACAGCAGTAGCCAGAGATTGGCCCTGCTATTGTTCTCTGACCTGGAGAGCAGGAGGTAGAATTCTGCCTTCCTATCCAGCAGAGAAGCCTAGTTAGAAAGCTCATTTACTCGGATTTTGAGCAGTATTTGGCTCAGAAGGGTAGCAGTGTTAACAGATGAAACACTCTGTTTTTTCCTTTTGGCCTGACAACTTTTATTCCCTTCTAAACTAAGCTGGAGTGCAGCAAGCCTTCCTGTTTCCCCTCCATTAGCCAGGCACTCACATGACAGCATTTTTAACACCCAGCGTCACCCATTTGCATAAAGGATAGATAAAGAGAGGAAGAATTTGATTTAGGAGCCCAATTGTAAGGCCCCCAAGGTTTAAAAATTTTGGTCCTTACAATGCAATTTAAAAAAAAAAGTGGTAAAACCTTTCCTAATCACCAACTATTTTCATACGGCATTTTAAGAGCATCAAAAGCAGCCACAGAGACCATCCAAGAACCATCATCTGTAATTCACTCCATCTGAGCAGCAAGAGCCTGCAGACAATTTTACTGTTTTCAAAGTTTTGTTTTGCATTAACACCTTATATTTGCACATAAATAATGTTACACGTACATATTAGCCAATTCATTATGTACATTTAACAGGGAAGTTTGGTTCTAAGACACAGAGTCTTTGTAATGTACTCATAAATATTCAGGCTGGGGATAGAATATAGCATTATATACCTAGAGCACCATCACTAAAAATAGTATATGTGGATGTCCACAACAGACATGAAATCCCATCTCCTGTTTTAGATTCAGTCTGTTGCAGCAGCAAGACCCTGCAGCCAATTCTATAGCTTTTAAAGTTTTGTTTTGTATTAGCACCTCATATTTGAGCTAAGATAATGTCAGGCTATCTCCTTTCCAGCTAAACAATTGTCATAAATATAAAGGAAAGGGTAAACATCTTTAAAATCCCTCCTGGCCAGAGGCAAAACCCTTTCACCTCTAAAGGGTTAAGAAGCTAGGATAACCTCATTGGCACCTGACCAAAATGACCAATGAGGAGACAAGATACTTTCAAAGCTGGAGTGGGGGGGACAAAGATTTTCTCTGTCTGTGTGAGGCTTTTGCTGGGAACAGAACAGGAATGGAGTCTTAGAACTTAGTAAGTAATCTAGCTAGATATGCGTTAGATTCTGTTTTGTTTAAATGGCTGATAAAATAAGCTGTGCTGAATGGAATGTATATTCCTGTTTTTGTGTCTTTTGTAACTTAAGGTTTTGCCTAGAGGGATTCTCTGTGTTTTGAATCTGATTACCCTGTAAAGTATTTACCATCCTGATTTTACAGAGGTGATTCTTTTACTTTTTTCTTCAATTAAAATTCTTCTTTGAAGAAACTGATTGCTTTTTCGTTTTTCTTAAGATCCAAGGGTTTGGGTCTATGTTCACCTATGCAAATTGGTGAGGATTTTTATCAAGCCTTCCCCAGGAAAGGGGGCGTAGGGTTTGGGGAGGATTTTTGCGGGGAAAGACATTTGCAAGCGGGCTCTTTCCTTGTTATATATTTGTTAGATGCTTGGTGGTGGCAGCAATAAAGTCCAAGGGCAAAAAGTAAAATAGTTTGTACCTTGGGGAAGTTTTAACCTAAGCTGGTAAAAATAAGCTTAGGGGGTTTTTCATGCAGGTCCTCACATCTGTACCCTAGAGTTCAGAGTGGAGAAGGAACCTTGACAAACAATTTTCACATCTTTCTCTTATTATGCATTTTGATATATTCACCCCCTAAACAGCTCCCTTTGGAGTTTTTCTGAATACCTGAAATATTAGTCCCATGGTCAAGGAGCAAAGTATATTTTCAGTGCAGTGCAATAGAACATGGGAAGCCAACTTACAGGCACAAATTATCTGTTCATTAAAGTAAGAGCTTTGTTTATATGGGCTCTGCAGTAGTCTAACATTTTCCTTGTAATATTATCTGCTTACCTCATTTCTTTTATGAACACTGTAGAAAAAGTCACATTAAGTAATGCAGGCTTGAGTGGGATTCCATGTTTTCACTGCTTGAACTGCCATAATTACTGTGAACTTTACTCAGCTTTAACACTACTTTGTGCAGTGTACACACACACACACACACAGACACTGAAGAGGCAAAGAGAGAGGAAATGTACAGAAATGATATTCTCTGGTTGTGTTCTCTCACATCATGTCCAGCAGTTTTCAAAGACTACATTTAATTCAATGAAATGAATTGGGAATAAACCATTTTTTCTAACATTACAAACTGATTTGCATGGCTAGTCTGGAACCAACCATAAAAGTACAATGTTAACATCTATAAATGATTTCCTATATTAAAAATGAATTTGTAAGGCCGATGTGGAGAACTTACTAATGAGTAACAATAGGGTTACTGAATTCAATTATTTCAGTGGATTTTAGCATTCAACTACTTGGTGATTCAAGAAGTTTTCCATTATGGAAAGGTCATGCACCTAGCATATTGCTACATGATTTCCATCAGATCCTTACACAAAATTCAAATAGAGGACAAAATTGGAACTAGTGATAGTGTGCCAGATGCATTCTGGATATTCCCACCAAACCTTTCTGATAGGGATGGTCAGATGAATTATGACTCATTTTGAATCCTCCCATTGTGGATTACTTTCTTCCTCGGAGAAAAATTAAGCAAAGAGCTGGCAGAAATTTTTTAAAAAGCAGAAAAACAAAGGAAACAAGAAGCAAAAAAAGTAAAATTCTAATGAAAAAATGAAGTTAAAATGAATATAGTTAATATTTAGTATAATGTGTGTTTGTACACTAGCTTCCCATGCTGTGCTTTCAACACAACACAGTCTACTCTACAGACTGCTTATAGAGCACCCACTTGTACTAGCTTAGCTCTTTTCAGGGTCAAGGAGAATGTTCTTCTTGTCTTAATAAATAGCAAAGATCTCCCTTGCCTACCATAGCATGCCGAGATTTGAAATGCATGTTCTTTTATCCCTTTAGATAGAAAAATATGCTTATTGAAATTAATACAATATATTTAAATAGCAGTAAAAAATCTACAGGAGTGAAAATTAGTTTTGTGAACTCCAAATATAGTCTGAGAATCCTGTGAAGTTCACCATAATAGGGTATCTGATGAATTTAGAGCCCACATATTTTTTTGCCATTCCTAGAAGTCCCTTTCGTGACTTATCTTTGAAAACTCATGGCGATTGGGGGATGACTGGAAAAAGGCTAATGTAGTGCCCATCTGTAAAAAAGGGAAGAAGGAGGATCCGGGGAACTACAGGCCAGTCAGCTTCACCTCAGTCCCTGGAAAAATCATGGATCAGGTCCTCCAGGAATCAATTTTGAAGCACTTGGAGAGGAAAGTGATCAGGAACAATCAGCATGGATTCACCAAGGGCAAGTCATGCCTGACTAACCTAATTGCCTTCTATGATGAGATAACTGGCTCTGTGGATGAGGAGAAAGCAGTGGACATGTTATTCCTTGACTTTAGCAAAGCTTTTGATACGGTCTCCCACAGTATTCTTGCCAGCAAGTTAAAGAAGTCTGGGCTGGATGAATGGACGATAAGGTGGATAGAAAGCTGGCTAGATTGTTGGGCTTAACGGGTAGTGATCAATGGCTCCATGTCTAGTTGTCAGCTGGTATCAAGCGGAGTGCCCCAAGGGTCGGTCCTGGGGCCGGTTTTGTTCAATATCTTCATTAATGATCTGGAGGATGGCGTGGATTGCACCCTCAGCAAGTTTGCAAGTGACACTAAACTGGGAGGAATGGTAGATACCCTGGAGGGTAGGGATAGGATACAGAAGGACCTAGACAAATTAGAGGATTGGGCCAAAAGTAATCTGATGAGGTTCAACAAGGACAAGTGCAGAGTCCTGCACGTAGGACGGAAGAATCCCATGCACTGCCACAAACTAGGGACCGAGTAGCTAGACAGCAGTTCTGCAGAAAAGGACCTAGGGGTTACAGTGAACGAGAAGCTAGATATGAGTCAACAGTGTGCCCTTGTTGCCAAGAAGGCTAACGGCATTTTGGGCTGTATAAGTAGGAGCATTGCCAGCAGATGGAGGGAAGTGATCGTTCCCCTCTATTCGATATTGGTGAGGCCTCATCTGGAGTACTGTGTCCAGTTTTGGGCCCCACACTACAAGAAAGATGTGGAAAAAATGGAAAGAGTCCAGTGGAGGGCAACAAAAATTATTAGGGGGCTGGAACACATGATTTATGAGGAGAGGCTGAGGGATCTGGGATTATTTAGTCTGCAGAAGAGAATTTGATTTGATAGTTGCTTTCAACTACCTGAAAGGGGGTTCCAAAGAGGATGGATCTAGACTGTTCTCAGTGGTAGCAGATGACAGAACAAGGAGCAATGGTCTCAAGTTGCAGTGGGGGGAGGTTTAGGTTGGATATTAGAAAAAACTTTTTCACCAGGAGAGTGGTGAAGCACTGGAATGCGTTACCTAGAGAGGTGGTGGAATCTCCTTCCTTAGAGGTTTTTAAGGTCAGGCTTGACAAAGCCCTGGTTGGGATGATTTAGTTGGGGATTGGTCCTGCTTTGAACAGGGGGTTGGACTCTATGACCTCCTGAGGTCCCTTCCAACCCTGATATTCTATGATTCTATGACGAGTTGCCAACTACTTCCACATTACAGTGTCAGCCAGTCAAGATTACTGTCTCCTGTTCATCTTTTTTTTTTCAAACAACATTTTTGAACAACACTGTCAACAGTTCTGGAAGCACTGATACCCAACCAATTTGGAGGCAGGTGAGATATAATAGGAGATCTTTTCTGAACACCCAAACCTGTCCAGTTTATGTTTACAAGAAACAAATGAGTTTTCATACTCTACCACTTTCCATTAAGTACAAAAACCTGCAGATATACTGAATGCATAACCATTGACCAGCAGTATTTATGTCAGATGTTATCAATCTGTGCAAATCATTCTAAAAGAAAAAAACATTCAAAATATTTTGAGACTTAACTTTGGCCCTTCAGAAGGAACTTGTATAAAAAGTAATTAATCCTATGTATTTTCAAACTGCATTTGAATTAAACATATTTGACCACCATAAAATTAATTATAGGTTCAAAGTCATGAACCTTTCCTGCCTGGTTTGTTCACTAGCATCTGTAATCAAAGTGAAAGGAGTAAGTGATTGCATTAGGAATACCTTGTTATTTTGTCAAGGATCCAGCAGGGCAATAAGAGAAAAACCAATTGTTCTGTATTTAAATACAATGCAGATGGCCCCTGTTGATATACAGCATCTTTCACAGCATAGTGAGTTTGTTTGGTGCCAAATAATATTCGATACATGCTGTTCCCTTTGTTGACATTTTGTGTACCTCAGAGGGAATTGAAAGAAAGTTATCTTATGGCTGACCACAGTATGGCACAAACTCTGCACAAAAATGTGCACATGGTCCCCATATGGACCCAATACTGTGCTTCTCTGTGTCAGTGTTTGATTCTGGCTCATGTCAGCTTTGCATATTAAGCCAAGCCCACTGGCATACCATTATGTGGAGATGGTTTGTAGATTATTTATGAAACTTAGTTTTAATTAAATCTGGTTAGCTTTCCATTTTTAATTTGTTTTGTTTTTGCAAAGTTATGTAGGGACTTCAATTCATATTGAAATGGCAATTAATAAATCCACTGTATGCATCTGTGTCAGCTCCCCTTGCTGGACATTCACCAGACTGCTGTGTTTGGCTCCCACACAGAGGATCCATACACTTTTAAGCTTCCCTTGGTCTGGGCAGTCTCCAGCACTCTATCTGCCTTTGGCCTCCCTGGCATATTTCCTGGGCAAAGACTTTCTGTCTGATACCCCTTAATGGAAGTGAGACCTCACAGTCCAGCTGCCCTAGGCCCCCAGAACCAGTACAGAACCCCCAAGACACTCCAGTAGCTTAATCACAGAGCTCCAGTGTTGTGGGCATTCTGGTTTACAGGTTACCCCTTCATGGATGTGATAATTGAAGTAAATATACATAGCCTTTGCAAAAGTATTTCTAAAACCACCCACTCTTTGCGTTACATAGCACAAGAGATATACAGATCCAAGGAAAACAATAAATACCTGCAAACCATTCCTTGCCTCAGTTTCCTCACCACTCCTGAGAATTCTTTGAGATTTGGTTAGAGTTTTCTAATGAACCCAGGATCCTTCCTCTCCCACTTTTGTCCTGCACATGGCTTCTCCTCTGGAACATGGAGTTTTTCTATTTGACCCCTACAGGTTTCAGAGTAGCAGCCGTGTTAGTCTGTAGTCTCAAAAAGAAAAGGAGTACTTGTGGCACCGATGAAGTGAGCTGTAGCTCACGAAAGCTTATGCTCAAATAAATTGGTTAGTCTCTAAGGTGCCACAAGTACTCCTTTTCTTTTGACCCCTACAGTCAGCATTCTTCAGTTTTGGCTGGTCCAGGAGTCAGCAAGGTGACTGATGTCTACACTACCCTCCTTCTGTCGGTGTATGCGTCCTCACCAGGAATGCCTTTGCCGACTGAACAGGGGCAGTCGGGGGGGTGGCTGGGAGCTAGGGCTCCCAGTTCTATGTAGCTCCCCCCAGGAGCCCAGCAGCCACCCCAGGGCTTCTCGCCTCCACGCTCCCAGCTGGCAACGGTTGTGGGGGAGCCGCCTGGGGCATCTCACCTCCGGCAGGTAGCGCCACACACAGAGTCTGGTCAGCTGCCATGAAATTGACAAGAATGGCAGCCAACAGCTGATGTAAGGAACTCGGTGTCTACACAAACACTACATCTCCCTAACTACACCTACATAAGCCAGGTGCCTCTGGTGGAGGTGAAGTTATTATGTCGGTGTAGTAGGACACTTACATCAGAGGAAGCAAGGCTGTAGTGTAGACACTGACATAGTTAGGTTGACATAATCTGCCTTATGTTGACCTAACTCTGTAAGGTAGACCAAGCCCTAGAGACAGCTGGTTTTCCTGGGCTCCAGCCCTCCCACTCTTTTGTTCAGGCATAATGTACTTATATGTTGATAGCCCTTAACAGTTGTCGCAATCAGAGACAGACATTCAGGTGCCACTCCCCTGTTCCTTAGTACAAGGGTTATGAGGCAAGAATGCAGCGCAGATAATCATAAGGCTTAAACATAGAGAGTTCACAAGCTCAAACAAGTAATCAATTGTATATAGACAGATTCCCGGACCATCACAGCATCTCTCTGTAAGCTACAAGGGCAAATGGGCATCCTGGTATTAATTGTACAAGGACTACATATGACCATTGCTCAAATAATGTACTGTTAATATTAAGTAACTGTAATGTTGTAGACATTGATGAGATGAACCTTTGTTATGAATGGAACTTTAGACATCCAATAAACCAAAACATTTATAATTACAGATAGCTAAAGCGGTCTTCGAGTTCTGCTAGTATTTGGGAAATGTGAAGGGTTTTCAGGTGACCTTGATTGTGAATTTTCCTGCTATCAGATGTTTGGCTTTTTTGCATGTTTCCCTTTATGCAAAATTCTGAGCGTTTCTTAATTTTTAAATTTGGACCTGCGCACTACATCTCGACTAGCTCATTCTGATGTAAAAATTATCACTATAATAAAATCAATGCAGCACATATTCAATTGATAAAAGACTTGGCTAATTGATAGATCTTATATAAAGCACTGCAAATGTCAAGGAGGAATAGTTAGCCAGAGGGCATGTTTAAAGGGGTTCTTTGGGAATTTGTTGTTGGCCCAATATTATGCAATATCTTTATCAATGACCTAGAAGAGATTTTTAAATCATTGGTGATAAAGTGTTAGATAACATAAAAATGTTGGAGCGGTAAAGAATGCTAAGAAGAGGTCAGTTATACAGAGTGATCTGGATTGCTTTGTAAGATGGGCTCACTTGTATAGCATGCATTTTAATGCAGACAAATGCAAAGTCACACGTGTACAAATAAAGAACGTGGGTCACTGTGACAGTAAAGGATTCTGTCACCGGCTGCCCTTTAGCCCTGGGTGCCTCTGTGCTGTGCAGCTTTGGCTCAGAGTCCTGACAACAGCAGACTACTCACAGCACAATGGTTTGACCTCGGCTTCCACCAGCCCAGTTACTCCTTGCAGGGTGACCCCAACAACCCTTCTGGTACCAAGTCTTCCCAAAGCCATCTCCCCTGCAGTGTTCAGACCCTCTTACTGGAGGCTCACAGAGATAACACCAAATTCATTACCTTCAAAGAGCCAGTACACACAACAGCTTGTTAGCTCAGCTGGAGAAACTCTAATGTGCAGCACCAAGATGGGTAGTAAAACTAAGAAAAAGTTTATTAACAAAGTACATAGATTGAAGTGATAAGAACCCATGGGAGGCAAGTCTATGAGAGAAAAACAATTCGAGAGAGCTGGAAGTTTTTCAGAGAGACATTTTTAAAGGCACAAGAGCAAACTATCCCACTGTATAGGAAAGACTGGTGTCTTGCCATACTTCCTTTCTAGCTTAACCAGGAGCTCTTTCTTGAGTTTCAGATCACTGAAGAGTCCTACAGAAAGTGGAAACTAGGTCAAATTATGAAGGATGAATATAAAGAAACAAGGATATAGGGACAAAATTAGAAAGACCAAGGCACAAAATGAGATTAGACTAGCTAGAAATATAAAGGGTAACAAGAAAACATTCTATAAATACACTGGAAGAAGAGGAAGACTAAGTACAGTGTAGGCCTATTGCTCAATGAAGGGGAAAAGATAATAACAGGAAATGGCAGAAGAGCTAAATGACTTCTTTGTTTCAGTTTCCACCAAAAAGATTAGTAGCATTCAGATATCTGATATAGTGAACACCAGTGAAAATGTGGTAGGATCTCAGGCTAAAATAGGGAAAGAACAGAAAGTTAAAAATTACTGAGACAAGTTAGATGTCTTCAAGTCACCAGGGCCTAATGATATACATCCTAGAACACTCAAGGAGCTGGCTGAGGAGATATCAAAGCCATTAGTGATTACCTTTGAAAACTCATGGAAGATGGGAGAGATTCCATAGGACTGGAAGAGGACAAATATAGTGCCAATATGTCAAAAGAGGAATAAAGACAACCTGGGGAATTACAGACCAGTCAGCTTAACTTCAGTACTTGGAAAGATAATGGAGCAAATAGTCAAGCAAGCAATTTGAAAATACCTGGAAGATAATAAGATAAGTAACAATCAACATGGATTTGTCAAGAACAAATCATGTCAAACCAACCTAATAGCTTTCTTTGACAGTGTAACAAGCCTTGTGAATGGGGGAAAGAGGTAGATGTGGTAGATCTTTACTTTAGTAAAGCTTTTGATGCTGTCTCACATGACCATCTCATAAACAAACTAGGGAAATACCACCTAGATGGAGCTACTATAAGATGGATCCATAACTGTTTGGAAAACTGGTTTCAGAGGAACAGCCGTGTTAGTCTGTATTCGCAAAAAGAAAAGGAGTACTTGTGGCACCTTAGAGACTAACCAATTTATTTGAGCGTGAGCTTTCGTGAGCCACAGCTCACTTCATCAGATGTGTACCGTGGAAACTGCAGCAGACTTTATATACACACAGAGAATATGAAACAATACCTCCTCCCACCCCACTGTCCTGCTGGTAATAGCTTATCTAAAGTGATCAGCAGGTGGGCCATTTCCAGCACAAATCCAGGTTTTCTCACCCTCCACCCCCCCCACACAAATTCACTCTCCTGCTGGTGCTAGCCCATCCAAAGTGACAACTCTTTACATAATCAAGTCGGGCTATTTCCTGCATAGATCCAGGTTTTCTCACTTCCCCCCCACCCCCAAACACACACAAACTCACTCTCCTGCTGGTAATAGCTCATCTAAACTGACCACTCTCCAAGTTTAAATTCAAGTTAAACCAGAATATCGGGGGGGGGGGGTAGGAAAAAACAAGAGGAAACAGGCTACCTTGCATAATGACTTAGCCACTCCCAGTCTCTATTTAAGCCTAAATTAATAGTATCCAATTTGCAAATGAATTCCAATTCAGCAGTTTCTAATAGTATCCAATTTGCAAATGAATTCCAATTCAGCAGTTTCCAGAGAGTAGTTATCAGTGGTTCACAGTCAAGCTGGAAGTGCATATCAAATGGGGTGCCACAGGGATCAGTTCTGGGTCTGATTCTGTTCAATATCTTAATCAGTGGTTTAGATAAAGGCATTGAGAGTACATTTATAAAGTTTGCAGACGATACCAACCTGGGAGGGGTTGCAAGCACTTTGGAGGATAGGATTAAAATTCAAAATGATCTGGACAAACTGGAGAAATGGTCTGAAGAAACTAGGATGATATTTAATAAGGACAAATGCAAAGTACTCCACTTAGGAAGGAACAATCAATTACACATATACAAAATGTGAAATGACTTCTTAGGAAGGAGCACTGAGGAAAGCGATGTGGGGGTCACAGTGGATCACAAACTAAATATGAGTCAACAGTGAAACACTTACAAAAAAAAAGAAAACATCATTCTGGGATGTATTAGCAGGAGTGTTGTAAGCACGACATGAGAAGTAATTCTTCTGTTTTACTCCACGCTAATTAGGCCTCATCTGGAGTATTGTGTCCAGTTCTGGGTGCCACATTTCAGGATCTCCTGAGGTCCCTTCCAGTCCTATACTTCTATTATAACAGTGAAAGACTTAAGAAGCTCAGTCTATTAAACTGATCCAACAGAAGATTAAGAAAGGATTTGATCAAGATCTATAAGTACCTACCTGGGAAGAAGATTTCTGATAGTAGAGGGCTTTATAACCTATCAGACAACAATATGCAAGATCCAATAGCTGGAAGCTAAAGCTAAATAAGCTAGATACATTCAGGCAGGCTAGAAATAAGGCACAATTCTTTTAGCAGTGAGGGTAATTAAAGGTCAATACAATTTACCAAGAGATATGGTGGATTCTCAGTCACCTGAAGTCTTTAAATCAGGATTGGATCTTTCTACAAAATATGTTCTGGCTCAAATCCAAGATATGAATTTGATGCAAGAATAATTGTGTGAAATTGCTATACAGGAAGTCAGCTTAGATGGCCATAATTGTCCCTTCTGGCCTTGAATCTATTAATCTAATAACTTTAATTGTGAATATTTATTGTTCGTTCTCAAGCAAGGATTGGAGGGGGCGGGGGGAAGCAATAGTATTTTCTCATTTTCCATTGAGGGGCCTTACTAGCAATTAGTTTACAAAACAACATCCATCATTCTATGGAGAACAGCAAGAAATGTATGTTCATTAATTTTTTAAAAGGTAAGTTTAGATCTAAGCAGGCATCTGTCACACCCATTTTAAGCTCATTTTAGCCAATGAATCAATTTGGCATTATTATTTAAAATGTTAATAACTTCTAATATTAGGTTAATCAATTAAATTAGTCCTATCCACTAGATCTCAACTAGATCAGTCTGGTACACTCAGTTTTATTTTAGTCCTCCTTACCTTTTTTTGTTAAAACTTTTTGGACTCCAGTTAGCACCTCTAGTTAAAAGAGAGTCTAATTTGACCACAGACGTCAAATACCAATTTTTAGGCTGACATTGAATTCATTGTGGATCAGAGGTGAGGAGGAGGTAGGGAAAATTAGGTTTATAATATAAACTGAATTGCTATCTAAAACATGGAGTGGCTGCTGCCTTTCCATAACAATTTCTTCTGTGTTTTGTTATCTTTCTAAAAGTTTATTGCCAGTAAGTTGTAGGTTCTGATGGTCAATTTCCTGCCAGGATATTTAAAGTCCTTTAGCTCAACAACTTACTCTACCAGAAATAATCAGATAAATAATCTTCAAGGGCAAAAATAGGTTATGAATGCTATACACTGCCTATACCTCATCATTCAGTTTAATGCATAATCCTGATTGTATCATTAGGTAAATGCTAAAGCTGGACAAAGGGCAAAGGCAAACGCAACCCAAATATTGATATTTTCTCTTACTGCAAATGTGCTAACCATAAGACGAATAAAATATTTTTATTCACATTCTTTCGTCTGTGTGCTTATTGTCCACTTATTGGCTTCAGCACAATGCCTCTGTTACCCAATGGCAGACTCAGGGCTTTGTATTAGCCAATTTCCCACTAATACCATCTTGAGAGCAACACCTGCTGCCACTGCTACATTCATTGCTGTCTTGCAAACATTACCTTTGGTTTCAGGAATAAGAATGTGGAAAAAAGGATAATAATGGCGATTCTGGGACAAAATGGGAATGTTTGTCCTTGACCCATTCCCCGCCTGATTTGTGTCATCCCTCTCATCAACAGCTTCTCTCCTCTCTCTTTCCATCTGTCCCATTCTGCTCCGGTTTTCTGTATTCAGTACAAGATGCATCTCCCATGTTACTGTAAATTAAGGCAATTTTTCAAGGGGCTTATTAGGGCAGATTTTCCCAAGTGAGGACCTTCTTACTTTATATGGACACTTTTTGTACACAAACAGCAGACTGATTGACATCTGAGCTTTATATCTGGGGCAGGGGTGAACATCACACCAGATCTGTTAGTTGTCTTTTAGGAGAGTAAGCAACAGTGCATATGTATCACTCTCATCCCTTTGCTCACCTCAGTAGTTTCTCTCCCACTCAGTAAATGGCTATGTGTCGTTCCTGTGACAAATTTAAAGGGTGACCTGGATAGGACAATGTGTGCAGTTTGTACCCATTTTGCTTGATTGTCCCTTGTAATAACCGTGCAACACAACAGCAGAGTGCAGATAAGAGATCAAATTTTCTTTGTTTGGCCTCAGTCACCTGACATGGGTCTAGATTACATGGCAAAGAACAGTATCAGCTATCTCCCATGGCTACAGCTACAATCCTATTTCTTACCACAGCAAAACACTAAACATTCCAAATTTCTCTAGTTGTATTTTTTTCTACAGTAGAACATAAAAGAAATAAAGAGGCAATTTGGGGGGGGCCTTTTTAATTTTTTCCTGATACTCACACTGCACCATGTATGGTCTTGCTACTGTAACTGCTGTCAGATTCAACATGCAGATCAACATCAAAGGTCAAAGTGAAAGTGAAATTTTCAGTAAATTCCACTTTAATTGTGGCTTCCATATTAATGGCTTTGAAGAAGATTGAAGGTTTTACCAGCAAAAGCGTCTCTAACTTCATTCATAGTGAAATGACTCCAGCTCAAAGGTGAGCTGTTTGTATTTTTTTGCTTCACCACAAGAAGTGGAACAGACTAACTTCCCCTGTTTCATTTCATGAGAGAAATGTTTTGCACAGCTGGTAGGAGGTAGCCGGTGCATAGCACAATTAGCCCTTGCCCCCCAGTAAGGTCTTTCGGAATCACCACAATACTGGTAATAATACACTGCCACCTCAGATGAAGAGCTGCAGTATCAGAGTTAAGATTGTGAGTGAACAGTTTGGTGGCTGAGGACAAGATCCAAAGTCCGGTGAAATCAATGGAAAGATTCCAGTTAACTTCAATAGGCTTTGGACGTAGCCCATAGAAAGATTTTTTTTTCCCCTGTACAGACAATAAAATTCCCATTCATTTTGAAAAGATTCCAATTTATATTTAAAAGCATTTACCTCACCCCAAACAGAATATCAATAATCAGTGTCCCAGGCATCACAAAGTTTGAATATATTAGTAATGGGGAACCTACAGACTGTGGTGACGCACTGTAGGATTTTGCTTCAGATGACTATACATAACTATCAACTTATTAATCCATATTGGTAAAATATTTATTTTCCCAGTGGCATGAGGCTACATAATAGGTTGAATGCTTTTGATAGTGCTGATTGGTGAACATACAGTATCACAACAGAATATGTTGTCAACATGATAAAACTGAACTGGAAAACAAAATTTTGAAAGCCAATGTCTAATAGGCATGATTCAATAGCCTGTATTCAGCACATCTGCTATTTTTATTCCAATTTATACAAAACATTTACAACATCTTGATGATACAATTGAGAAAATTGCAACACATGCTGCTATAGTTAACTATCTATGTCTATCAGACTGCAAACATCTGGTTTCTGTCTTCTGAGATGTTAACGCTTCTAACATAACACACCAATCTTTAACAATTTTAAAATAAGTGAACTTTGTTAAACTAAAAATAGTACAAAATAAAATGGCAGGAACCCTATTTTAATAAAAAATGTGTTACCCACAATTTGTAGTCCCTCGTTGACTCAGGGATTGGATTGTGCCAAACAGAGGATGTGAGTCTGTATAAAAGCCACATTAGGCCATTCACTCAGTCCCCACACAAGTTCAGGAGTAGTCACTCACGTATATTGTTTAGTGCTTTGTCAAGTCCTAAATGTTCCAAGTGATGGGGCTTCCCTCAATTCTTTTCTGAGACTTTTACAGTCTAATAATAGGCCTCACTATTAAATGATTCTTGCTCAGTTTCAGCCCATTACTGATGTCTCCCTCCCCTGCCAAGTTATGCACACAGGAATGCCAGTGAAGTTACACCAATGACATATCTGACACAGGATGCATTCTTCACAAGAAAAGTAAGACTCCATATATGGTACCACATGCAGTGTATCTGGCAGCTCACCCTCTCCCATTTAGCACCCAAATGGTATTCCTTCAGCTCTCCTTGTGCTCTGGTTCTGAGGCTGCAACTCCCCCGGGGGGACCGTAAGACACAATGAGGGATGCCCCATGTAGTTTTACAAGCTTGGTAAAAGTATTATTGGTAATTTTCAAGTGATCATCATCACTGGGCAAGTTGTTCTTAGGTTCCACTCTTTAGCATGTATTCATTAATTTTTTAGGATTTTTTTTTTAAATATAGGGAGTATGACACTGTATAGCACAATTTCCTGCTGTTGCACAAATTCCAGCTTGTATCTTTTATGCAGCAGATCTGCAGCACAGCTTCGTTTCTGATTAATATTCAAGGATAATAATAAACATAAGGAAGTCCGTGATTGCAAAAGTCTATATATAAAGTGAATGATTGTGAACAGAATGTACTGAAACTTAGGAGGATCATGCTGGCAAATTAAATGATTTGTGGTTCTAGAATATAATTTTCCAAGAAGGTGATTTATTGATTAGCAATACTTAATCAAGTTTTCATGGAAATATAAAAAGCTAGCTGTTAATTCAAGCAAGTTATAGCAGAATTTTCTAGATAGCTCTGAAATTATTTTAATCTATCCATGTAAACGACATTCATTCTGGTTCCAATTGTTTTTCGAAAAGGGGCCAAATTTCTAAAAAAACTATGCCCAATTGGGGTGTCAAGTAGCCCAAAAACAGTCAAAGATCTAATTCTTCCAGGTACAAGTGTGCTTTATGTTACCCATGCATACTAAGGAATACAACAACAAAACAAAAAGAGATGGCACACTCTTATAACATTTACAAGACTGCCACACCACCAAGTGTCCCTCAGACTCACACCTGCTTTAAAATCTCACAAGCTCCAAAATGCCCAGCTCATTTTCAGGATATTCAACAGAACTTACTCAGGCCTCAAAGTTAACGGGATTCCACTTAAGTGTAAGTATGCTTTGCAGAATTGCAGCCTAAGCCACATACTATTCCCAGTCTAAGTCTTCCCAAGCCTCCCTGAGCTCAAGGCTAGGAGCCACCTTCCCCAGCTAGCTCCTTAACTATTGAGCCCCAAAATTACCATTGCACAAGACTCTCAAAGTGAGGTTTTTCTAGTTTCCTGCTGGCTGCAGAGCAGGTCAAAGACTGCAATCAACCCTAACTTAATCCAAAAAGGAGTCACTTGCATTTAACAGCCCCCTATTCTAGAAGGCTGGAGCCAGTCCCCTATCCTGGAGACTCAGGTGGACCTAGACTCTCTCTCTTTTTTTTTTTTTTTTTTTGCTTATAAGTGGCTACATAGGCACAGAAACTAATCTAATGTCCGATATTGACTTCTTTGGTTCTGAGTCTAGCTCTTGGAGTTAGTATTATTTATTTTGTTACAATAGCATTTAAGGATCAGATGAGAATGAGACCTCATTGTGATAGAAAATGTAAGGAGTAATAGACAGACAGAGAAAGGGTGGGGGAATGGGATATAACACAAGCAGAGTGAACAGTGGGATGGGCTGCAAACTTCATATTAGTTCCACAAGTTTTCTTCCCCTTTGTGGGATGTTTTTGGAGGGGTAATTTTATAACAGTTCTTTGGGTGGGGTTTTGATATCAGGGGATTAGCTGGATGGAAGGAATAAGGAATGGAGAAGGGATATAGAAGGATTAAGGTGGGTGGGTAGGGAAGTGAGGATAGAAGCACAGAGAGCAGGAAAATAAGGGGTTGGAGCAAAGAACCAATCAGCATAAGCCAGAGACTATCCACAGTCCAAACCATAGAAAGTAGCATGATGACATCATCAGTCATAGAGTTCAAGGCCAGGAGTGACCACCAGATCAGTCTGATCTTCACATCACAGGCCAATTAACCTCACCCAGTTACCCCACACTGAGCCCAATAATTTGGACTAGACTAACCTCCTAAACTATTGTGTACTCCAGGCAGATAAAAGGAGGGACTGAGGTGTTCCAAGGCCCCTGCAAGGGCAGGTAACTGATTTGGTGAGATACACCTATAAAGTGATATGCGTGCCATACTGCAGAATGTGGCGAAAACCTCCCAAAGTCCTTCCTGATCTGACCTGGGGGAAAATTCCTTCCTGACTCTGAAAATGGAGATCAGTGTCCTGACTAGAATTTCTTTGTTCCCTAAATCCGCCTGGGGGTGGGACAGGAGAAAAGCATGTGGTAGCAGAGAATGAAACCTGATAGCTGAAGAGTGTTCAGCAGGCAAGCACCCATGTGTAGTGACTGTAAAACACCTGACGGTTTGATAAGGTGTCTTTGATAAATGCTTATTGATGTGTTAGATTTTTTTTCTTAACTATATAGTCTTGTGAGACCTCACAGCCTCCTCCTTGTTGGTTAACAAGGAGTTCTCCAGATGAAGAGGCAGCCATAAGCTCAGAAACAACAGAACAGGAGAGGGGACAGAGGTAGCTTGCCCCAACTTCTCTCACATGATTACTTCCTGAGTCAGGGGGTCCTTCCCTGCAGGGAGGAGCCAGTTTTTAGGGGCTATCTCTGGATGTGCCACAGTCATACAGGGCCAGCCCCACAGTAACTCTGTTACAGTACAAATCTGCTCCATAGTATTATCTCCATAGTATAAAGTTGTAACCACCACCACATTCTTATGCTTCTCAAAATCTCTGGAGGTGACGAAATAAAAAATGTTTTTTTCAGTCTGTCACAGATCTAATGAAGAGCCTCTCTAATGGACGCCCATCAGACTGTATGAGGGGATCATGTAGAACCGTGGCATGGCTTTAAGTCTGAACAGAGACCAGCCTCTGCTCCTGGGTTGGGGTCTCTAGGCTTATTCTCAGGGTACAGATTCTCTGTCTAGTACCCTCTTCTAAGAACTGAGACCCTGCAGTACAACTCTCAAGTCCCTGAAACCAGCCGTGACCCCTGAGTTTTCCATATAGCTTAAACACACTCTCCCCCAGCTTTGAGGGCACTCTGGGTTACCTCTTCAGGGGCATGCAATAGCAAAAGTCAATAGACACAAAGACAGCTTTCCCATTGAATTCTAAAATGCCACTGCTCTTTACATAACAGCACAAGAGTTACACAGATCTTGAAAAAATAATAGACACACCTACATTCATATCCCATGCTTCAGTTTCCTCACAACTCTGGAAAGTTGTTTGGCATTGGACAGAGCCCTCTTTGTTACCCAGGATCCTTCCCCTAAACCTGTATATGACTTTCCTTCCAAAACAAGCAGCCTTCTCTCTAACTCAGCTAGTTTTCTCTGACTTTGGCTGGTCCGCTATTAAACAGGATCCCCTGCTCTGAAAACCTGTCTGCCTCTTCCCCTCTCCTGCCCAAAAGCTTCCTGTGGGGCTTTGTGATTTTTAAAGGGTGGCATCAACAACTTGATTTCTTTGTCCTGAGTCTGGAGATTTTCCACAATCTAAATGCAAGCCTCCTGCAGTGAGGTAAGAGAAAACTGGTTCTCCTAGGCTTGAGCTAGCTCATTTTCCCAGGTGGCCATAATGTTCTAACGACTCACCATTGTACCTGGTCTGGGAGGGACACAGAGTCATAGAGTCATAGAACTGGAAGGGACCTCGAGAGGTCATCTAGTCAAGTCCCCTGCACTCATGTCAGGAGTAAGTATTATCTAGACCATGACATAGCCGTTATGAGCAAATGGTGGATTCCACATCCACAAAGAGGCATTCACAACAAAAACTTCATAGCATCAACCAGAGTTCTTAGGTTGTACAGTTCCCCCAAACTGTCACACAGGCCCACACATAAATGCTAAGGCTGCCTCCACTATCAAGCTTCTTGTTTTCCTTGCCAAAATTAAAGAGCAGCTGATGAACAATAGAGATAAATGTTAAATCATATAATGTTGAAAACATTAAGACTTTAAACTAAGATTCAGCACATATCTTTATAATGGGGAATTCTAAACTCGTAGTGGACATATTACCCTAGAGCCATTGTTTAAAAGATATTATATACTCCTATACTGAAAAAAATGTAATGTTCTTCTGACCCGGGTGTCTACCTCCTTCTCTGCTAGCTCCCTACAGTTTGACGCATCATGGCTCACCATAACACGTTCACAACAACTCATAAAACCAGCTTTATAAATGGTGGTTCCTGCTTAGTCATTTCTGTTAAAGACTCCCAGAGTCTGTTATTGTAGTGGTAACTTACTCTAATAACTTTTTTTTTACTGTTGTTGCAGACACTGTGATTATTATACAACACACTGAAGATTACAAACCTGATCCTCAGCATCAGTCAATTTGCACCTTTCCATTGGCCCAAAGTGGCCCTGAGCCCAGCGGATTTGGCTCTATTTCACAGCGGGATTCTTAGATAGTGGAATGAACACCCGTAATAATCTCACCCCATCCTGTTGACATAGGAGAGGGATCATAGGGGGGTTCCCATATGTACCAGTGATCCCCAGCTCCTATAAGGCCCCCATGGGGCCCATTGCCATCTAGTGCAGTTAGGGCAATTTTCTGGCTGCTCTAATCTGTATGGGAAGACTGGCTAAGTGCAGAGCAACCTTAGGATGAGGGTAATGGAAAGGGCACCTTTCTTCCAACCTTTGTCAACTGTACAAAGTGCTCTTCAGCCACACTGAGGATCTGACCTCATGATTAATCTACATGTAGATCCCATTCCATTGACAATCTAGGGCAGCATTTTGAAACAAAAAGTAAGAAGTCAAGAACCACAGTTATGTTCAAGCTTCCTATTTATTCTGAAGGGTGCTGATGCTAAAATAACACTCTAATCACATTGCTAATTATAGTGTCTGCAAAACTGGCAAAGGCTGCTTTATATAGAATTTTCATAAAGTGAGACCAAGGGATGATCTAAAACATCATTTTCCCTATAAAGTAGAAGCACTTAATATTATCCATTATGATTTTTCTCTCTTAATAGGAATATTCATCATTGCCTTATGCAAAGCTCAAAGAATTAAATGCATTTTAAAAAAATACAAAAAGTAATTTATACACAGATAAATTAGTAATGGCACATCTAAACTACTGCCAGTTCTTGGGGCTCTACTGGAGAATAGTGAGCCATGGTCTTCAGCTTTGCCAGAAATGAGTAAGGCCCCAATGCTGCAAACACTTACTCATGTGTTTAACTTTACTACCATGGAACTTCTCATGGTAGTAAAGTTAAGCACATGTGTGTTTGCAGGACATGAGCCTAAGAGTGTGGATCAAATATCACTGTGTGCTATTCCAGCAGAATGTACCTGCTAATTGTAGCTCTTCCATTGGAAGCTAATGAGCAGAGTAGTCTCACTCCAGCAGAGGTCACAGCAGTGGACCATTACATCCAGACAATGGGTTAGCATTTTGGGGTGGGCACACAAAACAATTTTGTGCTGCCATCACCAAAAGGAACCAATTCCAGTCCCCTGTGACCACACCCCAATGCATAGGACCAGGCTGAGGATTTTGGGGAAAGGTAATAAAATGATTTTGGGGGATAAATTCCAAATTTAATGGACACATTTTATAAATAAGGTGAGTCAAGTGTTTTGTTCCCCATCTCAACCTCCCACTGCTGGAGATGTACATTTGCTGCTTGTCCTGGGCATAGTTGCCAACATATAAAAGAGCTTTACAAGGAACAATTGTTAACGGACCACTAGTCTTCCAGCCACTGGAGGATTTTCACTTTATAAACATTAACTGCTGAATTGTCACAACACCCTTGTGAAGTAGATATGATTGTCCCAATTGTGTAGGTTGAAAACCTGTGGCAAAATACTTGAGGTCAAAAGTTTTGACACTTTTGAAAATCAGGTCACTTCTTCAGGTGCCTAACTTCAGGGACTCACTCTTGAAAATCCTCACTTTATTAACTGCGAAAGGTGCCAGAACCCTGACACCCAAAGTCCTTTGTTCTTGTTAATAAATCACTCTCCCTATGTATTGAACAAAGCCGAAAGTATTTTTTTCATATCTCTTTTTAATCACATCTTGTCACTAGATCTCAAAAATGAAAATTGAGCAAGTACAGATAAAAAGGACCCTGCAGACAAATGCCTTCTGCATCAGACTTATAATTTACCCCATGAAGTAATCTTGTTTCCAATTAAAACTGCTGCTGATTCTGGTATATCAGATGCAGTATCTTTATTTTTGCTTTCTTCTAAAAAGCAAATTCATCTAAAAGCAAATTATCTTTTCCACTATCCTCCCTTATCTTTTTAATTGCACCTGTCATAAATATAAAGGGAAGGCTAACCACCTTTAAATTTCTCCTGGCCAGAGGAAAAACCCTTTCACCTGTAAAGGGTTAAGAAACTAAAGATAACCTCGCTGACACCTGACCAAAATGACCAATGAGGAGACAAGATACTTTCAAAGCTGGAGGGGTGGGGGGAAGAAAGGGTTCTCTCTGTCTGTTTCTTTTGCCGGGACCAGAGCAGGAATGCAGGTCAGAACTCCTGTAAAGGGTTAATAAGCAATCTAGCTAGATATGCATTAGATTCTGTTTTGTTTAAATGGCTGATAAAATAAGTTGTGCTGAATGGAATGTATATTCCTGTTTTTGTGTCTTTTGTAACTTAAGGTTTAGCCTAGAGGGATTCTCTGTGTTTTGAATCTGATTACCCTGTAAGGTATTTACCATCCTGATTTTACAGAGGTGATTCTTTTACTTTTTTTCTTCAATTAAAATTCTTCTTTGAAGAACCTGATTGCTTTTTCATTGTTCTTAAGATCCAAGGGTTTGGGTCTGTGTTCACCTATGCAAATTGGTGAGGATTTTTACCAAGCCTTCCCCAGGAAAGGGGGTGTAGGGCTTGGGAGGATTTTGGAGGGAAAGATGTTTCCAAGTGGGCTCTTTCCCAGTTATATTTTGTTAGACACTTGGTGGTGGCAGCAATAAAGTCCAAGGACAAAAGGTAAAATAGTTTTTACCTTGGAGAAGTTTTAACCTAAGCTGGTAAAAATAAGCTTAGGGGGTTTTTCATGCAGGTCCCCACATCTGTACCCTAGAGTTCAGAGTGGGGAAGGAATCTTGACAGCACCTATTGACAGTTTCAGATCTCAGAGCCAACACCAAGAGTGAATTGTAAATAGTAAAACTGTTCTCTTTGCACCAAAGACTAAGCAAATTAAGAGCCACTTACTTTACTTTAATAGGAGAAGGATCAGAACCTAACTTTGCATCTAACCTAGGGTGAAATCCTGGCCCTGCTGAAGTCCACTAAGGGATTCAGGCATTGCAACGCTGTGCATCACAACATCTAACTTTTAGGTGCCTTGAAAAATCACAGGAACAACAGTGGGATCCACAATGGGATCCATAAAGGCTGAGTTAGGCACCTAAGCTCCTTATACAATGAATGGGGAGAGATAGGAACCTAAGAATGCAATGCACAAAAGCCAGCATGCTAGGTGGGGAGTTGGCTAAGCTAGCCATGGGAGATGCCGATGTACTAATCCCTGCCCCTTTCTCAGAGATAGGTGCCAAAGTCCAAGCTGCAGGGAGGCGCATAACACTCCTAGTGAGCCAGAAAAAGGAGCCCCTCTCCTGGCTTAAGTGTAGTTTCTTGCAGGAACCTGTTAGATGCTTGCCTTTTTTTCACACAAGGAGGAGGAGGTGTCCAGAGAGAGTGAGAGACAATGATTCTGTAGTCCAGTGATTAGGGGGCAGCAGTCCCTGGATCAAATCTTCCTGTTCCAACCCCTCTTTCCTTATTTATCCACAGTGAAACAGCTTCAACAGAGATACTGAACAACTCCCCACATCCGAATATCCCATAGTTGGTGATTGGAGCACTCACCTGAGAGATGGGAGACTCCAGTTCCAATTCCCCTTACACCTGGGTCTCCCACATCCCAGGTAAACTCTCTGACCAATGGGCTAAAAGCTGTAAGGTGGGCAGCACCAGCACTACTAGAACCCACACTATCTCCTCCAGCTGGATTTTGAATGGGGCTCAATCCCGTGGGCACCCGCCAAGCATGCCTACCAGATCAGGCCCCTTGAGGGAGTTAGGTGACCGAATGTCTTTCTTTCCCTGGATCTTATGCACAACACCTAGAGAGAGCCAGCAGTGCATATGCCCAGAGACAGAAACTTAGGCGCTAGTTTTTACTTTGAAAAGCTTAGATGCCACATAAATTTAGATGCCTACAGCATTCAGCAAAAGTTTCGTAGATTGTATGTAAAAGCAGGACTTAGGCATCCAAGTTTCTTCATGGATTCCACCTTAGGAATTTTGCAAGTGACTTCACTGAGGCCAGGATTTCACCCTTTAGCCTCTGTCACTCCAAGAAGAAGAATAGTGCCTAGATATATTATTATTGTATTTATTATTTGGACTGTGGTCCTAGAGGCCCCAGCCTCGTTGGATTGTACGGGTGTTTGGTGCAATTACAAAAACATGGTCCTTGCCCCTGGAGAATTTACCATTTAAATATAAGACAACTGACAGCAGATGAATGAGTAGGGATGATATCAGTGCTAAAAGAGCAGAGAGAGAGAGACAAAGTCTAAGAGGTAAATGGGATCGAATTCAGACTAAAAGGATTAGTCCATGGCAATTAACAAAATAATATGTATTCAAAATAGATAATAGGAAATATTTTTAAAAACAATTATGAACTATAAACATATGTATTCCAGCCAGCTCCTGATCACTGTATTTGTATCTCTTTCCCCCTCCCTTTGTCTTTTTCTATTTAAATTGTTAGATCTGAGGCAGGAACTATGTCTGCACAGCACTTAGCAAAACTGAACCCAATCCCAGCTGGGGTTCTTGGACGTTGCTGTTATACAAATAGATAAATGTAATAATATTTGAGAGATTTAAAATTAAGGAGGAGGAATATTTCTAGCTGAGTTTTTTCAATAAATGGGGAACCTGTGGAATTGTTTCAGATGCAGGTGATCCTAGTTGCACTTTTTTGTATGTGTGACAAGGCAGGCAGTGGCATTCTACAGATCTTGGGTTCTGAAACTGGAGACTTGGGCAAACCTTGGTAAGAGGGCTATGGCAGTCAAGGTAAGAAGTTATGAAGTTATACATGAGGCATTCAGGAAGAGATAGAGTGAAAATCACTGTCACAGAAATACAATGCTCCAGAGGCAGGGCTGGAGAGATTTGCAGGCAGAAATGAGGGAGGAGCCCAGAGGCAATGGAAGAAAATGGAAAGTCTGAAACAAACACAGAGCCAGAAGAGATGGTTGTGTGCTTGAGAATTACTATTTTCACTTCCAGTTTGCACATAGACTTCTCTGCTCTTAGAATTTTTAATACAAGTTGTACACCATTTCAAAAAGTGATTCAAACTTGGCCCATCAATTGCTGTTCCAACAGAGAGAGCCAACTGTACTGCTTGGGGCAACATCCCGTCATGCTTTGCCTTTTCAGCTCGCACAGAACCCTTTCACAATAAATTCTTAGATCTGACTGCTGAGGAACGAGACATAATTACGGCTGTTGTACTAGAACTTTTAATTACTCAGTGTAAAAATAGAAGCTTTTGCAACAGTTTCATGCTTTTAAGTTGTTCCTATTGTGGTAATTGTACTGTATGATGGTGGTAGACTGAATGTAGTAAAACCCACTATTTCCCATATTTTTATTTGAACATAAACATTCAGGGCCAAATTATGCAGCAAGCTAGGAATTGTATGGCAGTGATGATTGACTATATGTCATTCAACAACATTTATTAAAAAGAATGAGGAGTACTTGTGGCACCTTAGAGACTAACAAATTTATTTGGGCATGAGCTTTCGTGGGCTAAAACCCACTTCATCAGATGCATGCAGTGGAAAATACAGTAGGAAGATATATATACACATACATACATACACATACACACAGAACATGAAAAAACGGGTGTTGCCATACTAACTCTAACAAGACTAATCAATTAAGGTGGGCTATTTTCAGCAGGAGGAAAAAAAATAATGGTGTCCAATTTTCAAATTAATTCCAGTTCTGCAGTTTCTCATTGGAGTCTGTTTTTGAAGTTTTTTGTTGAAGAATTGCGACTTTTAGGTCTGTAATTGAGTATCCAGGGAGGTTGAAGGGTTCTCCGACTGGTTTTTGAATGTTATAATTCTTGGCATCTGATTTGTGTCCATTTATTCTTTTGCATAGAGAGTGTCTGGTTTGGCCAATGTACATGCACAGGTACTTCAAAAACAGACTCCAACGAAAAACTGCAGAACTGGAATTAATTTGAAAACTGGACACCATTAAATTAGGCTTGAATAAAGACTGAGAGTGGATGAGTCATTACACAAACTAAAAACTATTTCCCCATGCTAATTTTTCCCCGACTGTTACTCACACCTTCTTGTCAACTGTTTGAAATGGGCCATCCTGATTATCACTACAAAAGTTTTTTTTTTCCTCCTGCTGATAATAGCTCACCTTAATTGATCACTCTCCTTATAGTGTGTATGGCAACACCCATTTTTTCATGTTCTCTGTGTATATATATATATAAGTTTTCATGGGCTAAAACCCACTTCATCAGATACATGCAGTAGAAAATATATATATCTTCCTACTGTATTTTCTACTGCATGCATCTGATGAAGTGGGTTTTAGCCCATGAAAGCTTATGCCCAAATAAATTTGTTAGTCTCTAAGGTGCCACAAGTACTCCTTGTTCTTTTTGCTGATACAGACTAACCCAGCTACCATTCTGAAACCTGTCAACATTTATTAAGTAATTCCAAAAGATTCAAAGTGGAAATGGATAACTAAAGCAAAATCTGTATTTGCATTATCCCAGAGGAATTCTGCCACAGTTCAAGGCAATTGCACCTGTATTTCCCCTCAGTGGTTCAGCAAGGGCACATACTCTTGGCTTCCAGCTCCCAAGCCCTTGCCTTTCTTGAGTGGAGAAGTATCTCTCTCCCTTCTGACTAGGGTATTCCCAGGTTGCATAGCTCCCCTGGCTTCACTGTGTATTTCCCAGCACAGACAGGTTGCCCAAGGACACTTGTTTGCTTTCTCTCCAGAGACTGATAACAGAGTGATTGTCAACAGTTATAAGTTACCACAGCGCACTTCCTATGCAAGCCTACTTTATTCCTAAGATAAAAAGCATTAGAGAGAAAACACATTCAAAACAATAAAAGAACCTCCACACATGTTAATAACTTTAACAGAATTAACCCCAACTCTACCAAGGATTCTTGCTGGTCCAGTCCTTCCAATCCTGCCCTAAGAATTGGGGTCCTCTGTGGACCAGGGGTCCTGTCCATTTTCTGGATCAGGAAGAAGGCCTTAAGCCAGTTTAAAACCCTTTCTTTGTCTGTTGGTCCCTGGAGAATCCAGTTTGAACTTGTATATGCGAACCTGTCCTGGAGGGTGATTTCTCTGGAGATGTTACAATCACCCCCTGCTCTTCTCCTATTTATAATTTCCATGGAACTACATACAATTCCACAATAACACATACACATTTGCATTTTTAATACCTTTGGGGATCCATTGTATTAACTTAATTCAGGGAAGTTTAACTTAATTCAATAAAGTTCATCCAGGATATTGCAGGGAATTGTCAGTCTGTCACAAATACCACTCCTGTGGGGTTTAGGTGCTATTCAGGAGTGTACGTGGGAGGGAGGGGAGATGGGGGGAGGCAATTATTAGACTGTACCAGACTGGTGGAGCAGATTGCAAGTAACGACATGAGGAGTAAAACGCAAACAGCAGCTGCCACCTCAGGTTCCTAAGCCACACAGACATGGAGCTCTGCTAAAGCAGAGCTTAGGAGTTATGCATGGCAGCTACATTTTCCTGCTGTGCAGTTTTAGGAATTTCACAGATAGGAAGCTCTCCTCTAGCATGGCTTAGGAACCTTAGATAGTAGCTACCTCCTCCTGCAAGCCTCTCCTTGACTCCCCAAAGCAGTAATTCACCTCCCTCCCCCAGAGAGGAGATTAATGTGGGCAGGTCTCCCCAAATGTTTGTTTTGTCTTCTGTCCAGAATCACAAGGAATCCCCCCTCTTGCTGCCTCAGGTTCTCTGCTTTAAAATTAGGATGGGGGCAGAAAAATCAAACTCCTTCCTGTGTGGGGAAAAAGGACAGAAACACCCAAAGGTATGGAAAAGAAAGGGAAAAGGTGAGCTGGCAGGAGGTGAGAGAAGGCAGAAAAACAGCCAGTTTTTCTGGATTTATGCAACACCTAGAGCATTTTGGCAGAAAGGTAATTGATGCAACCATTTGCATTGCTGTAATTCACATGACAAATATCTTTTCCACAGTATAAACCTAGTTAAATAAGAAACCACCCAGATATCCCAAAGCATTCAGACTCCCCAGTTGTGCACCCACACGGGGATGGATCCCAGTGCAAGTCCTTGTAGTCCCCTGAGCAAAAGATTGCTCATGACTAGTGTTGCTACTGGCACTGGATTCTTCAAAAGAGTCATGCTCATAGTCCCATCCCTCTGCCCACTAACCAGCACAGCTGGCTCCGTGCTGAGGGGCAGCACACTACAGCTAATCCCAGGGTAACTAAATGGCCATATTCCTCTCTACTACTGGAATTATCAGTGAGGCAACTGCACCTAGAACTTCTACTGGGGCTGTGTGGCTCCAGAGCCATCTCCACTGCAGACTCCACATGCAAGAAGACCACAGAGCTCTCAACGGTCACATAAGGATGAAATGCCAGATTTAATTTTGGAGTTTGCTTCCTTTCACCAGGTTATGTAAAACTAAATTGAACTGTATTTGTACAGAGTTTTGTATTCAGTCTCTGCACATCCAAATGTTTTGATTCTTGAAGGTTTTGCATTGTGCTTACAGAAATATAGGCTTGATATTCAACTGTTACATCTGGAACAACTGGTTTATAACTTGCCTGCCTAAGGCTCCATTTTATTCATCCTAGGCTAATACACATTGAGTGGACCAAGAAGCCATGTAAGGAAATCACCAAGAACAAATTTGCTTTTTTCCCCCATAGAGTCATAGGTAAGGTCAGAAGGGACCATTATGATCATCTAGTCTGATCTCCTGCATAACACAAGCTATAAATTTGTGCAGTGATTCCAGCACCAAGCCCAATGACTACAGCATATCTTTAAAATGTCTTGTTTGAAAGACTCCAGTTGATGGAGAATGTATCATACTTTGGTAATCCTTTCCAATGGTTACTTACCTTCACTTTGTAAAATGTGCATCTTATTTCCAGTGTGAACTCTGCTGAGTTCAAATTTCAGCCACTGGATTTTGTGGCTTTTTCTGCTAAATTAAAAAGAGTCCTTTACTATATCTATTTAATAAACTGGGAAATGTATCATGGAGAAATTTATCTCCCCCCACCCCCTAAAAATACAGTAAAGATTATTTATAATCACATTAAATAATTTAGGGGAATTTACTGTGTGTGTGTATATATATATATATAAAATCAGTGAGCAGGATAGTAGTTTTGAATGCTAAATGAATTCTAATATGGATTTAACAATGTCAAGTGAGTCAGCCGTCACTGTCATCAACAACAAAGTGTGTCATCACCTAATTTAATTAGGGCTAGAACATATTTTAAGGGTTATATTTAATGACCAAGCACAGTTGAAATAATGAACACAAACAGAAGATAAACAAAAACTGTCAAGTAAGTACAATCATTTTAGATGCTTAACTGTTCTTGCCTCCCTCACAATGGAACACCCTGGAAGCATATATTCTGTTTTATAAAGGTTCCTTTTGTAAGGAGTAAAATAATCTGCAATGTATTCAGGAGGCTGGCAATACTACAGTGCTGTCCATTTCACCGCCAGAGATGAAGAACCTAAGCCCTGCAACACAGAGAGCAAAATGTTAGTGAATGAGAATTGCTGTAACAATCCCTGGGTCAGTTCCTGGGCTAAAATGAAATGAAACCTCAGAGCCCCTGAAGGGGACTCTGCAACACTGTTATGCACTGCAGACCACTGCTCAGTAGTAGTCTCTATGTGGGGTTATGCAGGGATAGAGGAAAAGAGCAAAACTGTGAACCTAGCAGATGAATGGTAGGTGTGTGGCTAGAATCTAAAAATATAGTTGGTTATTCTTCAAACGACTTGACTGGATACTGTTAAAAAAAAAATCTGCCCCGACAAAAAGATCACAGATTCACCTCAATAGGAGTGTCACAGGTGGCTGGCCTCTGTGAATAAACTAAGTCTAGCGCCCTTGTGCCAGAGGAGGTGCTCTCAGGTGGGCCAGTTCAGGGGGCTGGGGCTGCACCTTGGGTTACACAGAGTCAGAGTCGGTTGCAGTGAGAGTGAACCTGTAGGGAGAGATGGTCTCCAAAGAAGGGACTTGGGGTGGGTGAGATGACCCAGCTGAAAGTTTTGTTCTTCTTTTGGGAGAAGGCAAAGAAGGCAGGTCAGGCCTTTCATCTTCTCTAGCTGCTCAAAGAGCAGGATGGAACAGTACCTCAGGAAGGCTGTGCCCAGCTGAAAGAGGAGTATTTTTTTGAACTTTGTGTTAATGAAAAAACAGGCAGCCTCCCTCTCTCCACAGAAGGATGTGTGATTGGATGTGAAGACTATGCAGAGTTCTTAAGTGGCCCCAGAGAGGGGTAAAAAGAGGCAGGGTGCTGCAGCGTGACCTCAAGCCAGGAGGGGATGCTTAGGAGGCTAGAGGGAGCTATGGCTGCTCAACTACTCTGAAATCAGGCCCTGCCTGTACTCACTTTATGCCTTGTTTTCACAAAGTCTGGTATTCTGATACATCAGCAAATGGCAGGTTCAAACTGTAATTGGAATTAATATTTTTGGAAAGGTGGGAGTGGACTCAAGACTGGGGGATATAAATACCTAATGTTTAAAATAAGGAAGAAAGGTCAGAGAGGAGCACTATTCCTTGCAAATGAAGTGCTAAATTGCTAGTCTATGTGGAATATTTATTCGGTTACAGAATCTGTACACTTGACAGATTTGAAAACAAAATCTTGCTTGTAACTTCATGTGGTTGCTTGAAAAACTTTGGATCAAACTTCATTTTACCAACGCAGAACCCTATCAGTTTGGAAGCCCACCAGTAAAAGCCAGGCCAACAGCATACAAACAAATATCTACAGAAAGGCATCATGACAGACTCAAACAAGCATTTTACCTATTGGGCAGTGTTGCAGCAGGACACCATGTTCTGTGATCCCCACTGTTTATTTCCCCACACACTTAAAAATTCAGTGAGGCATGTGACATATACTTAAGGAATAGGTTGTGTCGTATAGGCACTGACCAGTCTTGAGGGACATTGCCCTGGGGAAGGCTTGTGTAGGGATTCTGCCTCAGGGAGTAGGACTCTTTCTGCTACCAGGGTTTGTTCCTTAGAACTAACCTAGAGCTGCTGGGTAATGCTAGTGAATACTTTTTCACAAAAGTTTTGCACACAATGTTTTGCCAGTTCCTTTAACATTGTTTTCAACTCTCCAACATTTGACTTCCCACACAGGTCAGCGTGCAAAAAAATCGACCTCGAGCTCAAAAGTGTGTGATCATTCTGATTTTTCAGAAGTACCATGACCAGCCATCACTGTCAAATGGAAAGAAGTTTGTGCGGGGCAAAGTAACAGATGCTTATACACATAGGCACCGACTCCACGGGTGCTCCGGGGCATGGGCACCCATGGAAAAATATTAATGGGTCCTTAGCACCCACTGGCAGCCAGCTGCCCCCTTCTCCTCTAGCACCTCCCGGCTGCAATCAAATCCTCCCCCTCCCTCCAGCGCTTTCTACCCACTGCGGATCAGCTATTCCGCAGCGTGCAGAAGGTGCTGTGAGGGAGTAGGAGGAGCGGGGATGGGGCACACTTGGGGCAGGGGTTGAAACTAGACAGGAAGAGGCAGGGCGGGAGTGGAGGTAGAGCACCCCCAGGGAAAGGAAGAAGCCGACACCTGTGGTTACACACACACACACACACACACACACACACAGAGTATACAGAGAACATCATTACGTCAAACATATCTACAGTTATGACACAGTTGTAGTTCTTGCAGCCCTTTTAGAAGTCACAGATAGTTAAAAGCTGACCTACAATAGGCCAACTTTGAAGGTTTAAGTTGCTTAGACAGATTCTTCTGAAGCAAAACCTTGAGGCAAGGAAGAGTCTGTATATTTCACCCTAGTTTATGTGAAGGTTTTTCTCAAATAAACAGAAACATCTTTGAGGTTGTTTGTGGATCCATGTATCTCAAAGGACTTGGCATTTTCCCAAACTTCAAAAATCCATAATCAATTTCTGATTTGTTTTAAAGAGCTAATAATTGCTCTAGCCACATTCTAATAAACCACATGAGTTAAATATTTTTCAACACTGCATCTCCGGTTATTTGGAATTATACTGGAGAACTGGACAATCACTTGTCAGATGACAAAACATTATTCACATTCTAATCTAATTTGCAAAGATTTGTATTGCAAGATGACAGATATGACCAAAGATTTGATTTAAAAGACCAGTGATATGGCCAATATTCTTGTACTTCCTTTTTGATGTATGCGCTGTTCTCAATTGAATGAATGCGTTGAGAAAGGAAACCAGAAAACTCCAGCACTCAGTCTTGGCAAGTCCATGAACCATATTTAATATGACAGGTTTCAGAGGAACAGCCGTGTTAGTCTGTATTCGCAAAAAGAAAAGGAGTACTTGTGGCACCTTAGAGACTAACCAATTTATTTGAGCATGAGCTTTCGTGAGCTACAGCTCACTTCATCAGATGTTTACCGTGGAAACTGCAGCAGACTTTATATACACACAGAAATCATGAAACAATACCTCCTCCCACCCCACTGTCCTGCTGGTAATAGCTTATCTAAAGTGATCAACAGGTGGGCCATTTCCAGCACAAATCCAGGTTTTCTCACCCTCCACCCCCCCACACAAATTCACTCTCCTGCTGGTGCTAGCCCATCCAAAGTGACAACTCTTTACATAATCAAGTCGGGCTATTTCCTGCATAGACCAGGCTGAGGTTGGTGGTGGGATGGAAATTGTTGAAATCATGGTGGAATTCCTCAAGGGCTTCTTTTCCATGGGTCCAGATGATGAAGATGTCATCAATATAGCGCAAGTAGAGTAGGGGCTTTAGGGGACGAGAGCTGAGGAAGCGTTGTTCTAAATCAGCCATAAAAATGTTGGCATACTGTGGGGCCATGCGGGTACCCATAGCAGTGCCGCTGATCTGAAGGTATACATTGTCCCCAAATGTGAAATAGTTATGGGTAAGGACAAAGTCACAAAGTTCAGCCACCAGGTTAGCCGTGACATTATCGGGGATAGTGTTCTTGACGGCTTGTAGTCCATCTTTGTGTGGAATGTTGGTGTAGAGGGCTTCTACATCCATAGTAGCCAGGATGGTGTTATCAGGAAGATCACCGATGGATTGAAGTTTCCTCAGGAAGTCAGTGGTGTCTCGAAGGTAGCTGGGAGTGCTGGTAGCGTAGGGCCTGAGGAGGGAGTCTACACCACCAACCTCAGCCTGGTCCAGTCCACACAAGAGATCCACTTCCTGGACACTACAGTGCTAATAAACAATGGCCACATAAACACCACCCTATACCGGAAACCTACTGACCGCTATTCCTACCTGCATGCCTCCAGCTTTCACCCTGACCACACCACACGATCCATCGTCTACAGCCAAGCTCTGCGATACAACCGCATTTGCTCCAACCCCTCAGACAGAGACAAACACCTACAAGATCTCTGTCAAGCTTTCTTACAACTACAATACCCACCTGCAGAAGTAAAGAAACAGATTGATAGAGCCAGAAGAGTTCCCAGAAGTTACCTACTACAGGACAGGCCTAACAAAGAAAATAACAGAACGCCACTAGCGGTCACCTTCAGCCCCCAACTAAAACCCCTCCAACGCATTATTAAGGATCTACAACCTATCCTAAAGGATGACCCAACACTCTCACAAGTCTTGGGAGACAGGCCAGTCCTTGCCTACAGACAGCCCCGCAACCTGAAGCAAATACTCACCAACAACCACATACCACACAACAGAACCACTAACCCAGGAACTTATCCTTGCAACAAAGCCCGTTGCCAATTGTGCCCACATATCTATTCAGGGGACACCATCACAGGGCCTAATAACATCAGCCACACTATCAGAGGCTCATTCACCTGCACATCCACCAATGTGATATATGCCATCATGTGCCAGCAATGCCCCTCTGCCATGTACATTGGTCAAACTGGACAGTCTCTACGTAAAAGAATAAATGGACACAAATCAGATGTCAAGAATTATAACATTCATAAACCAGTCGGAGAACACTTCAATCTCTCTGGTCACGCAATCACAGACATGAAGGTCGCTATCTTAAAACAAAAAAACTTCAAATCCAGACTCCAGCGAGAAACTGCTGAATTGGAATTCATTTGCAAATTGGATACTATTAATTTAGGCTTAAATAGAGACTGGGAGTGGCTAAGTCATTATGCAAGGTAGCCTGTTTCCTCTTGTTTTTTCCTACCCCCCCCCCCCCCCAGATGTTCTGGTTTAACTTGGATTTAAACCTGGAGAGTGGTCAGTTTAGATGAGCTATTACCAGCAGGAGAGTGAGTTTGTGTGTGTATGGGGGTGGGGGGGATGTGAGAAAACCTTGATCTATGCAGGAAATAGCCCGACTTGATTATGTAAAGAGTTGTCACTTTGGATGGGCTAGCACCAGCAGGAGAGTGAATTTGTGGGGGGGGGTGGAGGGTGAGAAAACCTGGATTTGTGCTGGAAATGGCCCACCTGTTGATCACTTTAGATAAGCTATTACCAGCAGGACAGTGGGGTGGGAGGAGGTATTGTTTCATGATTTCTGTGTGTATATAAAGTCTGCTGCAGTTTCCACGGTAAACATCTGATGAAGTGAGCTGTAGCTCACGAAAGCTCATGCTCAAATAAATTGGTTAGTCTCTAAGGTGCCACAAGTACTCCTTTTCTTTTTGCATATTTAATATGTATCCATGCTAATAAGTAGCTGAATATAAATCTGAAAAGTGATATACTCAACCTGAAACTTAAAACCTGAGTAATAAAGTAAAAGGTGAAAAAAGCTAGAATGGTGTGAGCCAATGCACCCCTGTATTTACACCCTACACACTATTATAATAATCTTTGTACAGAATATGCTTTGTGAGGTATCATTTTAAAACAAATAACTTGCTGGTAAATAATATGGTGAAATGTTTGAAGCAACATCATGTGTGAAGTTATGAAATCCCCAGTAAGATACTAAAGGCATATGTTCAAACCCATGTAGCCCCAATTAGGTAGAACTGGTCATGCAAGCCTCTCTTAAACAAATGGATGTGTGTTTACCTCAATTTGCATATAAACTCAGATAGGAGAGAGCAAAGGAATAAGACAAAGAAAACCTGCATTTCAGCATACACATAAGCACAGACTCCATGGGAAAAATTGGTGGGTGCTGAGCACTCACCGGCAGCCCCTATCAGCTTCTCCCCAACCCCCAGCGCCTCCCATCTGTGTGCGGGCCCCATGGATCAGCGTCTACTCCCGCCCATGCCTCCCGCCCACTGCGAACAGCTGTTTTGCAGCATGCAGGAGGCTGGGAGGGAGTGGGGAGGAGCAAGCACACCACACGCTTGGGAGAGGAGGCGGAACGAGGCAGGGCAGGGGCAGAGCGGGGGTGGGAAGAGCCGGGGAGTGGGTGGAACAAGGGGGGAGGGGAAGAGGCATGGTGAGGTGGGGCCTGGGGAGAAGGGGTGGAGTGGGGGCAGGGCTGAGCCAAGAGGTTGAGCGCCCCCTGGCACTTTGGCAAGTTGGTGCCTGTGCATACACATGGGCAAAGAAACAGCACAACACTTCTTCCCTACCAGACTCCATGTCTCCTTGCTCTCAGCTGGAAAGAACTTTATCTAGGTGTCACTTTCAGGAAATTGCATCTCAAAGGGTGACTGAACTATAGGAGTGAGGTGGCAAGCTGTTGTACCTTGATCCCCTTAGAGGGACAATGGACGTAATATATCTGGACAGTGCTAATCACATGTTTCTGGGGAAAATCTGGGACTGGGAGTATGCTGGTGAAAGCCAGAGCGTACCTGGAGTGGGCTGGCAGGACTGCAGCGAGACAGACACTCAGGGTGTTACCTGCATGCTGGCAGGCTGTTAGCGGCCCAGGTGAGAGCTAAAACGGTAAAGCACTGGTGATACTCTCAAGGTTGCAGGGCAGGGGAGACACAGCCCCTCACTGGTCTGGATTGCACTCTGGAATGTCATCCATATACTTTTAATTTACTTCCTAAAGGCCTGATTCTGCCACCCTTACTCAAGCTTAGTAGCCAATGGTATTATTCAGAGTGTAAAATACTACTCAGTATGAGTAAGGAGAACAGAACCAGGCTCTTAATCAATTATAAATTAAAGATTCATTAGATAAGGCTTAAAATCAATGACATATCAGATCAAATAGTTGCTTTAATTTTTATTAGTTATTAAATACTTTTCCTGAGTGGAGACAACGTGACATATATTTGGAAAATAAGAATCCAGTCCTGTGAGGTGTTCAGTACCCTCAGTTCCCACTAACGTTGCACATTGTTCTCCTATGGCTGCTCCCTTTGGTTTTTCCCTGACGGTTAGGCAGGGAACTAGTCCCCTGGTGTGGTTGAGTGCACAGGCAAAACAGATCAAAAAGAATTGACGAGAACTACGGTGGAGAATAGGAAGGAAATAATTTACATTAACATGTTGTTTCCTGTCCCCCTAACCACCTTTTCCAGCTGTACAGCTATTTGGATGAAAAGAGATTTGGGGCCAGAATATGTGCTGATTTACACTTTGTATATATCACTGACTCCATGGTGTTGCCTGGGGTGCAAGTAAATAAAAGGTAGGATCCAGCAATCTCAATTCAGTCCCTTTATTAGGCACTAACAGGATTGCCTAGTTGAAAAGCCAATTGATATATTTCTGCATTTTCACATGGAGACTGAGGTGAACAAATGCCTGGTATCAGCGTTTCTGCTGTGTTTGGAGGTTTTATAGACGCTGGAATCTCTCTGCACTATTTGTCGCACAGCGCTGAATTCAGTGACTTGTAACAAAATAACAGCTCTTGTCTCTTAGCCGAGGAATATCTGGAGCCAGAGAAACTCCCACTGTTTCAGAAGGTTTTAATAACAGAGATAAATTCTGCCACCCTCATTCATGCTGAGTAGTGCCTTACTCTGTAAATAGTTCCATTTTTTTTTTTTTATAATGGGACTTACATGTAGAGGAAGTTCTACTCTAAATAAGAGAAGGTGGCAGGATCTCGTCTGTCATATAAACCCTTTGCTACCTCCTAAAGGACATTTACATTTTCCAGGACATGATAAAAACAGGGGACAATCTGCCAAAGACATTTGAAGTTTAAATACATGTTATTGCAGCTTGGTATTTGTAGAGATTACTGAGCTGCATAACCTTTAAAAGTGGAAACCAGCCAAGATTTACAAACAGTTTGGATTGTAAGCATGCAGAGATTACATACTCCTGCAACAGAAAAAGAACTCTTTTGTTTACATAATCAGTTGCTAAAAAATGTTGTAAAAAAGAAACCTCAAACTGGTGTTGTACAGGTTTAAAATGACCACTATGTTGCATCTGTTACGTCATTCTTGTAAAAAAATGCCTTTAGCTCAGCCCTGCAATTGGGATTCTAGGAAACTTCACCCTCTTGTGGTGGAATGCAGGGAAGATATCAGTGATTTAGTGCTTGTCTTCACTACCACACTAAACCAGCAACCTTGCCATCAATGCAGCGGCATCGATTTAGCTGGTCTGGTGAAGACACTAAATCGATAGGAGAGCACTCTCCCATTGACTTCCGTACTCCACCTCAATGAGAGGCAGAAGCTATGTCAACGGGAGAGCGTCTCCCTTTGACATTGCACAGTGTAGACACCACTTTAAGTTGATGTAAGTTACATCAACAAGTTACATAACTTAACTAGTTTAACTTAGTTCGACTTACAGCATTAGTCAAGACAAGGCCTTAGAGAATCCCCATAATTCCTTTCCTGCTCCCATTTGTTCCCAGTGGAGGGGACAATCCATGGAGCAGTTATCTAATCCTGGGCACAGTCTGGCCCCAAATCATCTCCCCATGTTATGCCACAGGGGTCATTTCTTCATGGTCCATTTAAGAGATTTTTTATTAGAACAGTGGCAAATAATGGATCAGAGACATACAGAAATAGGTACAGTAGACAACTGGTCTGTTTCTGGGAGGACAAATATCCTACTTGATATACCCTAGAGTAACTGCCATTGAAAGTAATACAAAGAATCTGGTGAAGACTTCATCGGATGAGGCACATGCTGCCCTTGACTGATACGGTCATAACACTTACTGCTATCAACAATTTTATCAAAATACTACAGAGCTAATCCAGCAAGGTTCTCAACAGGCTCAGCTACCACACACTTAATCTCACATGATTTGTCCCTAACTAAAACCCACACCAAATCCAAGTTGAAACTGAATATCTGATAGATGGCACTTTTCAGGTAAATGATGTGTGCAATTTCCTTGTTGTTTATTTTAACAATAATGACCTGGGTAGGGAAACTGGCTAAGCATATGTGAAGGTGTGGGGGAAGCAAAAGTGGATGGGAATTTGGGAAGCAGTGACCATGAGTTGGTTGAGTTCAGGATCCTGACACAGGGAAGAAAGGTAAGCAGCAGGATACGGACCCTGGACTTCAGGAAAGCAGACTTCGACTCCCTCAGGGAACAGATGGGTAGGATCCCCTGGGGGACTAACATGAAGGGGAAAGGAGTCCAGGAGAGCTGGCTATATTTCAAGGAATCCCTGTTGAGGTTACAGGGACAAACCATCCCGATGTGTCGAAAGAATAGTAAATATGGCAGGCGACCAGCTTGGCTTAACGGTGAAATCCTAGCGGATCTTAAACATAAAAAAGAAGCTTACAAGAAGTGGAAGGTTGGACATATGACCAGGGAAGAGTATAAAAATATTGCTCGGGCATGTAGGAATGAAATCAGGAGGGCCAAATCGCACCTGGAGCTGCAGCTAGCGAGAGATGTCAAGAGTAACAAGAAGGGTTTCTTCAGGTATGTTGGCAACAAGAAGAAAGCCAAGGAAAGTGTGGGCCCCTTACTGAATGAGGGAGGCAACTTAGTGACAGAGGATGCGGAAAAAGCTAATGTACTCAATGCTTTTTTTGCCTCTGTCTTCACTAACAAGGACAGCTCCCAGACTGCTGCACTGGGCATCACAGCATGGGGAGTAGATGGCCAGCCCTCTGTGGAGAAAGAGGTGGTTAGGGACTATTTAGAAAAGCTGGACGTGCACAAGTCCATGGGGCCGGACGAGTTGCATCCGAGAGTGCTAAAGGAATTGGCGGCTGTGATTGTGGAGCCATTGGCCATTATCTTTGAAAACTCGTGGCGAACGGGGGAAGTCCCAGATGACTGGAAAAAGGCTAATGTAGTGCCAATCTTTAAAAAAGGGAAGAAGGAGGATCCTGGGAACTACAGGCCAGTCAGCCTCACCTCAGTCCCCGGAAAAATCATGGAGCAGGTCCTCAAGGAATCAATTCTGAAGCACTTACATGAGAGGAAAGTGATCAGGAACAGTCAGCATGGATTCACCAAGGGAAGGTCATGCCTGACTAATCTAATCGCCTGCTATGATGAGATTACTGGTTCTGTGGATGAAGGGAAAGCAGTGGATGTATTGTTTCTTGACTTTAGCAAAGCTTTTGACACGGTCTCCCACAGTATTCTTGTCAGCAAGTTAAAGAAGTATGAGCTGGATGAATGCACTATAAGGTGGGTAGAAAGTTGGCTAGATTGTCGGGCTCCATGTCTAGTTGGCAGCCGGTGTCTAGTAGAGTGCCCCAGGGGTTGGTCCTGGGGCCGGTTTTGTTCAATATCTTCATAAATGATCTGGAGGATGGTGTGGATTGCACTCTCAGCAAATTTGCGGATGATACTAAACTCGGAAGAGTGGTAGATACGCTGGTGGGCAGGGATAGGATACAGAGGGACCTAGACAAATTGGAGGATTGGCACAAAAGAAATCTGATGAGGTTCAATAAGGATAAGTGCAGGGTCCTGCACTTAGGACGGAAGAACCCAATGCACAGCTACAGACTAGGGACCGAATGGCAAGGCAGCAGTTCTGTGGAAAAGGACCTAGGGGTGACAGTGGACGAGAAGCTGGATATGAGTCAGCAGTGTGCCCTTGTTGCCAAGAAGGCCAATGGCATTTTGGGATGTATAAGTAGGGGCATAGCGAGCAGATCGAGGGACGTGATCATCCCCATCTATTCGACATTGGTGAGGCCTCATCTGGAGTACTGTGTCCAGTTTAGGGCCCCACACTACAAGGAGGATGTGGATAAATTGGAGAGAGTCCAGCGAAGGGCAACAAAAATGATTAGGGGTCTGGAACACATGACTTATGAGGAGATGCTGAGGCAACTGGGATTGTTTAGTCTGCAGAAGAGAAGAATGAGGGGGGATTTGATAGCTGCTTTCAATTACCTGAGAGGTAGTTCCAGAGAGGATGGTTCTAGACTATTCTCAGTGGTAGAAGAGGACAGGACAAGGAGTAATGGTCTCAAGTTGCAGTGGAGGAGGTTTAGGTTGGATATTAGGAAAAACTTTTTCACTAGGAGGGTGGTGAAACACTGGAATGCATTACCTAGGAAGGTGGTAGAATCTCCTTCCTTAGAAGTTTTTAAGGTCAGGCTTGACAAAGCCCTGGCTGGGATGATTTAATTGGAGATTGGTCCTGCTTTGGGCAGGGGTTTGGACTAGATGACCTCCTGAGGTCCCTTCCAACCCTGATATTCTATGATTCTATGTTTCTATGAAGGTAATAGAAGTATGAAAGAGATAAAATAATCCCCCACCGTTCTGGAAGGTTTGGATAAAACTGTGTCCAGTTCTACATTTCTTCTGATTTTGCAAACCAAAACCCAATACATGAAGTATTACAAATCTAAAGCCACTTTTGTAATTTCTGGTCTCTATTGTTTAGCAGTTAGGAATACTCACTAAAGGTGCTTTTTCCTTTGTATTTGACTCAACTCACTGCCATATGTTAAGGGAACATTTTGTTTTGAACAACAAATACTTTAATTTAGACTTGCATGGCTCCATAATCCATTACGTTCATTTGTATACTGACTGTTTTGTTTACCTAACATTTTAAGTAAACCATGAGAACAGCCATTCTGCGACACTTCTTCCACCCACAGCTTGTCTAAGGTTGATGCAATGCATGTGGTTGCAGAGGGCACCTCCTCTCACCACTCATTCTTGGCAGAAGTAAATTGCTTTCCTGCTGGTTAGCTGACAAATTAGCACCTCCCTACTTCTCCTATAACATTAGCCCTGGAACTAGGGAATTCAAGGGAGCACAAAAATGAAAAATAAGTTTATAAAATGTTCAGTTCATTTTTCAAACTTCAATTTACTCTGAATTTTGAGCAAACATTTGGGTCATTTATTGTTTTTCTTAATTTTATTACTCATCCTTCCTTAGTGGAGATGTGCTGTACCTATAGGAAGGCAAATCCTTTACCAGAGAAGGTAAATATAATGTGATCAGTAACCAGTGTAACAACATCAGAGATGGATTATACGTCACTTAAGAAATCTATTCTTAACAAAGATGCTTCTATTCTATCCTATATAGGTTCTCATACTGTGCTCAGCATAGTGGAATCTGAGGTCCTTCAACAGTGCATTGGGCAACATGATTAACATCGGTCACAGGTATGTTCTCTCATTCTCTAACCAGGATGAGTATTATGTGCAGTGGAGTGTCTTGTTTTGTAGGGTTATTTTATTTGCTTTATGAATATACCTGTTGTTAAGGATTTATGTTAGAGAAAGCAAGGTCAGTGAAATGTGCCTTGCACTTGGACTGCAAGATGGTCCATAGTTCCTGGGGGAGTAAAGTCCATAGAAAGTTCTGCCTCCCACACAGGTGAGCTTTACCTTTATTGTAGAGAGTTCCATTGGGCCAGAGGAGCATACTTGGTAACCAGATCCTGAAGCTTCAGATGATCTTTTAGATATCCTGGACCCAGGCCATCTAGCACCTTGAATATAAGGACTGAGAGCTGGAACTTGATTTGAAACTCTATGGGAAGCCAGTGTAGAGAGTGGACAACAGGTTAGATGTGCTCACAGTAGTCTATTGCTGAGGAAATGTACTGCAGCATTCTGTAACAGCTGGAGTTTCTGAAGCACTGAAAGCTTCATGCCCAGGTGGTGTTGTAATCCAGCCAAGAGATGAAGATGTAAATTACTGATAGCAGATGATTGTCCACCAGGATCAGGCCGAGTTTCGTAGGCAACTGGAGATGATTGAAAGTATTACTCCTGGATCCTGCTATGTGAGAGCTTAGCATCAGAAAGGAATCCAAGAGTACTCCTAAACTACCAGACCGAATTGTGAGTGTAGGTGTCTCTTCAACCAAAGGAGACTGCACCATGGCTGCAAACTCTTCAGAATGTTTCCTCTACCCACCAGCATCACTTCTGTCTTGCTCAGGTTCAGTTTCAGCCAGCTGTTCTTTATCTATGAGCTGATCTTGTCTAAGTGCTGGGCCATCTTGATGGCAGTCATATGGTCAGATGTGGTGAAGGATGGATAGAGCTGTGTGTCATCTGCATATTGCTGGCCCTTGAGTTGGTGTCAGCTGACCAGTTCACCTAGTGGCCTGCATGTAGATGTTTAAAAGGATTGGAGGGAGAATTGGTCCTTACAGGACTCCACAAGTGAGGAGGGTCTAGTGATGGAGGTGCAGTTTCCAATTGACATTCATTTGGTGTACCCCTTCCAGAAAGATCTTAGCACATTTTCTTGCAACTCTGCCACCTCTCTCAGGTAAGACAGCAATATCTTATTGTCAGCAGTGCCGAATGCTGCAGGGAGACCCAGGAGGATAAGAATGGATGTCCAACCTTTGTCCATTGACAGGAGGAGATCTAGTAGTGCCACTAAGGCAATTTCAGTTCCATGTCATAGAATATCAGGGTTGGAAGGGATCTCAGGAGGTCATCGAGTCCAACCACCTTCTCAAAGCATGACCAATCCCCAACTAAATCATCCCAGCCAGGGCTTTGTCAAGCCTGACCTTAAAAACCTCTAAGGAAGGAGATTCCACCACCTCCCTAGGTAATGCATTCCAGTGCTTCACCACCCTCCTGGTGAAAAAGTTTTTCCTAATATCCAACCTAAACCTCCCCCACTGCAACTTGAGACCATTACTCCTTGTTCTGTCATCTGCTACCACTGAGAACAGTCTAGATCCATCCTCTTTGGAACCCCCTTTCAGGTAGCTGAAAGCAGTTATCAAATTCCTCCTCATTCTTCTCTTCTGCAGACTAAACAATCCCAGTTGCCTCAGCCTTTCCTCATAAGTCATGTGCTCCAGTCCCCTAACCATTTTTGTTGCCTTCTGTTGGACTCTTTCCAATTTTTCCACATCCTTCTTGTAGTGTAGGGCCCAAAACTGGACACAGTACTCCAGATGAGGCCTCACCAATGTCGTATAGAGAAGAATGATCACTTCCCTCAATCTGCTGGCAATGCCCCTACTTATACAGCCCAAAATGCTATTAACCTTCTTGGCAACAAGGGCACACTGTTGACTAATATCCAGTTTCTCGTCCACTGTAACCCCTAGGTCCTTTTCTGCAGGACTATTGCCTAGCCTTTCTGTCCCTAGTCTGTAGCAGTGCATGGGATTCTTCTGTCCTAAGTGCAGGACTCCCAGTTTAGTGTCATCTGCAAACTTGATGAGGGTGCAGTCCACGCCATCCTCCAGATCATGAAGATATTAAACAAAAACAGCCCCAGAACTGACCCTTGGCCACTCCACTTGATACCAGCTGCCAACTAGACACGGAGCCATTGATCACTACCCATTGAGCCCGATGATCTAGCCAGCTTTCTATCCACCTTCTAGTCCATTCATCCAGCCCATACTTCTTTAACTTGCTGGCAAGAATACTGTGGGAGACTGTATCAAAAGCTTTGCTAAAGTCAAGGAATCCACATCCACTGCTTTCCCCTCATCCACAGAGCCAGCTATCTCATCATAGAAGGCAATTAGGTTAGTCAGGCCTGACTTGTCCTTGGTGAATTCATGCTGACTGTTCCTGATCACTTTCCTCTCTAAGTGTCCTGAATCCAGACTGTGCCACACCTAGGTTCAGTTAGATGAGCTTGTCATCATTCTTTGACTAGATTCTCTGCAAGCTTACTCTCTATATAAAAACAAGGATAATGCCCCCTTTTCCCCTTTGCAGCCAAGACCAACCTGTCTATAATAGTGGCTTTCCTCATTCTAATGATAGTGAATGCCTGCCCATGAGTAGCACCTTACATATCACTATAAAGGTAAAAGGCATTTTATGTGCATAATTAATAATAATAATAACATGCAACTGTTAATAGATTGAGATTTTCAGGGAAGAAAATGCCTAATTCCTTCACCCCTCATTGAACGTTACTCAAAAATATCTGCTTACAGATGAACTGACCCACTAATAAGGATGGGTAAATTGTTTAGTGAAAATAATAGAGGACCTCATTAGTATATCCTTAACTTCTATCTCAGGAAAATCAAAATATGTATACTGCTCACATCTGTTCATTGTTGACCTGCATAATATGTTATGTGCATCTAATTAGAAAGGGTGAGTTCAGCATTAAGGATTAGCATTACAGTTTGAGTTACAGGAATGCTGTGAGTATACTAGGTGTCTGTCTATGTGATGGCAGCACCTCGGGAGGCAGAGTGGTGGAAACCATCAGTTAGAAAGGGGAATGTGAGGGAGGGGTGTTGCAGTACATGACAGAAGCTTCCTTTAACTGGTCACTTTCCTGCTTTTAAAGATTGGAATGGGTGGGATTTACACTCAAGCAGCCTTAACTGGTAGCTAATAAAGGGATGTTTTGTGTTTACAGATATTATACCCTAATATGTCCATAGATTTGAGGTTTGGTGGATCAGGTAATTAGCATGGCAGTTTCCTGTAGTTAAATACCTGCTATAAATCTGAATAGGAGCATAATGGAATACTGGATTTTAAGGCCAAAGGAGATAGCTTAAGAGGCCAGTTACCTCATTCCATGCATCCTGCACAAGTAGAGGGAGGCAAGAAAAATACTCAAGCGGTCACTGAGAGAGGGGACGATGGTCCAGGGAGTAATTAGTGCCTGGCAGATTGAAGGTATAAGGCCATCCCTGACTATTGTTCCTTTAAGGGCCCAGGGACCACTAGCCCTGTAGAGTGGATGGGACAAGGTTCTCCTCTCTCCCAGACATTGCAGACAGGTGATTGTGGTTATTAGACCCACCTGTGGAGATCAAGAGACTGATTAGTCGACTGGGTGAGTGACTCAAAAGGAGACTCCAAGCTCAGTCCATCAGGAGTTTGCTGAGAGGAAAAACTCATCCAAGATGTATTCCCTTGAAGGAAGGCTGTGCATTCCTGGGCTTAAGGGGTGAGTTTGCGGGCCAGAATTTGAAACCAGGGTTTGAAGCACAGAAGCCCAGGGACAGCTTCAACAGGAGAGCTTGAGGGAAACCCACATGAGAATATCCCATCATCCAGGGCTTAGGCATTCGTATTAGAGGTGGGACACCCTGTTCAAACCTCTTCTCCCCATTGGGCAGAAGGGAAAATTGAACCCAGGTTTCTAACATCCTGGGTGAGTGATCTAACCCCCAGGCTAAAAGTTTAAGAAAGGTACTGGCAACTCCACCACCACCACCTTCTCTGTCATTTCTTGCAAGAAACAGTTAAGATCTCTCAGCCACCCGACTCCAGGAAAGGGGTTCTGGCTCCCAAGCAGAGGTAAGCACCTCTCTGCAGCCTGGACGTAGGCACTGAATTCCACGAGAGGGGCGGGGGTTAGGATACACCCCTCTCATCAGAGTCTCCCATTGGCTATCTTAGATGGCTCCCTGCCTAATGTGCTGGCTTTTGTGGATCCCATTCTTAGGTGCCTCTCCCCATTCATTCATATAAGGAGCCTAAGAGGCATCTAACTCAGGCTTTGTGAATCCCACTCTTGTTCTAGTGATTTTCTAGGCACTGAAAAGTTAGGCGGCACAACAATCAGCGTGGTAATGCCTAAGACTCTTTGTGGATCCAGGCCACAGTCCCCAGAAGGAGAGCTGTGAAACTGAAGACATAAGGAGAGAATTTGCAGGGCAGGAAGCCCAAGATTTGAAAGCACACAGTCCCTAGAAGGAGAGATGTGAAACCCTGAACTTGAGTAGAAGAGGAAGCTTCCATGCTGGGGAGGGCAGGACTTGAACCACACATCTCCAGATAGGGTGACCAGATAGCAATTGTGAAAAATCAGGATGGAGGGGGTAATAGGGTCCTATATAAAACAAAGCCCCTAATATCAGAACATCAAGTCACTCTAGCCCCAGAAGAAGGTCTGTGGAGCTTCAGTCTAAGGGGGGAGAGGTACTAAAAGGAGCTCTTTTGGGAGCCAGACAGTGTTTAATAACAAAGGCCCTAATACCAGGAAAAGCTTTGCTGGTTTTCGCCATCCTGTACAGCACCAGACAACAAATAGTAAGATGCTGTTTTGATTCAGTAACTGCTCAGCTGTATATCAAACATGTTACAGAAACAGGCCTTGACTCGAACATGTTTGGTTTGGATCAGTGAATTGAGCGCTTGCTGAGCTCTGGAATACAAATGATGGACCTGTCTGTTTGAGCATTTCCCCTGTTGGTGCCATCCTCTCCTTGCCTATTGCTAATACAGTAATATGTATGCAGTGCACAGCATTCTATGTGACTGCCACTTGACAAAATGTGCCAGCTCATCATCGTCTCCAGACGAGACAGATTTATTATAATTCAATATGTTCCTCGTGAGCACTTCTTTCTGTCTTATGTTACAGTCTGCACAGCATTCAGAATAATAACTACATGCTCTTATGACATTGCAGCACAGAATTTCTGCAGCTGAAAAATTCCTTCCTGGACTCAAACAAATCCAGCTACAAGCAAACTCCTCTTGTTGCTTAAAATTAACATGGGGTCCCCCCAAAAAATAAAAGAGCCAAGCAGTTTACACACTATTGCAGAGTGTGCATCAGAAGGAGAGAATACTTATATATGATTTGCTCTGTATTCAAAAATGAAAATATTTTGGCTGCTTTATGCTAGAGAAATCACTGCAGATAAAAAGCCATTGCACAAGTCAGATTCTAGATGCTGGTACTTGTATTCTTAAAGTCAAATAAGGCACAGCAAGAATAAATGGAAGCTAGGCAGGAACAGCAGTATCTCATACCAAATAAAAGCTACAGGACATGCTGAGATTGTCTCCTGGTGATGGAATCAGTAGTGTTTACAGGTGTTTCCACAAAGTACTCAGAAAATAGTCAGGATGAACACTATCCAGCTGAACTGTGTCCTTTTAAAATGCATCAATCACTTGAGTGACTTTAGATGCCATGACCACCTCTTAGGGCAGTAATGGCAGCAACACTGAATTTGCCAAACAACACAAATATGGGTGCATATCAGCTCAAGAATATTTACCTCTTCAGGCTACTGTTGTCAGCCAGGTACTCCCCCTCTTCCAACCATGGACAGGGAGGAACTGCAGCCTTACTGCTCTAGGCTCAATAAGGAGGTGGACTAAACTTCCCCAGAGGTGGAAGGAAAGTAGTATATTCTCTAGACTAAGCTCATAATTGCAGCATTAAGTGATCACTCCAGCTCAGATTCACAAGGGTACTTAGAAAATCACAGGAACATCAAAGCCTGAGTTTGGTGCTTAGGCTCCCTCTGCAACGAATGGGGAGAGACAGGCATCTTAGAATGTGATCTACAAAACCACCAAACCACAGAGTCCTCTCACTCTCCCTCCCTCCCTGGTCAATAACTAAGTATTTGAAGCTGTTCCATTGTGTATAAATACTTAGAGTCAAAGGACCAGACAGAGAGAGAGTGTGAGAATGACTCTGTAGTCTAATGGTTAGGGCACCCACTTGGGAGGCAGAAGAACCAGGTCCAGTCCCCCTCCAATGACTAATTAGTTATCAAAACTGTGGGAACCTCACCTCAGAGTATCCCATACCTCAGTGATTAGAGCACTCTTCTGAGAGGTGAGCGATCCCCTGTTCAAATCCCTTCGCCCCATCTGGCAGAGAGGAGAGAATTGAACCTGGGTCTCCCACATCCAAGACAGGTGCTCTGGCTGCTGGGCTAAAAGTTAAAAGGCAGACACCTCTTCCTCTGGCATGATTTTGAAAGGTATCTGATCCAGTAGGAGTCTCTGAGCATGCCTGCCAGATCAGGCCCTGTGACAGGGCTCCACTCACCATGCTAGCACCTCCTGCTGGCCATCTTTGGGATTAGCATCACAGGTCAATATGCCCTCTCCCGATGGTGCCTCACCCCATCATCATGTTTGCTCCCAGACTCACATCACTCCAAGGACTGCAGCATCCTCTTCATGTTGCAGGTTGACTGCTGCAGTCCAACTGTCCTGCCACTTCCCCAGTGGCAACTGCAGTCAATTATCCAGCCACTTCCCAACAATACCAGCACCCTCTTCACCCTTGCTTCAGCCTGCAAATCCCAGCAGCTAGCCAGGAACTCTCACTAGATCCCCTGGTCCTTGTTAGCAGCACTGATCTGTCCAGGTTGCTTGCTTCTTTCTGCCTGCCAGGCACCCAGCCCTCCCTCCTTGAGTTCTAGGGAGTCACTGACTCTGCTCTGCCCTGCCGATCTTCTTATATGGGCCTGCCAGGCCCTGATTGGCTGCTACTCTCATCCCCTCTCCAGTTGGCTGCCTCCTGTGCAGGCTCCCTAGGGCTCTATTAACCCCTTAGAGACCAATATGGGGCCAACACCCCATCACAGGCCCCAAACACAACTTAGGCACCTGAACGCCATCTTCCTCTGGTTTATGAATCACTCTGCGGCTTTGGTAGGAGATAGGCAACTGGATGCCTAGGGTGAGGGAGCAATGCACAGAGGCAGAAACTTAGGGGCCTAGGAAACTCTTACCCTGAAAATTTAGGCATCATGTGAGTTTAGGGGCCTATAGTGTTTGGCACAAATTTTCTGAATTGCAGCAGAGCCTAAAACTGGGATTTAGGGGCCTAAGTTTGAGGTTTAGGCACCTAAGTATCTTTGTGAAACTGAGCCTCGGTGCTTGCAAGAGATCTGGTTTATTCTATGTCTGGTTCCAACTGGCTGTGCATAACAAGAGCTTCATAATGCCTCGCCCACGCTCTCTGTCTTGGAAGCTCAGCCCTTAAACCCACAGCTCTCAATACCAGAGTAATGGGAAAAGACATTTCCTGAGAGGCCCTTTCCTTGGATCCAGCTGAGAAAGACCAAGCCTAGCTTCAGCATTGACAGTGTACCACTGGAGTGCCTGCCCGTGCCTTGGTAGGAAAGAGAGAATCTCTTACCCCCACTCTGTTCCCACACAGACCAATCTCCACAATCTTCAAAGGGCCCGGAAAGATGCCCTGTTTGATACTCTTCTCCCTCCCTGAAGCACTTTCCTTACCTGACTCTCGCCGCCTCATACAAGCCCCTACTTGTCTTCCTTAAGCTGCAGGGAGAGAGGTATAGGAACTGGTTTCATTGGCTCCAAGAGTCCTGTTGAGATATGGGAGGCTTCTCATAATCAACTCAACAGCACAACCTCGGGCATTCCAGATTCTGTCCAGCTGCAGAAGTTAACATTTTACCAATCGAGAGCTCAGATTTAATTGAGATTTTGACATTAAAAAGTCAATCCCAGCCATTAAGAATTGAAAATCTATCTGAAAACACAACTAAATTCAACTTATTTCAGCTTCTGAACATGGACCATTCAACCAATCTTTCCTCTTGGTAGGTGACTGAGATGGACTTCTTGATATTTAATAAAGATAAGCAATCCATACCATGGGTGAAATCCTGGCCTCAGTGAAGTCAATAAGAGTTCTGCCATTGATTTTAATGTGGCCAGGACTTCATCTCACATGTGTTTAGATGTAGCTCATGACACGGAGTCCTGTGAAGCCAAGTTTTCTACACTAAAAGTTGAGTCTGCCCTTCAGAGAGCCAATTCTGCAGCATAATTCCAGGTGATAGCTATGCAGGATTCCCACTGAGCAGGACAGTTCTTTCCCTTCAACTTCAAAGATACCAAATAACAAAGTGCTTGACTCCCAAACTACTAGTGAATAAGCCAACTATTTAGTGCATTTCCTTCAGAGGAAACAGCTCAAACTTTTTTACTTTTTATTTGTTTTTAACTTTTCAAGATAATGAAGGAAAAGAAGAAAAGGGAAAACCTTAAATCCAAAGCTTTAAAAATTGTATAGATTTTTGTTTATTTCTATTTTCTTCCTTATGGCAATCTCAGCTTCCTTCCTAATCCTGTACCTGTTACAATGACCAGTAAAATTGATGTATAATGCAAGCAGTGATTATAATGGCCGCAAATTGCTTACACTTATCATTTTGCTTTTGCCCTGAGCCATCTACAGGATCCACGAACTGATAAGATTTAAACTGCTTATATCCCTGACTCCTCTTCTTTGAAAAATTATAGGAGTGAAGCCATACATTTCCTAAGAGACTAAGGACTTTTAAGGGAAATGAGATGAGAAAAAAAAGTTAGTTTGGATGTGCAATAGTTTAATGATAATAGCTTGTCTATAATGCTTTTCCTCTGAGGATCTCAAAGTGCTGTTTAAACATGAATGACATAAGCCGCAAAGCACATCTATGGGGTAACAGTCTTATATTATACATGACAGGCACAGAGAGGTTAAGGGACTTATCGAGGTTGTACAACAAATAAGTGGCAGCATGAAAAAGAGAAAGCAGGAGGCCTGACTGCCAATCCCTGCTGAAACCCCTGTACCAGGACGCTTTTCCTGCTTAATATTATTTTGTTGCCTTAGTGATCATTGATCATTTAGGGCTGGATTGTCTCTGGCCATTGCACTGGAGCATACAATGTGGGGAGGGGAGGAGGAGATGCGAGTGCCAGAAGCCTCCTCCACCCCCAGCCAATACACTTATACCCTCCTGTCATAAACATAGAGCTAAGGGTAGCATAAAATCCCTCTTTTACCTGTAAAGGGTTAAGAAGCTCAGATAACCTGGTTGCCATCTGACCAAAAAGGATCAATAAGTGGAGAAGATACTTTCAAACCTGCGGGGGGAGGTTTTTGTTTTGGGCTTTTGTGTTCTCTCCAGAGACAGAAAGAGACCAAGAAGGTAATCCAGCTCCTACTGAATGATACTTCTAAACTTACAGAAATAGTAAGTAATAGCAAGGAAATGTGTTAGAGTATCTTTTGTTTTAGCTTGTGAATTTTCCCTCTGCTAAGAGGGAGGTTTATCCCTGTTTTTTGTAACTTTGAAGTTTTGCCTAGAGGGGAATCCTCTGTGTTTTAAATATTATTACCCTGTAAAATTACCTTCCATCCTGATTTTACAGAGGTGCTTCTTAATATTTTTTTCTATATAATAAAGTTCTGTTTTTTAAGAATCTGACTGGTTTTTAGTGTCCTAAAAACCCAAGGGTCTGGTCTGTGCTCACCTGGTTTACCTATTTGGTTGGTAGATTATTCTCAAGCCTCCCCAGGAAAAGGGGTGAAGGGGCTTGGGGGGATATTTTAGGAAAACAGGAATTCCAAATGTTTCTTTTCCTGAATCTTTGTCTAACTCACTTGGTGGTGGCAGCAGTACCCATCCAAGGACAAGGAAGGATTTGTGCCTTGGGGAAGTTTCTAACCTAAGCTGGTAGAAATAAGCTTGGGGGGTCATTCATGCAGGTCCCCACATCTGTACCCCAGAGTTCAGAGTGGGGAGGGAACCCTGACACCTCCATATAATGGCCAGAGATAATTATAGTCCCTTCTAGGACTGCAAATAAATACCCATGGCTGTGAGTTCCAGAGCACAGGGCAACTGACTAGGATTCACTCTATGGATCTAAAAATAGCCATGTAGACTGGCTGGAGCAGTGTAACAGGCTGGAGCCCAGGTTATGAAACCCTAAGAGGGGGGTGGGTCTCCAGAGCCCAGGTTGCAGATAAGCAGGAACACCTACACTGCCATTTTTAGCCCCACAGGGCAAGCTTCGTGAGCCCCAGGCAGTTGATCTGGGCTCTGAGACACAGTGCTGCATTTGGGGTGGGGTTTTTTTTTTTTTTTTGCAGTGTAGATATACTTCTAGTAACTCCATGGAACAAGCCATCTCAGAGGGGTTGGAGAGGGACAGGAGAAGACCATACCTTCTCTCACCCCTTCCCACCCATATACACACAGTCTAGCAAAGCTGGTTGCGAGCTCATGCATGGGGATATACTGAACCCTCCTAAGGACTGGTGCAGCATATATCAGGGAGACCTGAAAATAATAGTGCCTCATAATATGCAGCCACAGCATATTATTAATTTTTTATTATCAATTATTATTATTATTATTATTATTATTATTTTAAGATTGTTCTGGCAGGTGTCAGCTGTTTCCAACCTCTTATTCTTAGTACACGAGTAACTGTTCAGTCTTGGGAAGACATGCTGTGTTGCTAGGTTTTAGTTATGCAAGGTTCTGTGTAGAGGCTGTTTTGGAGCGGGAGACGCACGAGCAGCACAGTTAGCTCTTTGCCTTGGTCTCTCATTAGTATCAATTCTGTTAAGTACTATAGGTGCAAGAGGGCACAGCTTAGTCCTCTGGGCCATATTTATCATAGGGTATGTCTACACTACGGAATAAGGTCGAATTTATAGAAGTCGGTTTTTTAGAAATTGGTTTTATATATTCGAGTGTGTGCGTCCCCACAGAAAATGCTCTAAGTGCATTAAGTGCATTAACTCGGCGGAGTGCTTCCACAGTACCGAGGCTAGAGTCAACTTCCGGAGCGTTGCACTGTGGCTATCCAACAGTTCCCGCAGTCTCCGCTGCCCATTGGAATTCTGGGTTGAGATCCCAATGCCTGATGGGGCTAAAACATTGTCGCGGGTGGTTCTGGGTACATATCGTCAGGCCCCTGTTCCCGCCCTCCCTCCGTGAAAGCAAGGGCAGACAATCGTTTCGCACCTTTTTTCCTGAGTTACCTGTGCAGACGCCATACCACGGCAAGCATGGAGCCCGCTCAGGTAACCGTCACCCTATGTCTCCTGGGTGCTGGCAGACGCGGTACGGCATTGCTACACAGTAGCAGCAACCCATTGCCTTGTGGCAGCAGACGGTGTAATACGACTGGTAGCCATCATCGTTGTGTCCGAGGTGCTCTTGGCCACATTGGCTGGGAGCGCCTGGGCAGACATGGGCGCAGGGACTAAATTTGGAGTGACCTGACCAGGTCATTCTCTTTAGACTTGCAGTCAGTCCTATTGAACCGTCTTATGGTGAGCAGGCAGGCGATACGGATTGCTAGCAGTCGTACTGTACCATCTTCTGCTGGGCAGGTAAGAGATGAGGATGGCTAGCAATCGTACTGTACCATCTTCTGCCGAGAAGCCATGAGATGTGGATGGCTTGCAGTCCTTCTGCACCGTCTGCTGCCAGCCAAAGATGTAAAAGATAGATGGAGTGGATCAAAACAAGAAATAGACCAGATTTGTTTTGTACTCATTTGCTTCCCCCCCTCCCCTGTCTAGGGGACTCATTCCTCTAGGTCACACTGTAGTCACTCACAGAGAAGGTGCAGCGAGGTAAATCTAGCCATGTATCAATCAGAGGCCAGGCTAACCTCCTTGTTCCAATAAGAACAATAACTTAGGTGCACCATTTCTTATTGGAACCCTCCGTGAAGTCCTGCCTGAAATACTCCTTGATGTAAAGACACCCCCTTTGTTGATTTTAGCTCCCTGAAGCCAACCCTGTAAGCCATGTTGTCAGTCGCCCCCTCCCTCCGTCAGAGCAACGGCAGACAATCGTACCGCGCCTTTTTTCTGTGTAGACACCATACCAAGGCAAGCATGGAGGCTGCTCAGCTCACTTTGGCAATTAGGAGCACATTCAACACCACACGCATTATCCAGCAGTATATGCAGCACCAGAACCTGGCAAAGTGATACCGGGCGAGGAGGCGACGTCAGCGCGGTCACGTGAGTGATCAGGACATGGACACAGATTTCTCTGAAAGCATGGGCCCTGCCAATGCATGCATCATGGTGCTAATGGGGCAGGTTCATGCTGTGGAACGTGGATTCTGGGCTCGGGAAACAAGCACAGACTGGTGGGACCGCATAGTGTTGCAGGTCTGGGACGATTCCCAGTGGCTGCGAAACTTTCGCATGTGTAAAGGCACTTTCATGGAACTTTGTGACTTGCTTTCCCCTGCCCTAAAGCGCATGAATACCAAGATGAGAGCAGCCCTCACAGTTGAGAAGCGAAGGGCGATAGCCCTGTGGAAGCTTGCAATGCCAGACAGCTACCGGTCAGTTGGGAATCAATTTGGAGGGGGCAAATCTACTGTTGGGGCTGCTGTGATGCAAGTAGCCCACGCAATCAAAGATCTGCTGATATCAAGGGTAGTGACCCTGGGAAATGTGCAGGTCATAGTGGATGGCTTTGCTGCAATGGGATTCCCTAACTGTGGTGGGGCCATAGACGGAACCCATATCCCTATCTTGGCACCAGAGCACCAAGCCGCCAAGTACATAAACCGCAAGGGGTACTTTTCAATAGTGCTGCAAGCTCTGGTGGATCACAAGGGACATTTCACCAACATCAACGTGGGATGGCCGGGAAAGGTACATGACGCTCGCATCTTCAGGAACTCTGGTCTGTTTCAAAAGCTGCAGGAAGTGACTTTATTCCCAGACCAGAAAATAACTGTTGGGGATGTTGAAATGCCTATATGTATCCTTGGGGACCCAGCCTACCTCTTAATGCCATGGCTCATGAAGCCGTACACAGGCAGCCTGGACAGTAGTCAGGAGCTGTTCAACTACAGGCTGAGCAAGTGCAGAAAGGTGGTAGAATGTGCATTTGGACATTTAAAGGCGCGCTGGCGCAGTTTACTGACTTGCTTAGACCTCAGCGAAACCAATATTTCCACTGTTATTACTGCTTGCTGTGTGCTCCACAATCTCTGTGAGAGTAAGGGGGAGACGTTTCTGGCGGGGTGGGAGGTTGAGGCAAATCGCCTGGCTGCTGGTTACGCGCAGCCAGACACCAGGGCGGTTAGAAGAGCACAGGAGGGCGCAGTACGCATCAGAGAAGCTTTGAAAACCAGTTTCGTGACTGGACAGGCTACGGTGTGAAAGTTCTGTTTGTTTCTCCTTGATGAAACCCCCTGCCCCTTGGTTCACTCTACTTCCCTGTAAGCTAACCACCCTCCCCTCCTCCCTTCGATCACCGCTTGCAGAGGCAATAAAGTCATTGTTGCTTCACATTCATGCATTCTTTATTCATTCATCACACAAATAGGGGGATGACTACCAAGGTAGCCCAGAAGGGGTGGTGGAGGAGGGAAGGAAAATGCCACACAGCACTTTAAAAGTTTACAACTTTAAAATTTATTGAATGCCAGCCTTCTTTTTTTTTTGGGCAATCCTCTGTGGCGGAGTGGCTGGTTGGCCGGTGGCCCCCCCACCGCGTTCTTGGGCGTCTGGGTGTGGAGGCTATGGAACTTGGGGAGGAGGGCGGTTGGTTACACAGGGGCTGTAGTGGCAGTCTGTGCTCCAGCTGCCTTTGCTGCAGCTGAACCATACACTGGAGCATACTGGTTTGGTCCTCCAGCAGCCTCAGCATTGAATCCTGCCTCCTCTCATCACACTGCCGCCACATTTGAGCTTCAGCCCTGTCTTCAGCCCGCCACTTACTCTCTTCAACCCGCCACTTTCTCTCTTCAGCCCGCCACCTCTCCTCCCGGTCATTTTGTGCTTTCCTGCACTCTGACATTATTTGCCTCCACGCATTCATCTGTGCTCTGTCAGTACGGGAGGACAGCATGAGCTCGGCGAACATTTCATCTCGAGTGCGTTTTTTTTCCCTTCTAATCTTCACTAGCCTCTGGGAAGGAGAAGATCCTGTGGTCATTGAAACACATGCAGCTGCTGGAGAAAAAAAAAGGGACAGCAGTATTTAAAAAGACACATTTTATAAAACAGTGGCTACACTCTTTCAGGGTAAACCTTGTTGTTAACAAAAAGAAAAGGAGTAGTTGTGGCACCTTAGAGACTAACCAATTTATTTGAGCATAAGCTTTTGTGAGCTACAGCTCACTTTATCGGATGCATACTGTGGAAACTGCAGAAAACATTATATACACAGAGACCATGAAACAATACCTCCTCCCACCCCACTCTCCTGCTGGTAATAGCTTATCTAAAGTGATCACTCTCATTACAATGTGTATGATAATCAAGTTGGGCCATTTCCAGCACAAATCCAGGTTTTCTCACCCTCCCCCCCCACCCCCCACACACACACACACAAACTCACTCTCCTGCTGGTAATAGCCCATCCAAAGTGACCACTCTTTGTGTGTGTGGTTTTTGGGAAAAAAAAAAGGGGGGGGGGGTCAGAAAACCTGGATTTGTGCTGGAAGTGGCCCACCTTGATTATCATACACACTGTAAAGAGAGTGGTCACTTTGGATGGGCTATTACCAGCAGGAGAGTGAGTTTGTGTGTGGGGGGAGGGAGCGTGAGAAAACCTGGATTTGTGCTGGAAATGGCCCAACTTGATTACCATACACACTGTAAGGAGAGTGATCACTTTAGATAAGCTATTACCAGCAGGAGAGTGGGGTGGGAGGAGGTATTGTTTCATGGTCTCTGTGTATATAATGTCTTCTGCAGTTTCCACAGTATGCATCCGATGAAGTGAGCTGTAGCTCACGAAAGCTCATGCTCAAATAAATTGGTTAGTCTCTAAGGTGCCACAAGTACTCCTTTTCTTTTTGCGAATACAGACTAACACGGCTGTTACTCTGAAACTTGCTGTTAACATTACATACATAGCACATGTGCTTTCATTACAAGGTCACATTTTGCCTCCCCCCACCGCGTGGCTACCCCCTCAACCCTTCCCCCTCCCCGTGGCTAACAGTGGGGAACATTTCTGTTCAGCCACAGGCAAACAGCCCAGCAGGAACGGGCTCCTCTGAGTGTCCCCTGAAGAAAAGCACTCTATTTCAACCAGGTGACCATGAATTATATCTCACTCTCCTGAGGATAACACAGAGAGATAAAGAACGGATGTTGTTTGAACGCCAGCAAACATACACTGCAATGCTTTGTTGTACAATGATTCCTGAGTACGTGTTACTGGCCTGGAGTGGTAAAGTGTCCTACCATGAAGGACACAATAAGGCTGCCCTCCCCAGAAACCTTTTGCAAAGGCTTTGGGAGTACATCCAGGAGAGCCGCGAATGCCAGGGCAAAGTAATCCTTTCACATGCTTGCTTTTAAACCATGTATAGTATTTTAAAAGGTACACTCACCGGAGGTCCCTTCTCCGCCTGCCGGGTCCAGGAAGCAGCCTTGGGTGCGTTCAGGGGGTACTGGCTCCAGGTCCAGGGTGAGAAACAGTTCCTGGCTGTTGGGAAAACCGGTTTCTCCGCTTGCTTGCTGTGAGCTATCTACAACCTCATCATCATCATCATCATCATCTTCTTCGTCCCCAAAACCTGCTTCCGTGTTGCCTCCATCTCCATTGAAGGAGTCAAATAACACGGCTGGGGTAGTGGTGGCTGAACCCCCTAAAATGGCATGCAGCTCATCATGGAAGCGGCATGTTTGGGGCTCTGACCCGGAGCAGCCGTTCGCCTCTCTGGTTTTCTGGTAGGCTTGCCTCAGCTCCTTCAGTTTCACGTGGCACTGCTTCGGGTCCCTGTTATGGCCTCTGTCCTTCATGCCCTGGGAGATTTTGACAAAGGTTTTGGCATTTCAAAAACTGGAACGGAGTTCTGATAGCATGGATTCCTCTCCCCAAACAGCGATCAGATCCCGTACCTCCCGTTCGGTCCATGCTGGAGCTCTTTTGCGATTCTGGGACTCCATCATGGTCACCTCTGCTGATGAGCTCTGCATGGTCACCTGCAGCTTGCCACGCTGGCCAAACAGGAAATGAGATTCAAAAGTTCGCGGTTCTTTTCCTGTCTACCTGGCCAGTGCATCTGAGTTGAGAGTGCTGTCCAGAGCGGTCACAATGGAGCACTCTGGGATAGCTCCCGGAGGCCAATACCGTTGAATTGTGTCCACAGTACCCCAAATTCGAGCCGGCAAGGCCGATTTAAGCGCTAATCCACTTGTCAGGGGTGGAGTAAGAAAATCGATTTTAAGAGCCCTTTAAGTTGAAGTAAAGGGCTTCGTTGTGTGGACGGGTGCAGGTTTACATCGATTTAACGCTGCTAAATTCGACCTAAAGTCCTAGTGTAGATCAGGGCATAGTAAAACCATGCTTCTACATTTGGGGGGTACAGCATGATTATCCCCACACATCCCCTTAAATTCCAATCTGTGAGACTATAATCATCATACCTACTGTGAAGCATACGTTATTTATTTTTCATCTTATTATTACTAGCACTGCAATTAATATCCCCCCCTTCTCTTTTCCTATTAAATAAAAATGCAAGTGTAAGAGATTTCATTTTTTTACAGAGACAGAAACTGCCATCCAATTGCCTAATATATAGAACTAGTCAAAAATCAGAATTTCCATCTCATGGAGGGATTCCAGTTGTGACATAGAGGACCATCTACGGTTCGCTACTCTGTGTGTCAGCAGCTCTTATCAGGCCTAACAGACTCAGTACACCTAATACACTCTCGTCATAATCTGTATCTAAAAGGTGGCATGTAAGATATCATCACAAGAGTGATGTAGTGGTGGGAGTCTGCTATAGACCACTGGACCAGGGGGATGAGGTGGATGAGGCTTTCTTCCGGCAGCTCGCAGAAGCTACTAGATTGCATGCCCTGGTTCTCATGGGTGACTTTAATTTTCCTGATATCTGCTGGGAGAGCAATACAGCGGTGCACAGACAATCCAGGAAGTTTTTGGAAAGCGTAGGGGACAATTTCCTGGTTCAAATGCTAGAGGAGCCAACTAGGGGGGGAGCTTTTCTTGACCTGCTGCTCACAGACCGGGAAGAATTAGTGGGGGAAGCAAAAGTGGACGGGAATCTGGGAGGCAGTGACCATGAGTTGGTTGAGTTCAGGATCCTGACACAGGGAAGAAAGGTAAGCAGCAGGATATGGACCCTGGACTTCAGGAAAGCAGACTTCGACTCCCTCAGGGAACAGATGGGTAGGATCCCCTGGGGGACTAACATGAAGGGGAAAGGAGTCCAGGAGAGCTGACTGTATTTCAAGGAATCTCTGTTGAGGTTACAGGGACAAACCATCCCGATGTGTCGAAAGAATAGTAAATATGGCAGGCGACCAGCTTGGCTTAACGGTGAAATCCTAGCAGATCTTAAACATAAAAAAGAAGCTTACAAGAAGTGGAAGGTTGGACATATGACCAGTGAAGAGTATAAAAATATTGCTCGGGCACGTAGGAATGAAATCAGGAGGGCCAAATCGCACCTGGAGCTGCAGCTAGCGAGAGATGTCAAGAGTAACAAGAAGGGTTTCTTCAGGTATGTTGGCAACAAGAAGAAAGCCAAGGAAAGTGTGGGCCCCTTAATGAATGAGGGAGGCAACCTAGTGACAGAGAATATGGAAAAAGCTAATGTACTCAATGCTTTTTTTGCCTCTGTCTTCACGAACAAGGACAGCTCCCAGACTGCTGCGCTGGGCATCACAACATGGGGAATAGATGGCCAGCCCTCTGTGGAGAAAGAGGTGGTTAGGGACTATTTAGAAAAGCTGGACGTGCACAAGTCCATGGGGCCGGATGAGTTGCATCCGAGAGTGCTAAAGGAATTGGCGGCTGTGATTGTGGAGCCATTGGCCATTATCTTTGAAAACTCGTGGCGAACGGGGGAAGTCCCGCATGACTGGAAAAAGGCTAATGTAGTGCCAATCTTTTAAAAAGGGAAGAAGGAGGATCCTGGGAACTACAGGCCAGTCAGCCTCACCTCAGTCCCCGGAAAAATCATGGAGCAGGTCCTCAAAGAATCAATCCTGAAGCACTTACATGAGAGGAAAGTGATCAGGAACAGTCAGCATGGATTCACCAAGGGAAGGTCATGCCTGACTAATCTAATCGCCTGCTATGATGAGATTACTGGTTCTGTGGATGAAGGGAAAGCAGTGGATGTATTGTTTCTTGACTTTAGCAAAGCTTTTGACACGGTCTCCCACAGTATTCTTGTCAGCAAGTTAAGGAAGTATGGGCTGGATGAATGCACTATAAGGTGGGTAGAAAGTTGGCTAGATTGTCGCGCTCAATGAGTAGTGATCAATGGCTCCATGTCTAGTTGGCAGCCGGTGTCAAGTAGAGTGCCCCAGGGGTCGGTCCTGGGGCCGGTTTTGTTCAATATCTTCATAAATGATCTGGAGGATGGTGTGGATTACACTCTCAGAAAATTTGCAGATGATACTAAACTGGGAGGAGTGGTAGATAGGCTGGTGGGCAGGGATAGGATACAGAGGGACCTAGACAAATTGGAGGATTGGGCCAAAAGAAATCTGATGAGGTTCAATAAGGATAAGTGCAGAGTCCTGCACTTAGGACGGAAGAACCCAATGCACAGCTACAGACTAGGGACCGAATGGCTAGGCAGCAGTTCTGTGGAAAAGGACATAGGGGTGACAGTGGACGAGAAGCTGGATATGAGTCAGCAGTGTGCCCTTGTTGCCAAGAAGGCCAATGGCATTTTGGGATGTATAAGTAGGGGCCTAGCCAGCAGATCGAGGGACGTGATCGTCCCCATCTATTCGACATTGGTGAGGCCTCATCTGGAGTACTGTGTCCAGTTTTGGGCCCCACACTACAAGAAGGATGTGGATAAATTGGAGAGAGTCCAGCGAAGGGCAACAAAAATGATTAGGGGTCTGGAACACATGACTTATGAGGAGAGGCTGAGGCAACTGGGATTGTTTAGTCTGCGGAAGAGAAGAATGAGGGGGGATTTGATAGCTGCTTTCAACTACCTGAGAGGTAGTTCCAGAGAGGATGGTTCTAGACTATTCTCAGTGGTAGAAGAGGACAGGACAAGGAGTAATGGTCTCAAGTTGCAGTGGAGGAGGTTTAGGTTGGATATTAGGAAAAACTTTTTCACTAGGAGGGTGGTGAAACACTGGAATGCGTTACCTCGGGAGGTGGTAGAATCTCCTTCCTTAGAAGTTTTTAAGGTCAGGCTTGACAAAGCCCTGGCTGGGATGATTTAATTGGGGATTGGTCCTGCTTTGAGCAGGGGGTTGGACTAGATGACCTCCTGAGGTCCCTTCCAACCCTGATATTCTATAATTCTATGATTGGAAAACTAGCAACTCACTGATCATTAATATTCTTGTGTGATGTGTGTACAAAGAGTTATGGATATGGGCTAGAATTATAGATTTAAAATGTGTTTGTCATGCAGTGCATAAACACAGTCTTAGACAAAAAAAATGTGTATTTGCTTTTCTGACCAGCCTGGAGATCAGGCAGAGACAATGAAGGTCCATTTACATATAAGGTGAACAAAGCTATCAAGTGGAAGAAAAGGTAGGATGGGTCTACACCCCCACAAAAGAGAGAAACTTCATCTGGATTATAAAGGCAGGGGTCTGAAACTCAAATGAAAAGTAATGGAATCATCTGATTGTATACAATATTACTGTGATAGTAAAGTGTATCAAGTAAGGTCTTTTCTGAAATCACTGGTGATTTAATATCATTGTGAAATGCAGGTATTAACATTACATGAGAAAATATGGCTACATAATGATATTATGATTTAAAGTCTGTGACCAAATGCAGGTAAAAATAGGTTCCCTCCCAGACAGGAGGGAAAGCAGCTGTCTGTCTCCAATGAAATTAAGCAAGATGTGACCAAAAACAACTGAAGCCCCATTTACATACAAATCAACAGAGGGATGGGAAATCCACAGGAAGGCAAGAACAGCATGATGTCATCCTGTCTTTTGAAACAAGATCACTGAACTTTGGAAGATAGAAGCAAGGATAGAAGCCATCTTTGGCCTCCATCACTAGACAGACACAAGGGTCAGAGCTCTTGCAAGCTGGTGGGTCTTTCCACCAAGGAAGGGTTGAAGTCTCTGGGAACCGAATATAGGTGAGTAACCAGCCTAGGCAAAGATCTTTCACCTAGGAAGACAAGGGAAGCCAGCACCTTGTACTTCTGTGGAAGGCCCTGACTAAGGGAAAGTCAGCCATGGTTGGGAAGAAGGAATATCGATGAGAAAAAACATCTTGAACAAAGCCTGTAACTTCTAGGTTAAGTTTTAGACACTTAGATGAGTGTTTTCACTTTTATTTGCTTGTAACCATTTCTACTTTTGGGTTACTTGGCATCACTTAATCTATGTCCTTTTGTTAATAAAATTGTTTTGTTTTTACCAAAAAACCAACGCAGTGTTGTGCTTGAAGGGAAGGTATATTTACCCCCAAGTTAAATTAATGAACTGTGAGATGGGTTTGTCTCTTTAAAGGAGCAAATAAACCTTAATCTCTCTCTCTGAATGGTCCAGGAGAAGGCTGGACATTGTAGAGCACACAGTTTGGGGAAAATTTGGGACTAGGGGGTGTGTTGGGATCACTATTCCAAGCTGTTAACCAAAGCTGATGGAGACCAGTCAAAGTCTGTGGTATTGCAAGCAGGCTTCTGGATCCGCAGCATCAGACTAAGGCTTCCCAATACATAGACAGAGTGTGTGCTTGTTGCTGGCTGTGAGCATCCCAGGCTGAAAGCTAGTATAGCAAAGCTTTTAAGGCACTTAAGGGTTACAGGGTAAGAGGTGACAACTGTTCACTAGTCTGGATTGCATCCCAGAATGTGACACCAATATTGCAACATTTGTTTTTGTCCCAAATCAGAATGAAAAATTGAAATATCAAAATTTCTCATGGAATGGAAAGCTCAATTTTTTTTTATTTAGAAATGTCAAAACTTTTCCTTTTTGACATTTGAGTGAAATGAAATGTCTCGGCATTGCCAAATCGAAATGTTGCATTTCACTTTTTGAAATTAATCAAAACATTTTGTTTCAGGTCAGTCTGACTTTATGTCCCCCTGAGCCACCTGTGGTGCCTCATGAGAGCTGAGGAAGTTCTAGTTCATGTTCCTCTGGCCTCCATTCTCCTCTACTGGCTAGGCTCCCCAGCTAGACTACATATTCCTCTATTGGCTAGGCTCCCCAGCTAGACTACATATTCCTCTACTGGCTAGGCTCCCCAGCTAGACTACATATTCCTCTATTGGCTAGGCTCCCCAGCTAGACTACATATTCCTCTATTGGCTAGGCTCCCCAGCTAGACTACATATTCCTCTATTGGCTAGGCTCCCCAGCTAGACTACATATTCCTCTACTGGCTAGGCTCCCCAGCTAGACTACATATTCCTCTACTGGCTAGGCTCCCCAGCTAGACTACATATTCCTCTATTGGCTAGGCTCCCCAGCTAGACTACATATTCCTCTACTGGCTAGGCTCCCCAGCTAGACTACATATTCCTCTACTGGCTAGGCTCCCCAGCTAGACTACATATTCCTCTATTGGCTAGGCTCCCCAGCTAGACTACATATTCCTCTATTGGCTAGGCTCCCCAGATAGACTACATATTCCTCTACTGGCTAGGCTCCCCAGCTAGACTACATATTCCTCTATTGGGTAGGCTCCCCAGCTAGACGACATATTCCTCTATTGGGTAGGCTCCCCAGCTAGACTACATATTCCTCTACTGGCTAGGCTGCCCAGCTAGACTACATATTCCTCTACTGGCTAGGCTCCCCAGCTAGACTACATATTCCTCTATTGGGTAGGCTCCCCAGCTAGACTACATATTCCTCTATTGGCTAGGCTCCCCAGCTAGACTACATATTCCACCATGCACTGCAACAGTTCGACCACAGTATTATGCGTTACATAGTCCATCCAGACAGCCCAGCCCACAGTGGAGAATGGAGACACAAGGCATCCGAACTACAGTTCCCCTCAGGCACCAGGATGACTCAGGAGGACATAGATTAATGCTGAATGAACTCAAAACATTTCAATTTGGTTTGACGAAGAAATGTTTTGATTCATGTCAAACCAACCTGGAAAAAAATAGGCTCGATTTTCCCAACAGAAAAATTGAAATATTTCAGCAAAATAAAAATTTTCCTGCTGAAAATTCAGTTATGTGGAAACTGCATTTTCCATTGAAAATCATTTTAATGTTCACAACCAGTTCTACTAATTTATTAATTTTTTTTAAATCCTAATTTTGCAGATTGAATAGAAAGTAAGGGGGAAGACCCCTCACTAGTGTAAATTGCCATGTCTTCAATGACTTCGATGGAGCTATGAGAATGTACAGTTGCTTAGGATCTATCCCTAAAATATTCAATAAAATTGTTTTACAGTATTACAGAAAAAAATTATGTGGGAATCACTGGGTAATTCCAAGTCAGAAACAAACATGAGTATCTGTATTTTCTAATAAGTTGTGACTTACTAATGAAATGTGCCTTCAACGTGGCCATCTTAGGCAGAAATCCTAAGGGTCTAGGTACTAGGTGGTTTTGCATCTTTGAGCAAACCCATGCAGCTTCAACAATAGAGTTTTAGTTGCAAGAAAATGTGCACTAGTGTTATAATCAATGAAATTTACTGTGGACACTGATGTACCAGGTTTCAGTGTAACAGCCGTGTTAGTCTGTATTCGCAAAAAGAAAAGGAGTACTTGTGGCACCTTAGAGACTAACCAATTTATTTGAGCATGAGCTTTCGTGAGCTACAGCTCATTTCCACAGTATGCATCCGATGAAGTGAGCTGTAGCTCACGAAAGCTCATGCTCAAATAAATTGGTTAGTCTCTAAGGTGCCACAAGTACTCCTTTTCGTTTTACTGATGTACCAGAACTTGAAAAATGCAGAGGAGGATGATGCCAAGGAAAATAAGAAAAGAGGAAAATGAAGGCTTCTGAGGGTGAGCCTTACACACTAACGACTGGCCAAAAATCTCTCCGTGAAATTAATGTTGTCATTATGTGTAACGCAAGTTTGTTTAAAGAAAAGGAACACAAGTAGAAATGAATAATATTTTTAAATCAATATTTCTCTTTATAGAGAACGTCTCATTCCCTTGCGCGGATGAAAAGCAGTTTCATACAGGAGCAGTTTCATTCACCATTGAAATGCAAGCCCAGTAGAATGAAATGTGGCCACAGCTCAGGAGCATTCAGCAGCACCACATATTAGTTCAGGGCAGAAAGAGAAGCACACTAAGTAGCTAAAGTGAGGGGGTGGGAATCTAATTAAGCCAAATGTAATTACCTATGTTAAAATTTGGCCAGTTTACCAGGCTAACAGCTCACTCTTACCATGGGATCTTTACCCACTTTGCACAAGTGGATCGGATTTCCATCTCATCTGAAAGTTGGCCTCAACTCCTAATGGCACCCCCTAACATCAGGCTGAGGCAGCTGGTTCAGTACTGAATCAAGTGGAACAATGCCACCTACTGAATCATCAATACCACATCCTTGCAGCACCCTTTCTTTTCTCTGAGGCCTCCCATTCAACGACTGTTCAAGTCCTGCTTTGCTTGGTTTGTGTGATCTGACATTTGAGATCAAAAGGTGGGATTGCATCAGAAAAAGCTTTACTCACCATTAAAAGAGCTCTCTGCTCATCTGTGTCCCCAGTACAATTCCTTGGCCACACAAGGCTGACAGCAGCTGCTTCAATTTCATGTATATATTAGATGGGTTGACGGGGTGTTGGGGGAAGGGTGTTACATTATTTTATTTCTGCTTTTATTCTCATCATGATAATTTTTACTGGCGTGAAGTGCACATATTGGGGGATTATAGCTCAGGCTCAGCCAATATGGAGCCAGTGAACATTGACACTTCCCAGGATTAGCCTAAAATTTAAAAAGGGACACACAGTACAGAGCTCCCAGGCTCCCTAGCAGCTCACCGGGTGGGCTGTCACAGAGCCAGGGCTCCCTGGGATTCCAGGCTCCTCGGCAGACTCTGGAATCCCAGAGTTCTAGCTTCTGGCCAGCCTGCTAGGCAAACTGCTGCAGAGCCAGGGAGGTGTTACCAGAATTTTAAAAAGCATTCCTTTTCATTTTTTCCAAAGCAGATTTTTTTGAAAATTTCTGATCCACAGAAAATTTTACATTTCTGACTTTACCTTCCAAAATGGAACAATATTTTTTTTTTTTTTTGAAACGTGAAAATTCCCATGGGATGGAAATTCCACTTCCCACCCAGCTCTATTATAAATGTATGCAGCAGTGTGTGTGTAATACGCTCCTCATTCTTATACTATATTTTAAAATCACAGTATGAATGAATCAGTGTGAAAGTCAGACCCCTGAATATCACTGGTGCAAGCAAACATCTTTTAATAGAGCTAAATGTGTACATTTTGGAGCAAAGAATGTAGGCCATATGTACAGGATGGAGGACTATCTTAGGATCCAGTGACTCTGAAAACAATTTGGGGGTCATGGTGGATAATAAGCTGTCCCAGTATAATTCTATGGTTAAAAGGGCCAATATGAACCTTGGATGCATGAAGAGGGGAATCTCGAGTAGAAATAGGCAGGTTATTTTACCTCTGTGTTCAGCACCAGTGTAACCATGGCTGGTGCCCACAATTCAAACAGGATGTTGAAAAATTGGAAAGGGTTCAGAAAGGAGCCATAAGAATGATAGACTCAAGGAGCTCAATCCGTTTACCTTAACAAATAGAAGCTTAAGGGGTGACGTAATTACAATCTGTAAGTACCTACGTGGGGAAAAAATATTTGATAATGGGCTCTTGAATCTAGCACAGAAAGGTGCAACAGGGTCCAACGGCTGGAAGTTGAAGCTAGACAAATTCAGACCAAAAATAATGTATACATATTTAACAATGAGGGTAATTAATCATTAGAACAAATTACCATGGCTCCTGATAGAGTCTCCATTACTGGCAATTTTAAAATCAAGATTGGATAGTTTCTCTAAAATATATGCTATAGGAACTATTTGGGGGAAATTCTGTGGCCCGGGTTATGCAGGAGGTCAGATGAGATCGTCCCTTCTGGCCTGGAAATCTATGAATCTATGCATCCAAATTGGATTGCCACGGTTCTTACCCATCTTGAATAGAGGAAAAGGTAACATTTTAGACAGAGAGGAACTGTCGGATAACGCAGGAGTGGTGCTGATTGTTTACCGTATTTCACTGGTAGGAATTATTAATACAAAACATGGATTGGGAAGCTTTTAAAAGATCATCAGGTATCTCCAATTTCCATTTTTCTTCCATCCCTCCACAATCTGTTTATCCCCAAAAATTCCTGTGTCATTGAAAATGTCCTTCACTTAACAGACGTTCTGCATATACAGTCTCTCCTCTCTCCCTTTCAAAGTGAAATATCGAAAGTGTTCAGTTCAGATAACATACAGCAGAACCACTTCGTTAAATTATCACTTGAATTATTTAGCTCTGACGTGGATAAAGGCCAAGATCTGTGACTGTGTGGAACTTGGAAGTCCATGATGAGTCAGAGACAGTGCAGCAGATGGAATGCAACACACAGCTGATTACTGGTGGCCTGTCACCCACCTTTGGTGTGGGTTTGGGCTGGCAAGAAGATCAAGGATGCAGGAGTGGAAGACGGACAAGAACTATTCTGATGTGGGGCGAGGAAGAGGACTAAAAGAGTACCAAGTGTGACAGTGGCACTGGCTGAGATGGAAGAAAGTCTGTTAAGGAAGTGTGGCAAAGTGTTGGTGGATCTGGCTCTATTTACCCCTTATCTATTCACAATTTAACTCCCACAGATATTTACTGCAGCTAATTTCCAGCTCATATTTGCCTCTTTTCAGATTTCTAGAATGTGCTTCGCTGTATCATGTAAATACAATGTATTATATTACTACTGAAAATTTGCATTTCATACATACATGAAACTCTAACTTGAAAGAGCTTGTTTAGCCCAGGTGAACAAATTTGTACTAAAATTTGATAGTGAACACTAATAACCACTTCCTGTAGCATCAGTAACTCACCTTAGTTTTTCTGTAAGGACCTCTAAAAATATGTGTAAAGAATCTGTCATAATGGCTTTCCAGTATCCTTGGAAGCATAAATAAGAAAATTAACTATTTAGCTTGGAGGCCTATTTCAGTAATCACATTTTCTTTATTATACATCCAATAAATTTAATATATTGGTATGTTGTGTTGTTTTAAGGTATTTACAGATTAAGAGCAATTCTATTTTGACAGGAAAAGAAATTCCATTAGTGATTTGAAATGCTTTTGTTACTCATTAAGCTTTTTCATAGTAGACTGCAGATATTGCTTTATTAGTTGTGTAATTATTCTTTCCTCTTAAACGAGACAGAGAAGACTTTGAATAAGGATTGGGAAAGGAATGCAGGATTAATACCTATAGCTGCAGGATGGTATAAACAATCATTGTACTACATTTAGCGCACAATCTTATTTCACATTATCGAGAAAAAAAATCAGTGTACAGAGCTTTAGATTCTTTAGGCAGAATAACCTAGCAATTTAAAGTCAAAACAAGTATTAATAGAATTCTTCAGTGTGCGTGTATTATGTTACAAAAGTATTACTTAACCTTTCACCTAGTATCCTGGAATTCTGTTTATTCACATTTCCTACTAGATGTGTGCCATCTAATGGTAAATCAGAATAACTCCTATTGTATTCAGACAGAACTGTATTCAGTTACTTCTTGGCTGTGAAAGATGTACTTAATTCAGTGGTTCACAATATGATTTTGTTTCTTAATTGCTATGTGATTCAATATTTTATGTGTACAAAATATTGAGTGACTCCTCATAACTGACATACAATGGGACAGGTTCATCTCAGACTTCAAGATCTGCAGCAACAGAAAGCTCAGCTGAGTGAAAGCTGTGATGGTGCAAGGTGACTGAATGCTCCCTGCTGCACAGAGCCCCTCAGCAAACCAGTCATGCTCAAAAGTGGATGGCACTGGATGTCAGGAATTGCACATGGCTTGGGCAAGAGGACGATACCTGGATTCAGCACATTCACCTTAACAGGTTTAAAGAGGAGGAGCTTCATTAATTTCAGTAGTTGTTCCTGAATTACACCAGGGTGGGTGGGAGAAGAATAAACTTCGGATTCAACTCCTTTGGCTACATTTTTGAAAATTGCTTTTGTTTTCACTGTGCCGATGTTATGCCCTTGAAAGTGGAAGCTCTGAGTCTGTGATATCAGTTGGTCATCCCTGTATAAATGTTTTAAAACAAGTTATGCCAAAAACAAATCCTATCAGCACATTGTAAGTCCTTGTAAATGGACATCAAGAGCCTGATTTTCCTTTCCTTTTCACCATTGCAAATAAGGAATAAATCCACTCAGATCAACAGAGTTACATTAGAGTGGATACCTGTGTGAACCAAGTCCCAAGTGTCTATCACTGATTTAGAGATGCAAATCAGAAAATAAAAAGTGAAAACTATTATCTTGATGATCTGGTGCTAGAGATATTATTTTAACCCTGAAGTGCCATAGGCTTATTTAGTAGGCCATGAACCTGAGTCTGCTCTTACTTCCACTAGTGTTAGTGACAACACTGGGCCTGATCCTCAAATGGTGTAAAGCAGCATAACTCCATTGACAGCACCTGATGTAAACTGGCATGGCTCACAGTAGTGCCTTTGGCCACTCCCATTATACAAAATAATAAAAGTCATCTTTTGAGTATTTCCATCAAATCCTAATTCACTGAGAGTTTGGATTCATTTGAAGTGTTGCACTAGTCACCTACACATCACTTCTAGGGGAATTCTGCGCCACTGTGCAATGCAGAATTTTTCAGAATTCCCTGTTTCCCCTGCAGAATTTCTGGCCGGCACTAGGGACACTGGACTCTGCAGAGGCCAGCTCACAGTGAACGGAGTGCCCAGCCTGGCCAGGCTGGAGGCTGCACGCTCTTTGATCCTCATTCTCCCGGGGATGGAAGAGGGCCTGGGAGACCCACTCAGCTCTGGCAAAGGGTGAGGAAGGGCAGAGACGCCCTACACCATGTCTCCCCACAGGGCAGTAAAGAAGTTGGGGTGGTAAAGACTCATGGGGTGCTGGTGTCTGGGCTGGGGACTGCCCCACGGCTGGGTTCTGTGGGGTGGTTAGTGCTGGTGTCTGGGAGGTGCCCTGTGGCTGGGCTCTGTGGGGAGGGGGGTGCTGGCATCTGGGGGCTGCCCCACAACTGGGTTTGTGGGGCAGGGAGTATTGGCATCTGGGGGGTGCCCCATGGCTTGGCTCTGTGGGGGGGTGCTGGTGTCTGGGGGGTGCCCCACAGCTGGGATCTGTAGGGAGGGGGGTACCAGCATCTGGGGGTGCCCCGCAGCTGGGATCTGTGGGCAGGCAGGTGCTGGGGTCTGTGGGCTGCCCTGCACCTGGGCTTTGTGGGGTGGGGGGTGTTGGCATCTGGGAGGTGCCCCATCGCTGGGGTTTGTGGGGAGGGAGGTGCTGCTATCTAGGGGCTGCCCCACAGCTGGGCTTCATGAGGAGGTGGGTGCTCATGTCTGGGCACTCCCCCATGGCTAGACTATTTGGGGTAGGGGGTGCAGGTGTCTGCAGGGTGCCCCATGGCTGGGCTCTGGGGAAAAGGGGATGTGGGTATCTGGCTGGATGGTGCCCCGCAGCTCAGCTTTGGGGGGATGGGGGTGCAGGTGTCTGAGCTCTGGAACTGGGTTATTGTAGGGCTTTCTTTAACTCTCCAGTCCTGGAGGAATCTTTCTGGCTGTTTTCTGTATTGTTGATGTCCTTGTTGACAGGTATTTTGAAACAAATTACCAAAATAATTGAAACTGGAGTGATTATAGTGTGTTATTTTGACAAATTAAATATGCAGAATTTTGCAGAATTTTAAAATATTGTGTGCAGAATTTTTAATTTTTGGGTACAGAATTTCCCCAGGAGTATCACATTTATGAGGGGGCAAAGCTGTAACATTAACACAAATCACTGTGTAATTACATTACCTTTGTCTCTGGAGGAGTTACTTTTTGTGAAATAATACATTATTTCAGAATTGTGTAACTAGCTCATATACCCTTGGTAATTCAGTCATGCCTTCCTAGCAAATTCTGAATTGTTAGTGAGAAACATGCATTTGCAATGCTTCACTGTTCTCAGATTTTTACTTTGGCATTCATGGGGAGCTTTCTACTGCTTACACATTAGGCTCCGTACAAGACAGCTAAACCCTCCTTCGTGGACTTTGTTTACATCCATTGCAAGACATACTTCTGTGTATTTGCTTAACACTCTAATGTACCTGTGTCATAAATATAAAGGGAAGGGCAAACACCTTTAAAATCCCTTCTGGCCAGAGGAAAAACCCTTTCACCTGTAAAGGTTTAAGAAACTAAAGATAACCTCGCTGGCACCTGACCAAAATGACCAATGAGGAGACAAGATACTTTCAAAGCTGGGGGGGGAAGAAACAAAGGTTTTCTCTGTGTGTTGTTTTGCCAGGAACAGAAAAGGAATGGAGTCTTAGAACTTAGTAAGTAATCTAGCTAGATATGCGTTAGATTCTGTTTTGTTTAAATGGCTGATAAAATAAGCTGTGCTGAATGGAATGTATATTCCTGTTTTTGTGTCTTTTTGGAACTTAAGGTTTTGCCTAGAAGGATTCTCTATGGTTTGAATCTGATTACCCTGTAAGGTATTTACCATCCTGATTTTACAGAGGTGATTCTTTTTTTTCTTCAGTTAAAATTCTTCTTTGAAGAACCTGATTGCTTTTTCCTTGTTCTTAAGATCCAAGGGTTTGGGTCTGTGTTCACCTATGCAAATTGGTGAGGATTTTTATCAAGCCTTCCCCAGGAAAGGGGGTGTAGGGCTTGGGAGGATTGTGGGGGGAAAGATGTTTCCAAGAGGGCTCTTTCCCTGTTATATATTTGTTAGACGCTTGGTGGTGGCAGCAATAAAGTCCAAGGGCAAAAGGTAAAATAGTTTGTACCTTAGGGAAGTTTTAACCTAAGCTGGTAAAAATAATCTTAGGGTTTTTTTCATGCAGGTCCCCACATCTGTACCCTAGAGTTCAGAGTGGGGAAAGAACCTTGACAACCTGCCTTTGCTATTTATAATTCTATACAAGTGCTAAGTATTATTAATTATAATAATATTGGTCCATGTAAGTAGTTATTTCAATGCTGGTGTAAGTGGTGAAGAAGTGTAAGTTACATCAATTTATACTCAATAGATGTGCAAAATAAATAACTCAAATCCAGAAATAAGATGATGAGTGTAGTAGGAAAAGCCTTTTTTATACGTTATTGAGCTGCAAAAAGGGGCACAGGCACAATTTTTAAAAATAATCCTTTGCAGGTTACTTTTTCCAAAATTAGCCAAAGATGTGTATATTTGACAATACACAATGAAATGGTATCACACGGCGATATGTATATAATTTCAGTGACAAGGTCGTATCATTAGACATAAAAAATAAATACCACACCTGTCCTTCAAAACCATGATCAGATAGCTTTCAACTTTTTAAATATAAAGTAAATAATGAGTAATAAGGAATACGTGTGCCCTAAACAGTATATCTTTGTATAAAAGATTTCAATAGTAAGGTCCAGGAAGGATAAATCTTATTACCCAGCCACTGAATGCAACTGATTTAATTCTTTGGACAAGTTAATTTGTATTTTTTATTATCTGTAAAAAGAGCTCTGAACCAAAAAAACCCCTCTGAAAAAAACATTTTCTTGTCATTTTAAAATATAAATATCATTGCTGTCAGTAAAACTACAGCTGCAGTGAAAAGTTTGCCAAAGAGCTGAATTTGGCTGAAAAACCCAGTTCATATTGTGAGCTTACTTTTTTAGCCTTTTATGCCAGAGAAACCACTGCTGTTGACATTCACCCTGTAGTGCACTCTCAGTCCTGAGATGAAGAAATCAGTTGAACTCTGCACAAAGGAACAGCAGAAAGATGGGAGAAATTGGAAGTTTAAATGAAACATTTCTGTGAACTGGTGTGAAACCCAGGACTGGAATTTTGCATTTGGGTGTAATACCCAATGGGCAAGGTGAGTTAGGGGGCAGTCCAGAGTAGTAGACAAGTGTGCATGAATGGTCGGGTAGCTAGGATGCTGATGGGTATCAGAGGCAGTTTGGGGCAATGGTTGGAGTTCTTTCAGGGGGCAGTAGCTGGAAGATCCAGTCCAAGGGGCCAGGTCATGGGGTTAGGGAGGCAAGGTCAGGCACGGCAGCAAAAAGGCATGGTCAGGCATGGCAACAAGCAAGGCAGTCTAGGTGGCAACCAGTGGGCAATGGTCTGTTGCTCAGACAGCTTTCTCTTCCTGTTGGGGTCTTTATATAGTCCAGGTATCCACTAAAAGTGCTGCCTGTCCATCTAATCCGGGGCCTGGGATATGGCTGCTGTGGGTCTGTAGGTTTTTAGCACTCAGGTTGTTGGTCAAAGGTTGCAGTTCAGTGCACCGCCATGGTGCAGCAGTAAAGGACTGGCAGGCCTGGGTTCAATACCTCCTCTCCTGGGGCAGTGTCAGGGCACCAAAGGACCAGGCTTGGCCAGATGGGCCCTGAGGAAGGATATGACTTTTGTGGGAGCATACACATAATAAGCAGCCCTGGGAACCAGCCCTTCCAGCCCGTACCCTTCCCAGTCAATGAGGTACCATATATTCCCACTTCATATCTGGGAATCTAGGCTCTCGTGGACAAGGTACTCTTCTTGGCCTTTAACTTGCAGTGGTGGAGAGGGAGGTTGTTTTCATTCAGGAAAGTGATTGTCAGAGAAAGTTTTAAGGAAGGAGACACGGAATATAGGATGAACCTCAAGATAGCGGGGAAGTCAAAGATTGAAGGTTACTGGGTTGATGTGCCTGCAGATCAGGTACGGGTGCTCCAACTTATGTATGGTCTGCCTGTCTTGAGGGGTTTGGCTGATAGCCATACTTTTTGTCTTACTGCAAATGTAGGGTTTAGTGATGATCAGCATGATGTTTGTATGCTGTCTTGGCTGCATTTACGTTTTGTTTCAACTCTTCATGTGTTTGCTGGATTTGACAAACCAGATATGAAGTTGCAGGAACTGTGGGCGGTGTGGGAAGCGTGGGGTGAAAACTTATGGAATCAGTGAGGCCGAGTCATTTTAGTGGTAGTGTGTGAAGCATCACAAATACTGTTCCAATACCTGGTCCACTGTTTGAGTGACCATCAGTTTGTGGATGATAGGCGGTTGATGCATCGAAACATACCTCTAGGAGGCAGAACACCTCCCACCAAAACCAAGACACAAACTGAGAACCCTGGTCTGAGGTGATGTAATCCAGGAGGCCACAGAGGCAGAACACGTGTGATGAGGAGAGGAGATAAGCAGTATCCTCGCAGTGGGAAGATGTGCACAGGGAATGAAATGCACCATCTTCATTGATTGATCCACTATTGTCAGTATGGTGTGGTGTCCCTACAGACTAACAAGGCTGCTACTCTGAAACCTCAGATTCTGGTAATTCTACAATGAAGTCCATTGTAATGTTAGCCCAAGGCCTCAAGGGGGTCTCAGCGATATTAACATCCCAGAGAATTTAGTTTGGGGAACTTTGGCACAAATGCAGATATCCCAAGCCCTGCTGTAAGGCTGAATGTCACACCACAGTATTGACCACCAAAACAACCAGCATGCCATGCAAGTGGTCTTTGCCTGGCCAAAATGTCCAGCCCAAGGGATATCATGGCAAATGCATAAGACCTCCGAACAGTGGCATACCTCAAGGACATAGCTGTGCCCATAGGTGCCAACTTCTGCTGGCGCCGGTGGGTGCTTGACCCTCCTTTGTCCCCGGCCCCACCACAACTCCACCCCTGCCCCACCCCCATTCCAACCCCGTCCCCAAAGTCCCCGCCCCAACTCCACCCTCTCCCTGCCCCTATTTGACTCCTTCCCCAAGTCCCCACCCTTGCCCTGCCTCTTCCCTGCCTCCTCCTGTGAGCGCGCTGCTTTCCCGCTCCTCCCCCATCCCTCCTGGAGCTTGTTACGCTGCAAAACAGCTGTTTTGCAGCGGCAAGTGCTGGAAGGTAGGCAGAGGAGTGGGGACTCGGCACGCTCAAGGGAGGAGGTGAAGGTGGAGGTGAGGTGAGGCTAGGCTGGGGGGCAGGGTGGGGAGTTTGGCTGCTGGTGAGTGCAGAGCACCCACTAATTTTTCCCTGTGGGTGCTCCAGCCCCGGAGCCTCGGCGCCTATGGATGTGCTCAGGAATGAGGAGGAGTCCATCCCTTTGTGTGAATTTACCTCAGGGTTTCATGTTACAAGTTTGGAGTATCTGGGTTAAGGGGTCATTTGGTAGTGCATAATATATGGTTGTGAATAAAATCAGATGATGGGGATCCTTGGGGAAGTGATCTGGTTTCAGGCTGCAAGGAGGCTCTTCTTCAGGTCCTTTAGGATTGTTGGCATATTCTCTTTACGGGACAAATGGTCTGCCTTACTGTTGTGGGAGTCAGGGTGGTAGTTAATAATAAAACTGAACCTAGAAAAAGAGAGCCCAGCCTACCTGTCGTTGGGTTAGGGCTTTAGCAGAACACAGGTATTCTAGATTTTTGTGATTAGCAAACATCTGAACTGGGTGTCTAGCTCCTTCTAGATAATGCCTCCAGGCCTCAAAAGCCGCTTTGATGGCAAGTTGCTCCTTGTCCAAAATTTCATAATTGCACTCGGCAGGAGTGAGCTTGCCGGAACAGTATGCACAGGGATAAACTCCTTGGTTGAGGTCCTGTCTCTGGGACCGCGCTACCCCAATGGCAACGCTGGAAGCATCAGTTTCCAGGATGAACAGATGACTTGGGTAGGGATGTGTAAGGCTGGATGTGGAGATGAATGCCACATTCCGATGATCAAAGGATTCTTGGGCTTCTGGCATCCAAGTGAACTTAGCTGGTTTTCGCAGCCAAGACGTTATAGGGGCCAGGCTTCAGGAATAGTCCTGTGTAAACCGTCTATAGAGATTCGCCAACCCAACTAAGCACTGAATTTCTCAAGTGGTTTGCTGTGTTGCCCAGTAGTGAACCACTTCTGCCTTTCAGGGATCCATGTGAACTTCCACAGCAGACAGAATGCAGCCTAATAATTCCACAGTTGGCTGGTTTATGACACATTTCTCCAGCTTAGCACAAAGCCAGTGTTGGCCATGTATAGACTGGTCTTTAGAGTGTATTAGGAAGTCATCCAAGTAGGTGACCACAGAATGATATAGCATATTTCATTAATTAATTGCTGAAATGTAGCAAGCACATTAGTAGGTCCAAAAGGCATCATCTGATATTTGAAGTGGCAACAGAGAGTGTAAAAAGTGGTATTCCATTTACCTCCTGACTATATTATGATTAGATTGTACGCCTCTCTGAGGTCTAAATTCATGAATATCTGGGCTCCCAATCCAGGAGCTCTGGGATCAGGGGTAGGGGACATCAGTTCCACACTGCGATTTTTTTTTAGGGAAGGTACTCCACACAGAGTCTTATGGAGCTGTCTTTTTTTTTTTTTTTTTTGGCACAAAGAAAACAGGGGTGTGGAAGACCTGGTGAAAACTTTCTCCAGGTCCCTGTGGATGTAGTCCTTAACGGCGGCTAATCCAGGTTCTAACATGAAATATATTTGGCCAAATGGAATCTTGGCCCCAGACTATAAGTCTATCGGGCAGTTATATTCCTGGTGAGGGGTAGTGTGTCTGTAATTTTGTTTTTTGAATATATCTGAAAACTCTTGGTATTTTGCAGGTAGTGTGACAGTTGACCATAGTAGCAAGGAGGCCTACTCTGTTCCCAAGCATCTCTTCCTGTTTCCAAAGGGGTGGTCTTAGGCTGAATGGGTAGGCCATGTACTTGAGCCACGGTAGCATCCATGAAGTTGCTGCTTGCCCCAGAGCCAATCAGGGCTCACTGGGGGCGGTACGTGTCTGGAATCCTGGATCCAAAGTTGTAACTGGACTTGTAGGTGCAGGGGCGAGGGATCCAGAATGGGTTGCTGGAAGGAAGTCAGTGGACTTTTCCCAGTGTTGCCCAGGCTTGACTCCCTTACCAAGGCTGGGCATGGTCAGAACCACGCAGTCTGGAGACTTCACAGAACAAATGGATCCCATGTGACTGGGGACACCACAATAGAAACACAAGTTCTTTCACCATCAGCTTCCCATTTGGAAGGGTCCAGCTGGGTCTGTGTCATGTGGGTGGCGCCTGGACACCAGGTGAAATCCCTTTCCTCTCGAGTCACCATTCGCTAAGTCAAGTGTCAATTTGGAGGATAGCTCAATAAATGTATCTAGATCCCCCAGGGGCTCTACGCTGGCAAGCTCATCTTTTTGGGACCATGATGGAATTGGTGTAGTTTGGTTGGCCCATTCCAAGCTGTATCTGCCACCAGGTGTTGGAAGTGGGCTACAGACCTTGCAGCTGACTGAGAGATCTGGTGGAATCTCTGTAAGACTACCTCTGTGGTGCAAGCTCAGTGTGGGTCACTGAAGATTGTTGCAAAGGCCCCCAGGAAGGTGTGCCAGTTAGCCAGTCTGTGGTGCTCCTGCTCTAACACAGGGGACCTTGCCAGTTAGAAAGCTGATGATAAGTCCCACCTTTGCCTGGTCCATCTTGTAGGCATTTGGCCATAGCAGGAAAAAGACCTGCAATGGTTCATGAAACACCAAAACTTGCTACAGATCCCATCGTAATGCTCTCGTAAAGGTACCATGGATTCGGGTCCTGAAGACAACATGGGCCAAAGGGTTTTGGGATACATTTCTGCTTGCAGTTCTGTGATCTGGAAGGTTGTGGTTTTCCACCAAAGCTGGTTCATTGTGTCTTATAAAGCTTGTTTTTCTGCCTGTAGGTGCTCCTGGAGGCTCAGTGTCCACTGGGGTGCCTATGGTGCCATACCTGTGGGCTCTATACCTTTTTTTGGGTAGAATGAGCCTAGTAGATTACTGAAGCAGGCTGAGCAAACTATGATGCCCAGTGGTTGAGACACAGTCCAGAGCAGTGATCAAGAGTATATGGGTGGTTGGGTAGCCAGGAGATCGATCAGTATCAGAGGCAGTCAGGGCAATGGTTGAAGTTCTCACAGGGGTCAAGAGCCGGAGGACCCCATCCAAAGGGCTGGGTCAGTGGGTTAGGGATGTGAGGTTTGGCGAGGTGGCAAGGTAAGGTTGGCCGAGGCAGCAGGGCAGCAAGGTGGGTCCAGGAAAGGCAGCAACCAGCAGGCAAGGGTCAGTCACCTTCCCTTTCCTGTTGGGGTCTTTATATAGTCAAAGCACCCAATGAGAGTGCTGCCTGTTCAGTCAGGGACCAGAGGTGTGGCTTCTATGGGTCTGTCGGCCTTTAGCAATAAGGATGTTCATCAGTGGTGGCAATTCACTGCTCCACTGTGGTACAGCAGCTAAGAATGACACCTATGGACATGGCAGAACCTGGGTCTTGACACTGGGAAAGGAGAAGGAAAAAGAAACATCAGTTTGTGATGGGAGCATGCCACATATCCTTCCTTCCATTGTGTAAAATATTTCCTAATGGAGGGACAAGGTAAAGTAGGGAAATGGTTATAAACACCTTTTCCCCTTTTGTTTTGAATGTGCCAACTAACTAAACTGACCCATTGATTTCTATGACAAGAGGGTAAAATGAATGATTCAGTAATAGCTGATATATTTGCTGCTTATTATTTTTCTTTCAAATTTTCCCTGCAATATTTGAACTCTTTCCCTCCTCCTCTTCCCAAAAGTTCTGTTGCCCTTTCAGCAGCTGTTTGTGGACCAATAACCACTTTCAACTCAATTTCTACTGTAAAAAAAAAAGAGCCAGATTTTTATCTCAGTTATGCAGCTGTAAATCTGGAGTAATTTACTGACTTCCGTGGAATAACACCAGTTATACATTGGTGAAAATGTACAATTTAGAAAGAGAAGCTGTCCCTCCAAACACCTCTGACACTTACATTTCAAAGTCCAAGACAGCTGTCTGATTGTTTAGTTATGGTTTAACTTTCAACCCTGAAGTAGTGAGCCAAATTCAGAGCTGGTTAGCAATATTTTTTTTTTCTGTCAAAAGTGCATGTGAGCACGTGGTGTCTTACCTTGTCCCAGAATATACATACGCTATTAAATCATCCAAAAAATACTCCCTGTCTGCAGTTTGTCTTTGTCGTTAACTTATGTAACACCAACAAATCCTTGGCTTTCTCCTGAGCTTAATCATTCCCATTGTTTTTCTCTAGAGGAAACCTGTGTCCCTGTCCCCAGTTCCCTCTGTCTCAAGCTAGGTCTCCACTGCAAAAAAGGTGCAGCAATGTTTGTGTTAGCAATTTCTACAGTGCGATAACTAATGCATGTCAGCTATCCCAATGTAACATCCCAGCATAGACAAGGCACTCTCGTTATTGCTGCAAGATAGGCGAGGCAAGGTCAGTACCATGCCCCTGGCCCTGGTTGACCTCACCTACCTCACAGGAAAACTACAATGCTTTGGACAGGACTCAAATTAGGGGCAAATTTGATAGTAACTTGAATTAACTCTGCAGTCAAGACAAGCCAAGACAAGACACTCAAAACCCTTTTAAACTCCTGGGAGGACTCAGCAGATGCAATATCCGAAGTCAACAAATAACTGCATCTACGTGCAGGATTCTAGAGTGACAACTGACACTACAGAGGCAAAGACGGTTAGAGATTAAACTATTCTTTACACTGTCATGGAGCTAATATACTTTAATGGGGAAATCTGGAGAGACTTGCACAGTGGATGCCCAGGTAGTGGATAAATGAAATCTTCAGGGCTATCATCATGCACATTTGTCTGGCACGGTTCACAAACTCCATAGACTCCCCCAACACTTTCCCTGTATGCGATGAGGGGGACAGTCTCACAGACATGTATTTCCAGTATGCCAGGCAGACCCTGTTTTGCCTCCTCAGGTTCTGTCCGTACTTTTCTCTGCACACATTTATTTTTCTTTAGCACATACATGTCCCTACAAAGTCCGGAGACCTCCTTGTGAAATTCCTCCTAGGACTGGCCAAACTGGCCACCTGTTGGTCTGAAAGCAGGAAGCTTGATGGTGAGGCAGTGTGAGACTTTATGGCTGTTTTCCTTGGCTTTACCTATGCATACATCTGGGAAGAGGTTCAGTGGGTGGTGCTCACCGACTCCTTTGACACTTTCTGGGAGCAGCATGCATTATCCAGTGTGCTCTGGTCAGTGTCCCCTCCAGACCCCTTTTACCACCCTTCTGACCTTGCACTGGCTTGTTCCCATATCTTGATCACATCTGATCCCAGTTCTACACCATTTTGTACTGTATTGATTTTACATTCATTAGAAGCAAGAGGAAGACCAAGAACAGGGTAGGCCCATTACTCAATGAGGAGGGAAAGACAATAAAAAAGGCAGCCATGGCCACCATGTTGTCTTCCTTTTTTGTTTCAGTTTTCACCAAAAAGGTCAGCAGTAAAGACTAACATAAGTGTACATGGGGTCAGACCTGAAGCTAAAATAGGGAAAGAACAAGTTAAAAATTAACTAGAGAAGTTAGATGTCTTCAGGTTGGTAGGGCCTGACGAAACTCATCCTAGAATACTAGAATCATAGACTTTGAGGCCAGAAGGGACCATTATGATCATCTAGTCTGACCTCCTGCACATTACAGGCCACAGAACCTCGCCACCCACTCCTGTAATAGACCCCTAACCTCTTGCTGTGTTACTGAAGTTCTCAAGTCATGACTTAAAGACTTCAAGTTACAGAGAATCCACCATTTCCTCTAGTTTAAACTTGCAAGTGACCCCTGCCCCATGCTGCAGAGGAAGCCAAAAGATCCCCAGGTCTCTGTAAATATGACCTGGGGGACAATTTCTTCCCAACCACAAATATGGCAATCAGTTAGACCCTGAGCATGTGAGCAAGACCCAAAAACCAGACACTTGGAAAATAATTCTCTGTAGTAACTCAGAGCCCTCCCCACCTAGTGTCCCATCACCGACTGCTGCAGATATTTGCTGCTAGTAGTCGCAGGTTGGTTATATCCATTGTAGGCAGTCACATTATACCATCCCCTCCATAAATTTGTCAAGCTCAGTCTTGAAGCCAGTTCATTTTTTTGACCCCCACTATTCCTCTTGGAAAGCTGTTCCAGAACTTCACTCCTCTGGTACTTAGAAACCTTCGTTTAATTTCAAGCTTAAACTTATTGATGGCCAGTTTATATCCATTTGTTCTTGAGTCTTGGTGCTTAACTTAAATAACTCCTCTCCCTCCCTGGTATTTATCCTTCTGATGTATTTATAGAGAGCAATCATCTCCCCTCAGCCTTCTTTTGGTTAGACTAAACAAGCCAAGCTGTTTGAGTCTCCTCTCATAAGGTAAATTTTCCATTCCTCTAATCACCTTAATAGCCCTTCTCTGCACCTTTTCCAGTTTGAATTAATCTTTCTTAAATATGGAAGACCACAGTATTTCAGATGAGGCCTTGTATAATGGTACTAACACTTACCTGTCTCTACTGGAAATACCTGATGCATCCTAGGATTTCATTGGCCTTTTTCAAGGCTGCATCACATTGTGGCTCATAGTCATCCTGTGATCAACCAGTATATCCAAGTCTTTCTCCTCTGTCACTTCCAACTGATAAGTCCCCAGCTTATAGCAAAAATTCTTGGTTGTTAGTCCCTAAATGAATGACCTTGCACTTTGCACTATTAAACTTTATCCCATTTCTATTATTCCTGTTTTCAAGGTCATCCAGATCTTCTTGTGTGATCTTCCAGCCCTCCTCCATATTGGCAATACCCCCCAAGTATGTCATCCACAAATTTAGTTAACACACTCCCACTTTTTGTGCCAAGGTCATTAATAAAAATGTTAAATAAGATAGGTCCCAAGACTGATCCCTGAGGAATTCCACTAGTAACTTTCCTCCAGCCTGGCAGTTCACCCCTCAGAATGACCTGTTGTAGTCTTCCCTTTAACCAGTTCCTTATCCAACTTTCAATCCTCATATAAATCCCCATCTTTGCCAATTTAACTAATAATTTCCCAAGTGGAACTGTATCAAATGCTTTACTGTAATCAGCTAGATTAGATCTACTGTATTTCATGTGTCTAAAAAATCATGCAGTTATCTTCTCAAAGAAGGAGATCAAGTTGGTCTGGTATGATCTACCTCTTGTAAAGCCATGTTGTATTTTATCCCAGTCACCTCTATGTCCTTAACTACTTTTTCTTTCATAATTTGTTCCAAGACCTTGAATACAATTGAGGTCTAACTAACAGGCCTGCAGTTTCACAGATCACTTTGCCCCCTTTTCTTAAAAATAGGTACTATATTAGCAATTCTCCAGTCATAGGGTACAACCCCCAAGTTTACAGATTCACTAAACATTCTTGCTATTTGGCTTGCAATTTCATGGGCCAATTCCTTTAATATTTTTGGATGGAGATTATCTGAGCCCAATGATTTAGTCCCATTAAGCTGTTTGAGTTTGACTTTCACCTCATATGTGGTAATTTCTACTTCCATATCCTCAATTCCATTGGTCACCCTGACACTATCCCTAAGCTCCTTGTTACCCTTATTAAAAACGGAGGCAAAATTTTTGTTTAGATGTTGGGCCTTGCCTAGATTATCTTTAATCTATACCCTATCTGCAGTGTTTAGCAGTCCCACTTCTTCTTTCCTTCTTTTCTTTTTATTTATAGGGCGATAGAACCTTTCACTATTAGTTTTAATCTCCTTTCCAAGGACCAACTCTGCTTGGCATTTGGCAGTTCTCACTTTTCCCCTACTCTTTCTAACCATCAAGAGGTAGCTTTCCTTGCTGATTCATCCCATCTTCCTTTACTTGTGGTCTTTCTGCTTTCTCTTAATAATCTGTGTGACATGCTTGCTCATCCAGTTTGGTCTGCCACCCTTCCCTATGATTTTTTCCCCTTGCTTGGGATGCAGGCTTTAAATAGTGTCTGCAACTTTGACTTAAAGTAATTCCAAGCATCCTCCACATTCAGATCCTTGAGTTCTTCAGTTCAGTCCACCTCCCTCACTAATGCCCTTAATTTTTTAAAGTTTGCCCTTTTGAAATCAAAGGACCTAGTTACAGATCTAGTTTTATCCTTCCATTTAGTTTAAGATGAATTAGTGCATGATCTCTCAAACCAAGGTTGTCTCCCACAACCAGCTTTTCTATAATGTCCTCACTACTCACCAATATCAAATCTAAAACGACATCATTTCTTGTTGGTTCGGTGACAATTTGGTGAAGTAATAACTTCCACGTCCAGAAAAATCTGGGCCCTACTATTATTAGTAGCACTTGTCCTCCAATCTATATCTGAGAAGTTAAAAGATCCCATAATCACACAATTCCCAGTAGTATTTATTTAATTAAAAACATAAAAGAGATCTTTATCCATATCCAAATTTGATCCTGGGGGTCCATAGCATCCCCCACCCACTATCCCATGGGAACCTCTGGTAGCTTTCTTCCCCAAAGTGATTTTGACCCAAACAAACTGTTTTATCTATTCCATCACTTCTAGTTTCTTTACAGTCTACCTCGTCATTAATATCCAATGCTACTCCACCTCCTTTACCTTTATTTCTGTCTTTCCTGAACTGCACTTACCCTTCAAGACCTGTTTTCCAGTCATGACTACTATTCCACCATTTTTCTGTTATCCCTATAATATCTGGTTTCATTTCCTGCACCAATAGTTCTAGTTCCTCCATACTGTTACCTAGTCTCCCTGCATTGGCATACAGACATCTTAGTTGTTTCTGCTTGGCTTCACCCAGATTCCTCACCTGACTGGGTACTGTCGTTCTACTGCCAGTATCGCCTACTATCTTTCCTCTTAAAGCCCTTTCTCCTACCCACTGCTGTTCTTTTCTACATTGCTATATTCTTGATGTTCCTCCTGGTCAATATTAGAATCAAGCATGAAGATTACATGAGCAGTCCCAACGATCTCCCACAAGAAGAGATCTCTGAGCCATTAACAATTATATTTGAGAAATCATGGAGGACAGGAGAGATCCCAGAGGACTAGAAAGGGCAAATATATTGCCTATCTACAAAAAGGAGTGTAAAGACAACACAGGGAACTATAGACTAGTCAGCTTGACTTCAGTAGCCGGAAAGATAATGGAGTAAACAATCAAAATGTAAGCACCTAGAAGATAATAAGGTAATAAGTACCAATCCACATGGATTTGTCAAGAACAAATCATGCCAAACCAACCTAATATCCTTCTTTGGCAATGTTGCAAGTCTTGTGGACAGCGGGGAGGCAGTAGATGTGCTATATCTAGACTTTAGTAAGTCTTTTGATACTGTCTCACACAACCTTCCCATAAACAAACTAGGGAAATATAACCTGGACAAACCTACTATAAGGTGGGTGCACAACTAGCTCGAAAAGTAGTTATTAATAGTTCACAGTCAAGCTGGAAAGGCATATCGAGTGGGGTCCTGCAAGGATGTGTCCCGAGTCCAGTTGTATCCAATATCTTTATAAATGATTCAGACGATGGCATAGACAATACACTTATAATGTTTGTGGATGATACCCAGCTGGGAGGAGTTGCAAGCACTTTGGAGGACAGGATTAGATCGCAAAATGATCTTGACAAACTTGAGAAATGGTCTGAAATAAATAGCATGAAATTCAATAAGGACAAATGCAAAGTACTACTCTTAGGATGTATTAGCAGGAGTGTTGTAAGCAAGATACTATAAATAATTCTTCCACTCTACTCATCACTGATAAGGCCTCAGCTGGAGGCCTCCAGTTCTGGGCATCACACTTCAGGAAAGAAGTGGACAAATTGTCCAGAGGAGAGCAACAAAAATGATTAAAGGGCTAGAAAACACGATCAGTGAGGAAAGATTGAAAAAACAGGATTTGTTTAGTCTAGAGGGGACTGAGGGGCATATGACAACAGTCTTCAAGTATGTTAAAGGTTGTTATAAATAGAGAATGATGATAAACTTTTCTCCTTATCCACTAAGGACAGGAGAAAAAGTTATGGGCACCAAGGGGGATTTAGATTAGACATTGGGGAAAGCTTTCTAAATGTAAGGGTAGTTAAGCACTGGAACAAATTACTTAGGGACCCTGTGGAATCTCCATCTTTGGAGGTTTTTAAGAACAGGTTACACAAACACCTATCATGGATTACTAGATAATACTTTGTCCTGCCTCAGTGGAGGGGATTGGACTAGATGACCTATTGAGATCCCTTCCAGTCCTACATTTCTATGATTCTAAGACCTTCTTTACTGTGTGTCTATTCTCATCTGCATCTGAGGGGAAGGCCAGTGATATATCTGTCATGAGACTCTTCCTTCACCAAAGAAAGATCAAATAGGTATGCATCTTTCATGAGCACTAAATTTGCAATACAAATAAGGAAAGGCAAGAACGTCCTGCAGCCTTAGCAGTGACTGCTATAAGACTAAATTCCGCTTGCAGTGACAATGGTGTAAATCTAGAGGAAATAGGAACATATAGTGATATAGGAATTGCCATATTAAATCAGACCAACAACCCATCTAGTCCCATGCTCTGTCTCTGAAATGGGCCAATTCCAGATGTATGTGTAAAAACATCCGTAATGTACAATTATATAATAAAATGCCCACATGGAACATTCCTTCCTAATATTACTCAGTTGGGGGAAGAGGGTTAGTGAGTTAGGTGTAGAGGAAAAGGGAGAGCCAGATATCAATATCAACAAAGAATGAGGACAAGGAGCTGAAGGAGCCACATGGAAAGAAAGAAGAAAGTGAAGCCGGATGGAGTGCAGTTCATAGCAGGAAAGCTCAAGAAAGGGAGCAAAGGAAGAGTTGGAAGTGTCAGAAGCAGGAGGGTAGGACACCACCATAATTCTAAGGCAATGTGACAGCAAGCAACTTCTTTTTTAGCACTGATATTCTGCTTTTTGTTGCATGTAGGGAGCACTGAATATATACTTTGATGTCCTCAGATACCACAGTCTCCCCACTGTCTACCTTAAGGACCATTTTGAATGTGTTAATAGATTCCAGAAATCAAGAGAACTTCCTTGAATACAAACTGCAAGCAATATGATTAATGCAGTCAAAGAAAATTTAAATCTGTATGGCAAACTATATCTGCATGTTCAGCTCACTGGACTCCCACTCTTTTACAGTATTTTGTATCTATCAAGGCCTAACATTTTGCATAGCTGTTAGCATATATGCCTGTTTTTCAGCCTGAGATAGAATTTTGGGTTTGACCTTTTGATACTCTTATCTTATACTAATATGTGTAAACAAAGACTGTGTATGTTCCTTTTGCCTAGTCAGATGGGTTTTTTTTACTACAATGGGAACAGATAACAGTAGTTAAAGTGTTACTCGAGTGCACACTTCAAGATTGCCCGCAACCCCTATCTCAAGGCAAGGTCAAACAACCAGTCAGGAGGGCAAAAGGGGTTGGGTGGAAGGTATAAAAAATAAAAGGCCAAAGACATGCCCGTCCCTGACCGTAGCACAACCTCACTCCTTACCGCTCCCTTGGAGTACAAAAGGGGGTAGGACTGTGGGCGTGCATTGCAGGTATATTTGGGCCTGCCGAGGAAGAGGAAGAGGAGGAGGAGGTGGGAATGGGGAATGGGGACACAGGCAGTGCTCTGCGGCGTCAGAGCTGGGAAGGGGGACATGGGGTAAAGGCTCTGCGGCGTCAGAGCTGGGAAGGGGGACATGGGGTAAAGGCTCTGCAGCGTCAGAGCTGGGAACAGAACACTGGGAAACAGACTCTGCCGGTGTGTAGAGCTATGGATATGCTTGTTTGGAACTAATCCCAATAAACATCACATCGCCTGCACTTCAGACTTCTGGTCTTCTGCTTTCTGTTTGCGTGACAAGAACTAGGGGAGGGGGTGAAGGGAAAGCCCTCTAACAATAGCATACAATGGTAACATCAATAAATATTTCTTTATACAATTTCCACTTGATGGATCCCACCATCCCCTTTCTTGATGCTTGTTTAATCAGTATAAGTTAAATAGCAAAACTTAGTCCCTCCCAGAAAGAGAAGTAAAATGAGTATCATGACACAAAGAAAACCATGATATTGATTCTCTTGCAATCTCTTGGTAAAACAGTCAAAGCCTAATTTATTCTGAAGCATATTTGGCAATGTAATTAGTTTTCTGTTAGGTCACTGAACAGCTGCAAAGCTTTGGCTGGTATATGGTCAGCAGCAGGGGACTCAACGTTCTGAATATTATACAGTATCACCCTCTCAGATCAGCTGTCCTGCCCAGCCATTTCCATTGCTAAAATAAAGGCTGCAAATAATGTCAGGGGGGAGAGCTTCAGATTGACTGGAAGTCAGTGGAGCCATGAGTTTATGAAGATTTTTGACTGTGTTTTCAGATGAGTTTCTCTTTGAGAATCTGGGTAAGTTTCAATACAAAATTCAAGGCAAAACTCAGGAAGTGAACCCACTTAGGTTAAAATCACAGACAATATTTCCACCAGCCCTTGTACATGACACCAGTTGTCTGTATCTGAATAGGAACCTCCCACCCGCCTCTCCAAAATAAAATCTTGGCATGTGATAAAAGTAACCGTTTAGCTCCATAAAGATGTGATAGATATTTTAAAAGCTGTCAGTAAAGTGAAATAAAACAAAACTAGGGGCTTCTCTTATCTAGTGAAGACCCATTAAATCAACAGCAGAACACTCTCCTGTCGACTCTGGTACTTCTGCTCCCAGAGAAGAGTAAGGTAAGTCGACTGGAGAGCACCAGAGTAAATCAACCTAAGCTACATCGACTCCAGCTACGTTATTAACGTAGCATAACTTGGGTCAACTTGCCCTGGTAGTGAAGAAGAGTCCTCAGGCTAACTTTGTCGCTCTGCTAAGCTTCACAATCTATGCTTGAAAGCTCTGAACTGGGGAGTATCAAAAGGCAAAATATTCCTTTGAAAAAAATTGAAAACAAGTTTACATCAATTTGGAGGCAACCTTTGATATATGTTGAGTTATCACTTCAATTCAGAAAATGCAAGCACTGATTCCCTGATTCTGCTCAACTGAGTTCAACTGGAATTTTTCCATTAACTTCAATGGGGGCAGAATCAGACCATAAAACATTGTCACTGCCAATGAAAAATTCTCTAAGACTATTTAAAATCCTGATATGAGCCATTTGTCTGATGCAAGCCTCTTTCCGATAATCTATGTCCAATAAAATAAAACATGCTAGTAAAGCCAACAAGTACAAAACTTCTCTCCTTATGAATACAACCATGCTGTTCTGGGCCTGTTAGTATTTAGTTTTTCATGGTCAAGGTGAGAGCCTCTTGTTTTTATTTTCCTTTTACCAGTTTCATGGGATAGTGAATCTCTCTTGCTTAGATGCATACCAAAATAAACCTCCCGGTTTGAAAACTTTCAGTTCTTCTCAATATTTTTTTATTGCACAGAAGACTTATTGCAGGGACAACTGAAGCTGTGGGCTCAGTAACATTCCAAACCTTTTGACATGTGTCCATCTTTACGTAATATCGTTGCCTTGGGCACCAAAGGAGTCAGCTGCATTTAACTAGTAAAAGGGCTGATGAATCCATGAAGTGAATGGAGAAAAAGCACACATGCTGTTGTGGAAGGGAAATTCTAAACCTGTATTCAGTCATTTTGCTGTGACTGGCAATCCGATCAGTCAAAGGGAACACTAAATGGCACAGCGGAAGTGAAGATGTTATTATAAAGGGACACATTTTTCCCCTTATTAGCCTCATGAGGAAAGCAGAAAAAAGCTTTCATCAGCTGCTTTAGCAGAATAAGTCTGTGTTATCTGATCTTGTGTGGGCATAAAAGACAACAGGAAGAAGCACTTAATTTGATAGCACTCTAAGCCATTTACTGATAATGAGGTTGAAGGCAATAGTTGTTTCTAATTTATGGGTTTTGTAGCTTTCTTTGAAGCAGAGCTTTAAAAACAGTGAGCAGTACAAACAGAAAAAGATAGGGGTGGGGATATTATACCATTAAAATACTTCATTTTTGGTAACTTTTATATGCAAAAAAAATATGAAAAAAGACTTTGCTCCATATTCCAAGGATATCTATTGGTCTCAAGGAAAGTTTTGCTGTCAAATAGAGTCACAAACTAGAAGGTGTCTGGAATGTTTCCTTGGCAAGCTTTCTAAAGATAATGAAGCTATGCCCTCCTTGACTGCAGTACACCAAAGTCATGGCTCTGATAAGTCATAGCAATAGTGCAGATAACAGCATTCCAACTCTTAGGGAAGTGGGCATTTTTAAAAATATATCAACTCCTAATCCACAGCACTAAGGTCAGAGGTGAAAGTAAGCCGGTACGCCCCAGTATGGCATACCGGCAAGAGCTGGTGCACTGTACTGGGGCAGCCCAGCTTCCCCAGGGGGCAGCCCAGCTTCCCCAGGGGGCAATTTAAAGGGCCTGGGGCTCCCAGCAGTGGCTGGAGCCCCAGGGTCTTTAAATTGCCTCCAGAGCCCCGCTGCTGGAGCCCTGGGATAGCAGCTGCAGGGCTCTGGGGGCTATTTCAATGGCTGGGGCGGTAGAAGCAGGAGAGCCCCGGGCCCTTTAAACAGCTCCCAGGGCCCTAGGGTGGGGGGGCCTCTGGGGGCTATTTAAAGGGCAGGGGCTCCAGTTGCCTCTGCTGCCCCAGTCCTTTAAATAGCCGCTAGAGCCCTGGGGTAGCGGGGGCTCCAGCTGCCTTTGCAGCCCCGGTCCTTTAAATAGCCGCTGGAGCCCCGCCGCTTCCCCAGGGCTCCGGCAGCTATTTAAAGGGCCAGGGCAGTAGAAGAGGGGAGCCCCGGGCCCTTTAAATAGCTCCCGGAGCCCCGGGCAGCTGCTGCTGCTGCTACCCGGGGGGGGAGGGGGCGGGCACTTACATTACAGGGTGGGCTCGGGCTGGCTCTGACCCCTCAACCCCACCCCTTCTGCCCTAGGCCCCGCCCCTTCCAGGGGCCAGAGCTGGCCTCAGCATACCAGTAAGTCACTTGACTTACGTTCACCCCTGACTAAGGTTCAAAGTTTCATGGGGGAAATGGGAAGGGAACAAAGGAGACATAAAGAAAACACAACCTCATATTATCAATGAAATAATGGACAGACAGACAGTTTTCACACTACCCACAATCTGATCTACATAAAATTCCTCCAATGCTCCAGAAGCCTCAGATGTGATTCCACTGGTTTCACTAGCAAGTACACGTGCAACTAACAGTTCTAGGATCCCCATCCTCACAGACAGGTGTCAGTGGATATCAATCAATGGACTGATCCTTGTCTTCAACAATAGCAGAATTTCTTAAGGAAAGTTAACAGCAAGATCAGAGTTTCTTATACACTGAAGGCACTTACAAATTCAAATCCTGTGGCTACAAGTCTATAGATTAAGGTTGGGTCTTTACTATGCAAAATCCTGGTTCCTAGGTTTTTATTGTGTCAAAGGACTCTTTAACCTTAACTAATGACATTGGGCCAGGTTTGAAAGTGGAACAAAATCTTTTTACTTTGGTTCTTCTCTGTGGACCAAGCACCCATAGTATTGATGGTGTTTTTAGAGAATGATGGTTCAGGATCTAAATGTTATGAATATTTAAGATCCTTATGCTTCTGACATGGTACATTTTGAACCATTTCCAAATCTCTAATAGCTTTCCTATTTGAATTAGTAAACTACCATGCTGAAAAATCCAAATCTTAAATTGCCTTAGATTGTAAACAGAACTTTTGATTATGAAACAAATAAGTTAGGAAATGGAAAAGAGCAAGAAAAATTCCTTAGAAGTCTACTAATTTTCCCCTGGATACATCCGGCAGTATGGAGATGTTGGTTGCCTGGTGCTCCTGCAAGCCTGGGTTCAACTCCTGCTGATCCTTGCAGATGGTGTAATTAAATCTCCCCATAGTTACAGTAATTTTAACTATGGGGAGATTTAATTACACCGTCTGCAAGGATCAGCAGGAGTTGAACCCAGGCCTGCAGGAGCACCAGGAAACGAACATCTCCACACTGCCGCAACCATGAGCTGGCTACTACCTACAACCCACAATCCATAGAGGTCGAATACCATGGGAAGTTCAGCCTCTAGTGATCGGAAGCAGAGCTGTCCCATCCATTGGACAGACCGGGGTAACTGCCCCAGGCCCCATGCTTTGGGGGGTCCCATGCTTCAGAGGGATGCGGGGGAGCCTGGTGCCAGCAGCAGGGGTCGGGCCCACACCCTGCACTCACTGGCCTGGGCGTTTATTTCTTTTTCTTGCCCGCAGCCCCCTGGGCTCAGGTTCAGCCTCTGTGGCAGCAGCAGCGAGCAACCCGGCCCCAGCCCGCTCTGCTCTGCCAGATCCTGGCATCGTCTGCCACTTCAGGGACTTAGTGCCCCCCAACCACTAGTACCAGGGCAGGCTGACCCAGGCTGACCATGACCCTGCCCTTCCACCTCGGACGGACCCTTCCCTTTTCTGGTGGGACCCTCCACCAGCACAGGGGGCCCCTAGCACAGATGAGTGCCAGCCGGTAGTCTTCATCGTCCCTCACCCATCACCCAGCACTGGTGTCCCCTCACTGCCCCACACCTCCCACTTCCACTGCCCTTTCTCCTCTCTCCCAGCACTCGTTGGGGTCCTCCAATGCCACCTCCAGGCCAGGGCCAGCCATTATCACCCCCCTGCCTCAGGGTCCTCCTTGCCTTTCAGCTCTCCAGCCTTGGGGTCCCCCTCCCTGCAGTACCAGGACCTGGGGTCCCACAACTCTGCTCTCTCCACCACCCACCAGGACTGAGGTCCTCCATCCATCTGCTTTTCTGCCTCCCCTCTCACTCCCAGCCCCCAAAGAAAACAGATCTTAGAGCCCCTCCTCCATGTTGGAGTGTCTTGGGCTGTCATAAATATACAGCTAAGGGTAGCATAAAATCCCTCCTTACCTGTAAAGGGTTAAGAAGCTCATAACCTGGTTGGCACCTGACCAAAAGGACCAATGGGGAAAGAAGAAACTTTCAAATTGGGTGGGGGTGCGGGGGAAGGCTTTGTTTGGTGCTCTGTGTGTGTTTTCTCTGGAAACAAAGCGAGAGACCAAGCAAGTAATCCAGCTCCCACTGTAATGATACGTATAATATTACAGAAATAGTAAGTAATAGCAAGGAAATGTGTTAGAGTATCTTTTGTTTTAACTTGTGAATTGTCCCTGTGCTAAGAGGGAGGTTTATCCCTGTTTTTGTAACTTTAAAGTTTTTGCCTGGAGGGGAAATCCTCTGTGTTTTGAATCTTTTTGTTACCCTGTAAAGTTATCTTCCATCCTGATTTTACAGAGGTGATTCTTTTATCTTTTTTTAAATAAATTCTTCTTTTAAGAACCTGATTGATTTTTCATTGTTCTTAAGATCCAAAGGTGGGTCTGTGTTCACCTGTACTGATTGGTGAGGATATTATTCTCAAGCCTTCCCCAGGAAAGAGGATGTAGGGCTTGGGGAAATATTTTGAGGGACTAGGACTCCAAGTGGTCCTTTCCCTGATTCTTTGTCTTAATCACTTGGTGGTGGCAGCATACTGTTCAAGGACAAGGTGGAATTTGTGCCTTGGGAAAGTTTTTAACCTAAGCTGGTAAAAATAAGCTTGGGGGATCTTGGATGCGAGTCCCCACATCTGTACCCGAGAGTTCAGAATGGGGAAGGAACCCTGACATAGGCCTTCCAAGAGCCATCAAGTTCCCGAGATATGGACTCTCAGTGTTGTGAATGTGTAATTACATTTTTAAAAAATCGACTGAGGGTAGTGAGACCATATGCACCTGGGAAGTGAATTTGCTGCAAGGAAGTCCAGGAAGGTGGATTTCAGAATGTAAGCGGCACGACACTGATCGTGACTGGTGAGATTTTTTTTTAATTATATGAACTTCATTATAATTATTTTAAAAAGAACTACAATATAATATAACAACATTATAATTATACAGCTGGGCACTATCAATATTTAACCTGCGGCCAGCAGCTGCCCTTGAAGTTCACTGTAACTAGATTTCACCTGTATAAACAAAGTTAAGGGGGGACCCATAGAGGCTGATTTGCCCCGGGCCCCACCTCCTCCTAGAGATGGCCCTGCCAGGAAGTATCCAGGTACCAATGTGAATACCTAGTTAGTTGCCATGACTGCCCTGCTTCTCTGCTCCTGAACTCCTGCCATTGACCTTGCCTATGACTTCGATTCTGACTCCTAATTGACCCCTGGGATCCCAACACAGACTCCGATACCTTGGCTGGTTCCTGACACTGTCTCGCAGCTGGTTCCTGACTCTGTCTCGCAGCTTAACTCCTCACTCCGACTCTAACTCACTCTCAGCTTGACACCTGACCCTCATACGGACTCTGACCCCTGGCTTCAGTTCTAGAATCCCAAGCTCCTGATACTAGTCCTGACTGCCTATACCCAGGTTCCTGACACAACCTCTATTTAAAAAAAAAATAAAACTTTAATTTTAAGTCTGGCATGGGAAAAGGTCACTGAGAAGATGGCATATATCTACATATAGATGTTTCCCACACCCTAAATTATTCCAAGTAGAAAATGGTTTTTATTTTATTTTACAAAGAAAACAATCTGGTTAAGTAAAGAACTCCAGCACTCAATTCCCTTTAAAGAGATCTCAACAAACAATAGTATTATTTAAAACATCTGTAATTTTGTGCACCTTTAAAAAGATTCATTCATTTCCTGCACGGTGGTTTTCTCTCCCAGAAAAGCCAATGCTGCTACTTCTGCTTCTGATGTCCTAAATTGTTGCTCTTTCTATACTCAGTATGATTCAATTGCCAAGGTTCAGAGGCAGCTCAGGGAGGTTGTATTCCTGGGTGCTAATCAAGTGCAGGTGAGACTAATTAGAATCCAAGTCTCCACTTAATTTTTCTCTTCCCTTTTTATGGATCCTGCCCTACCACACTCCACTCCCATCAGCCTTTGCCCCACAACAGTGCCAGTCTTTCTACCCGATAACACTTAGAAACCTCATGGTTTTGTCTGATGTCCAAATCCCCCCGAAAATTGTGCCCAGATTCTAGATCCTTGTGAGTTGTGGTATGATTGTTCTGGGCTGTGGACTGAGAGACGCTGAGAACCATCATACTAGAGGATTTCTATCTTAAATAGTGGTTTACAATATGGAAACCTTTGAGAACCACTGAAATATGTAAGTAAACAAACATTTAATTCCCCAGATTCAAATTCCAACAGCAGTAGCTGGCATAAGGGAAGTTATTCCCAATGTTTAGGTAAAGTAAATACTAGACTTCAAAGCTGCTCCATAATAGTTTCTCTGCCTTGGCCCTGATGCATGGTCAGAAGTTCTCTAGGGGGTGATTAAAGGCTGAGCAGCACCTGTGCACCTCTCTACAGCATGTGAAGAAGGTGGTCCCATACAGTAGGTTGGCTACCCGTACAGCATAAACACTGAATTTATAGGGAGTAGCCCTAGCCACACTAGATCAAACCCTCAGTTGACACTGGGCAATTGGAAAAGCTGCCAGTTTTGTCCTGTATGTTCTTAAAGAGATGGAGCAGTGGCAAGGTTAAACCAGGCATCTCTCTCAATCCTCCAGATGTTTCCTCATATCAAAGGAATTTATCTTTGTGTTGTAATTCAGAGGGTTGGCCACCTTTCACAGCAGCTGGAGGATGAAACACATCAATACAGGCCTAGTACTTTAACCAAGGTTAAAGAAAATAGTTTAGTTACATAAACAACATTGTGAAATACTGCATGTCTTTAGTTATGCAGGTGTAATTTCAATGCTATGTGTAGTCTAAAGCATATTTCAATGATAAGGGATAGATTGAATTATTGTGATTTTATTGGGGATGGATCAAATAAGTTTAAACAAGTCTGAGACATTCCTAACGTTATAGGTGTTCAAGGTTATAGCAGGTCAGATACATGCTTATCTGCTACACTGAATAATTCCAACTGCTTTCCAGCTGGAGAATAGAGCCAACCAGCAACAGAAATGAGTTATACTAATGAGTTTTTCAACTGTGTAAAGTGCTCAGATTCTACAGTGATAAGGCTGGTATAAATTGTTATATCAATTCTATCAAGCGAATGCGAAGAAAACTTCTATTGGAATGAAAGGGTTATTCACATGGGAAAAAGAACTCTGAAGACATCAAGAGAATATGTACAATCTATTTGAAATACGGGTATGAGCCTTGAAGAATGTAAGGTGGCTTTTATGCCACACTCAGCGTTGTAACATCTGAGTACTAGAGCTAGTTGAAATGTCAAAATTTAAAACCAGGCAACTTTTTAAAGCATTTTCATGAAATTTCCCCTCCTGGTTTTTTTTTTTTTTTTTGTCTGGCTCTAGAACTAATCAACATTTTTCAAATTTTAAATAAAAAATGGGGATTTTTTGTTTTGTTTTTTTACAATTTTTACATGATTTTTACAGTTCCCCCTAGCCCTGCATTATTGTTACAACAAGCTCTACTGAGCATCTTATATATTTTAAAAGAAAGAGATCATATCTCGTTTTCTCTTAGTCTTCCCACCATGGTGTGATAATTATCATGTATGTGGTATTTGTGGATAACCACAAGGGTGATTAAATGGGCTTTGTAGTTTGTTCTGGAGGCAATGGGTTTCTGGTCATTCTGAGGTAATCTGGGAAAAAATCAAATCTAGTTTCCTCCCGCTATGCCTAGATTTTTTCTTTTTTAAATGCAGGTCTCCTCCTCTCTAACCTAACTTCATTATCTTTATTATTGTGGGGAAGCTAAGCTAAAGAAGTGTGCTTCACACAGTGCTCTGGAAGCGCCAAGGGCTGAGGAGGCCATTCTCATCTTCTGAGGGAAAGAGTTCCATTGCTTTAGGTCAGGTGCTAAGAAAGCTGTGACTTGCTCCCTCAGGAATATAAATGCCTTGCTTACACTAGGAGCTCTTTGCCTGTATAGGAATACTGGTATATTATACTGGCAAAGCACTCCTAGTGTGGACATATTTTATACCCGCAATACTCCACTTTTGCTGGTATAACCTATTCCAGCCCCGCAAATGAAACAAGCTATATCAGCAAAAGAACAGTTTTGTCGGTATAAGTGAATCTACAGCTTTGCTAGTACAGTTATGTCAGTCAGGGATCATACCTGTCCACGCCCCTGACCAATATAGCCAAGCTAGCGCCAGTCTGTAGAGTTGACATGATGCAGGAAAGTTTGACCAGTATAACCATATCTGCAAAACCCTCTAGTGTGGTTGCCAATACATCAGTATAAAAGTGCTTATACCAGTATAGCTTATGCCGGTTCCCCCGACCAGTATAAGTTATACCAGTCTAAGTGCAGTTATTTTGGTATAACAATGTCTATACTACTGCTTCTACCAGCATAATGTTTTTGTTTCTTTTTTTTTAAAATACCTAAATGACATAGCTGGTAAATCGTTTGCAGTGTTGCTGTAGCCATGTTGGTCTCAGGATATTAGAGAGACAAGGTGGGTGATTGAGGTAATATCTTTTATTGGACCAGCTTCTGTTGGTGAAAGAGACAAACTTTTGAGCTATACTGAGGTATTACCTCATCCACCTTGTCTGTCTAATAGCTGGTAAAGCAGCCTTGAAACTGTAAAACAATTAACTGTCGGGAGTTTGACAGTTTTTTCCTAAAGACCACAAATCATCCAGATCTCCACCATTGCTCACAGCTACAGCGACCAAGGGCGAGGCCTTTGGGATCCATGAAAAGAATGGCCACAGATCCTCAATTGTTGATAAGAATTTTCAGCTGAAACCATGTCTCTGAAACAACTAAGGATGATGCTGACACCCAAAACCAAAATATGCCTATCTACAGACCCGGAGCCTTACATTTAAAAAAAATAAAATTCTTCCTGTTCTGAACGGGATATCCTGCTTTGCAGGACGAAATTTCCTGAGTAACACAGAATATCTCCACCAGGACTCTAGCAAATACAAACACAAATACACTTGTGTCTCCTGTATATCCAGCATGTCCCTCACCATCCTCCTTCAAAACCCTCCTTAAAAATCTCCTCTGCTGTTATGCCTACAAAAAACTTGACAATGTTTAATCAACTAGTGTGCTGTGACCACTGCATAGCATGCTGACCAGTATTGTCTCCTTATATCCTCCTGCTCTCCCCTCACCCCTGCCTTCTGTTTCTTGTATCCACTTGTCTCATTGTAAATGCTTCTAGGCATCTCTTTGTTACATGTTTGTACAGTACCTAGCAAAATGGGGCCCCAGTTTGCGACTGGGGCTTTTAGGTGCTATTGTAATAAATACAAACAAAATATTTGCTATGGCTTACTTATAAAGGATAAAAATGCATCCCTGTGCAGACGGCCAGCACAAGACCTATGCTCTACTTAAGTTATATATATGTGCCCAAAATGGGAGCACAGGATTGGTGCTGGGCCTCTGCACAGAGATAAATGCCATGCACATACTGTATAACAATTGCTTTTCTTTTAGTGTAAATTGTATAGAAGAGCGGGGGGAAGAGCTAAACAGGGATGGAGATCACAGCACAATTTTAGATTGTATAAGATCTTTGCGGCAGGAAGTATAATTTACTATACGACTGTACAATGCCTAGCAAAACAAGGTACCAACCTATTTGACCTCTAGACGCTATCGCAATATGTTCAGTAACTATGAGGGCTACACAAGAACTGGCAACACTGACTACCACAGACATTTTGGTGATAAGAATATGTTCATGCCTGTCAATTTCTACATCTGACTTCCCTTAACAGCTAAATTGAACATGCATACAGTTTTACCCTCTGGACTGATAAGAGACTGCTGTGTCTGAGTAAAGCCAGGGTTCAGCTTTTGCCTCCTGGTGCTAATATATATACAAAAACCCAGCCATACCATTGATCACATTAATAACACCTCATCTACCATCAGCAGTGTTTTGAATGAGAATGCTTCACCCTGGGTCATCTGTAATACTAGCACTGAAGTGTAAGCAATCATTTTCTGCAACCAATTGTACAATAGCGGAGGTGTTAATCTGTTAGGTGACCTTCCACAATATTTTTATGGGAATACATAGAAAGTTTTATAGGACTCAATCTAATCTGGGTTGGTAAATTGCATGAAGCTGCTCTTACTGAACAAGATTAAATTGGAAGATTCAAAGAAAATATGTTAAACTAAAGTAAATTTGACTAGTGAAGGCTTCAATATGATACAAATTGTCTTTCTTCTAAATAACGTTTTTTAAATGAAAGCTCCCCCACATACATTTTTACAAACAGAAGATTGTACTGCATCTGATCATTTTCTTTTTTTGTAAAAAAATCATAAAACATATGTAAAACTGTATACAATTTAGGTTATTGGAGGGCTTTCTTTTACTCAATATAATTCACAATAATAAACAATATGCATAAATCAGTTGTTTATATCTTTGAGTTTTCGTATGCATATGTATGTAAGCAGACATACATATAGTTACACTTGCATATCTATGAATAAATAATCCTTTTGAAACCCTGTACAATACATTGCAGGAGATTCATGATCAGCTGACATGATCTGCTGATAACCACATTTCTTTATGATATGGATATGAGTTCTACTAAAGAAATATACAAGTTATCAAAAATGTAGCCTGTGGCACAACAGTAGTATCGTGCATGGTGTTGCCTGAAATAATGTCGGCAAATATGTCATATCTGGTAACATTTATTTTATTGCTGACATTGTGAGGCACTAATCAGAGTCACATCTGATTGCCATTTACTGAATTAAAATTGCAATAGTGGATTGCTCTAACCCCTCCCAGGTTGTTGTCATCTGCAAATTTTATAAACATACTCCCCATTTCATTATCCAAGTCACTAATGAAAATACTGAATAGTACCAGACCCAAGAAAGACCATTGCAGGACTATATTACATACATCCTCCCAGCAAGCCACTGAAAGCCACTCTTCAAATACAGATTTTCAACCCGTTGTGCACCCACTTTATAGTAATTTCATCTAGACCTAGTTTCGTAAGAGAATGTCATGTGGGATAGTGTCAAACACCTCACTAAAATCAAGACATATCACATCTACTGCTTCCCCGATCCACTAGGCCAGTAACCCTGTCAAAAAAGGAAATTAGGTTGATTTGGCATGATTTGTTCTTGACAAATCCATGTTGACTATTCCTTATCACTAAGTGGTAACAAATAGATTGTTTAAAAATTTGTTCCAGTATCTTTCCAGGTATTGAAGTCAGGCTGACTGACCTATAATTCCCCAGATCCTCTTTGGTCCCCTTTTTAAAGATAGGTACTATGTTTGCCCTTCTCCAGTCAGGGGCGAAAGTAAGGGGGTACGGGCTGGTACGGCGTACCGGTAAAAGGTAGGCACCGGTACAGGCCCGTACCGCTGACTTTAAAGCACTGCTGCAGCAGTGCTTTAACATCACTGCCCCTTTTGCCCCCGATCGGCGGCTCTGCCGGGTCCCTACCAGCAGGGCCACCAATGGGGGGGGGGGGGCGCAAAAGGGGCAGCGACGACCCAGCAGGGACACCGATGGGGGGTGCTTTAACATTGCTGCCCCTTTTGCCCTCCACCCCCTCGGCCGCTGATGGTGGCGGGGGAGGAAAAGAAGTAGCTGCCCTGGGGCTGCGATTTAAAAGGGCAGCAGCAGCAGCCGGAGCCCCGGGCCCTTTAAATCACAGCTGGAGTACCGGGCGGCGCAGGCCAGGGAGTGCAGATGGATGGGCTGGGAGATGCTGACCGCCAAGCCCCGCCCCTTCCGCCCAAGGCCATGCCCCTTCTGGGGGGGGACCAGAGTCACCCTGCACAGTAAGATCTGCATTTTACTTTCACCCCTGTCTCCAGTCCTCTGGGACCTCACCCATCCTCCATGAGTTCTCAAAGATAATCTCTGATGGTTCTGAGACTGCTTCAGCTAGTTCCTTAAGAATTCTAGGGTGGATTTCATCAGGCCCTGCCAGCTTGAATACACTCAACTTATCTAAGTACTGTATTCTTTCATCTGTGTTCTTTCCCTAATCTGGTTTGTGTTCCTTTCCCTTTATTGTTAATATTAACTGTGTTAAGCATCTGGTCACAATTAACTTTTTTAGAGAAGCCTGAAGTAAAATAGGCTTTGAACCCCTCAGCCCTCTTGGCGTGATCTGTTGTTAACTCTTCTTCCCCACTAAGTAATGGACCACCTTTTTCCTTTGTCTTTCTCTTGCTCCTTATGTATTTATCAATGTCTTTTATGTCCTTTGCTAAGAGTAACTCATTTTGTGCCTTAGTCTTTCTGATTTTGTCCCTACATATTTGCACTTTTCTTTGTACTTCTTAGCAATTTGACCATGTTTCCACTTTTTGTAGGATTTCTTTTTGATTTTCAGGTCATTAAAGAGCTCCTGATGCATCCACATTGACCTCTTACTATTCTTCCTATCTTTTCTTCGCACCAGGATAGTTTGCTGTTGTGACTTTACTTTTGTCTATTGAGAAACTGACAGCTCTCCTGAACTCCTTTTTTCCCCTTAGATTTTCTTCCCATGAAGTCAGCTTGTACATACATATTTCAATGCATATTTGGGTACTGAATAGTACATAGAGTACTGTATATCACACTTTTTGTAACCAGCCTTTGTGAGCCACAAAATATAGCAAAAATGTATCTATTCCATATTTTAAAGTGTATTGTTAACATAAATTGCAATATGTGATACATATAGTGGGTCTGATCCTCTGATGATGTATACTGGCATAGTTCCACTGAGTTCCATGGAGCTATGCTGATTTACACCAGTGAAGAGCTGGCCCACTATATTTTATCCAACTGACCAATTTTGATTCAATTTAAAAGACAGGTCAAATTCAGTTAAATTACTTTTATTTCATTGGAATATCTAAAAATATGAGGGTATACTTTTAAGGATGTCTCTCATGTCACAAAAATGGGAATGCTCATGCTATAGGTCCAGGAAACGGGGCAAACTCCAACTGAGCTGAATGCTGATGTAGTTAATAAAAATGAGGTGCCTTCTCACCAGTCTGTCTTGGTGCTTACTAAGCATCAGAATGCCGTGTAAGAATATTTAAAATGTTTGATATTATCGCAATATAAAAATATAATGCACAGACGTTCAAATATATTTTAAAAGTATTGACCATGGTCAGTTCAGCACTGTTCCTTTCATCTCCCTTACCACCATCATGAAAATTAAAAAGGGAAAAATCCTAGCCATGCCCTTACACTTAGAGAAAGTCAGTCACTTCAGCCATTCTATGCTCATTACTGTTCATTAAACACACACACACATATACAAAAATAAGCATTTGAATCAATTGATTGTATACAATATTACTATACTATACAGTACTTAGTGTACTGAGTAAGGTATCACATAAAAACTGGTGATATGCTGGTCATAAATATCATTGTGTGATCTGTGTGTGGATGGCTATTTACATGTAGTGGAAATACGTTCTTAACATATATTTTGGGGCCGACGCGGTCAACATGGTTGTCCTGCAAAAAGGAATGTGATTTGCCAGTCTGGCAGGGTAAGCCAGATACAGTGAAAGTACATTTACATTTAAGGTAAACAAACCAATCAAGCTAACAAGCTGCAGCTTCATGAGCACACCAGGGGACAGAATCTGAACCTCAGGAAAATTTCTTAGCTCTGGAAGCATAGACAGATGGAGCAAAAAGACCTTTCAGTTATCGATCACTTAGGAGACATAGGGGACAGCACCCTCTGAGCCTGTGAAAGTTGGTCCCCATAGTCTGGTAAATTGATGTGAGAAAGAAAACTGCTTAGGCAAAGATTGTAACTTGCTAGAATTAAGTTTTAGTCACTAGAAAGCATGTTTTCTTTGTAACCAGACCTGTCTTTTATTTTTGCTTAATATCACTTTAACCTCTGTTCTTTTTTAATAATTTTTTCTTAGTTTTACTATAAACCATCTCTGTGTTGTTATATAGATGTAAATGTGAGTCTTCAGCTAATCTAACAGGCTGGTGTGTATACTGTCTCTTTGGAGGCAGTGAATTTAATAATTTCTGTGAACGTCCAGCAAGAGGGACTGCGCAATACGAGAAGACATCTTTGGGGAACTCAGGTGGTGGAGTTCAATTATTGTTACCTGCAAGACAAGGTTAAAACAGGCAGAGTCTCAAGGAGTTTGCTGGGGAAGCAGACAGACTGGTATGGCAGGGAGCTGACAAGTCTAATCTCCAGCAAAGCTCGCTTTGGCTGAAGCAGAGGTAACACAGTGGCTCACAGTTCTGGATATCCTGAGCACGATGTCACAGTGGTGTAATCCAGACAGGATTTACACACAGCTTGCTGGCTGACTACGGTTCACACTTCAAGCACTGGTAAACTAGATTTTTAAGTGATTCAGAGTGAGAAAGCTGGGAACAGGCAGAAGAGGTTATAGTTTGTTGGTTTCTGTTTGTTTATTTTGGGTGAAGGAAACAGAGCAAAGGAAAGTATAAAATGAATAAACATCAGCAAAGAGAGGCTGAGCAAAGAAATAGATGCTGAGCTCACCAAGAAACAGTTAGAAGAGCTGTGTGCACAATGAGGTCTGTCAGTAGCTGATCAGAAGAAATCAGAGCTAGTGGCCATGCTGCATTCATATGCCAGGAGGCAGGATTGGGCACCTGCTCCAAACCGGAGGAATCTTTTTCTTCTATAGGGCATGCAGGAGCACAGGCACCAGCTTCCTCCTTGTCCCAGGGGTGCTCAACCTCTGCTCCACCCCAGACCCCGCCCCCACTGCACCCCTACCCCCAAAACCCACCCCTGCCCCACTTCTTCCCACTGCCACTCCACCCCCACCCCACCTCTTCCTGCCCAGTTCCTCCCCCGCTCCAGAGCGTGCCCCATCCCTACTCCTCCCCTTCCCCCCAGGTCCTCCTGCACACTGCAGAACAGCTGATCTTGGCAGGTGGGAGGCACTGGGAGGGAGAGGGAGGAGTTGATTGGTGGGGCCACTGCGGGGTGAGCGGTGCTGGGGGCGAGGGGGAGGAGCTGGCTGCCAGTAAGTGCTAAGCACCCACTAATTTTTTTCCGTAGGTGTTCCAGCCCTGGAGCATGCAATAGGTCAGCATCTATGTGCCGTAGACCAAGCAGACTATTCCCCAGACAATCCAGCAGAGACAAGTGCAGTTCTGTAGAGGTTGGAGAGGCAAGGCTGCTAGTGGAGGAGAGACAAATAGAGCTAGACATCAGATGTCAGCGCAAGTAGGCAGAGATGGAAAAATGTAAGCTTGCTGAGCAGGCAAACACAGGCAGCTCAAACAATTGAAGGTGAAGTCACACCCTTGAAACCCAGGAGGAAGAACATAATGGTGTGTATGATCAGGGACTAGCAGACTACCAGATGTGTTTGTGATGGCCCTCATCACACTGCCTGTAGAGTAAGTCATTGTGGAAACTAAAGGTTTTCTGGGATTCTGACTGTGAGAACTGTGATTTCTTGATGGGTTATTTTCTGTAATGCTGTATGCCCAAGAGCAAACTTACAACTCTTCCATGACAATACTCAGTGGTCAAAGGTATAAACCCTACTGAGGAAAATGAGTCAGCGTTGAGTATGTCTGTGACACAGCTAAAAGGTGCTGTGGCCCAGCATCTACTAGGAGTAAATGGCTGTGGGTCAGTACTCCACTGAGAACAAGACAGACTCAGAGGGATAAGAGGTCTGATTTTCTGCTGGAACCAGTGGAGGAGGTCGCTGGGTTCAGTGAGGGAAAGAGTTTTCCATGTAGGGTTTCAAAGTCATACATGAAACACCAGATTAATCTACAAAAGTGACTGAATTAAGATGTTGCAGGATCCTAAAAGGGCCAAGGAACCAAAAATTCAGCTTGCAAGTAGGTCTGTCTGTCCAGAGATGCTCCATGGAGATCTATAAATTCATCCCACTGAGAAGCTGGGGACTTGCTGTCAATGCTGATCCACACACCGTTTATAGTCTACTCTTGCTTTTTCCAGGTGATCCTTCACTTCTTCCTGGGCCCAACGAATATGCTGTATTAGTTCTCAGGAAGTCAGGGTGAGAGAGGCCATAGATAATTGTGGGTGGAATTGGGAGTGGTACCATAATTAGGAAAAAAGGGGCAAATAGACACATGTTCAGTGTTGTTGTATGCAAATTCCATAAAAAGGAGAAGTAAAGACCAATCATCCTGGTTACAAATGATGTAGCATCTCAGAAACTGTTTGAGGACTGGGGATAGTAAGCAGAGGAAAGACATGTGCAGACTGGGGATGGTAAGCAGATGAAAGACATGTGCAGACCCCGTGCAGGCACAGGATCTCATGCCAGAACAGGGCTGTGAACTGAGATCCCCATTCATAAGTCATGAGCTCTGGAAGGCTATGGAGGCAGACTACATGGCTAATCTATAGCTGAGCTGCCTCTTCAGCAGAGGGAAGTCTGTGTAGGGGATGAAGTGGTCCACTACTATAACAATTGGACTCTTGTAATTCTACAATAAAGTCTACGGCTGTCATAAATATAAAGGGAAGGGTAACCACCTTTCTATATACAGAACTATAAAATCCCTCCTGGCCAGAGGCAAAACCCTTTCACCTGTAAAGGGTTAAGAAGCTAACGTAACCTCACTGGCACCTGACCCAAAATGACCAGTGAGGGGACAAGATACTTTCAAAGCTGGAGGGGGGGGAACAAAGGGTCTGTCTGTCTGTGTGATGCTTTTGCCGGGAACAGATCAGGAATGCAGTCTCAGAACTTCTTAAGTTAAGTTAAGTTAGTAAGTAATCTAGCTAGAAATGCATTAGATTTCCTTTTGTTTAATGGCTGGTAAAATATGCTGTGCTGAACGGAATGTATATTCCTGTTTTTGTGTCTTTTTGTAACTTAAGGTTTTGCCGAGAGGGATTCTCTATGTTTTGAATCTGATTACCCTGTAAGGTATTTACCATCCTGATTTTACAGAGGTGATTCTTTTACCTTTTCTTTCATTAAAATTCTTCTCTTAAGAACCTGATTGATTTTTCATTGTTCTTAAGATCCAAGGGTTTGGGTCTGTGTTCACCTGTATCAATTGGTGAGGATTATTATCAAGCCTTCCCCAGGAAACAGGGTGTAGGGCTTGGGGGGATATTTTGGAGGAAGACGTCTCCAAGTGGTCTCTTTCTCTGTTCTTTGTTTAAAACGCTTGGTGGTGGCAGCATACTGTTCAAGAACAAGGCAAAATTTGTACGTTGGGGAAGTTTTTAACCTAAGCTGGTAAGAATAAGCTTAGGGGGTCTTTCATGCAGGTCCCCACATCTGTACCCTAGAGTTCAGAGGAGGGAAAGAACCTTGACAATGGCACTAGCCGCCCAGGGTTGAGGTCGGGTGTCCAAGAGCTGGAGAGGACTGCAAGGCTTGTGGCTTAGTGTCTGGGTGCAGGCACAAACATCACAGGAGGCAATAAATGACTGTATCATGGGGTGCATCTGGGGCCACCAAAAAGAGTGGGATATCAATTGCTGGGTCTGAAAGTGCTCCAGTGTCCTGTTAGGGGAAAATCATAGCATAGTTGCAGGACTGCAACTTTTGCAGCTCCTGGGGGAACATAGACGGCGGTCCGTTACATAGCTGATCCCTTCCTGGGAGTCCTTCGATTACTTGTTGATAATAGCTTGTTCATCAGGCAGAATTCCTCAGGAAGAAGCAGAGCATATCAATGTGAGAATATCCTGGTGAAGACTAGCACTGAGAAAGTTATGAGCTTTGAGAATAAAGGTTGGTTCCTGGCTGGAGACCCTTGGCTTGGTACCACATCTTCAGGACATGGTGCCAGCCTTGCCATTTTTGGATCTGGGGTGATATGTGATGACAAAATCAAATCATGAGAAAACTAGGGCCCACTGAAGCTGCCATTGGTTTAAAGCTTTTGCCCTTGTCATAAATATAAAGGGAAGGGTAAACCCCTTTGAAATCCCTCCTGGCCAGGGGAAAGCTCCTCTCACCTGTAAAGGGTTAAGAAGCTAAAGGTAACCTCGCTGGCACCTGACCAAAATGACCAATGAGGAGACAAGATACTTTCAAAAGCTGGGAGGAGGGAGAGAAACAAAGGGTCTGTGTGTCTGTCTATAGTCTGTCTTGGCGGGGGATAGACCAGGAATGGAGTCTTAGAACTTTTAGTAAGTAATCTAGCTAGGTACGTGTTAGATTATGATTTCTTTAAATGGCTGAGAAAAGAACTGTGCTGAATAGAATAACTATTTCTCTCTGTGTATCTTTTTTGTAACTTAAGGTTTTGCCTAGAGGGGTTCTCTATGTTTTGAATCTAATTACCCTGTAAGGTAACTACCATCCTGATTTTACAGGGGGAATTTCTTTATTTCTATTTACTTCTATTTTTATTAAAAGTCTTCTTGTAAGAAAACTGAATGCTTTTTCATTGTTCTCAGATCCAAGGGTTTGGGTCTGTGGTCACCTATGCAAATTGGTGAGGCTTTTTATCCAACATTTCCCAGGAAAGGGGGGTGCAAGTGTTGGGAGGATTGTTCCTTGTTCTTAAGATCCAAGGGTCTGGGTCTGTAGTCACCTAGGCAAATTGGTGAGGCTTTTTACCAAACCTTGTCCAGGAAGTGGGGTGCAAGGTTTTGGGAAGTATTTTGGGGGGAAAGACGCGTCCAAACAGCTCTTCCCCAGTAACCAGTATTAGTTTGGTGGTGGTAGCGGCCAATCCAAGGACAACGGGTGGAATATTTTGTACCTTGGGGAAGTTTTGACCTAAGCTGGTAAAGATAAGTTTAGGAGGTTTTTCATGCAGGTCCCCACATCTGTACCCTAGAGTTCAGAGTGGGGGAGGAACCTTGACAGCCCTACATAGGTAGTCCAGATTTTTATGATCAGTGAATACCTGGACTAGGTGGTGAGCTCCTTCCAGGTAGTGCCGCCATTCTGCAAAAGCATTTTTTATCACCAGGAGTTCTTTATCCAGTATTTTGTAGTTTAGCTATGTGGAAGTAAGCTTCTTCAAGTAATAAGAACATGGGTGTAATACTTGTTTGGGACCAAGTCATTGGGAGAAAACAGCTCCAATCACTGTACTGGAATCATTAGCTTCTACAGTGAATGCTTGTGTGGTATCTGGATGAGCCAATATGGATGAGCTAATGAAGAAGAGTTTCAGCTAATTTAACACATGCTGGGCCATGGTAGACCATTCAGAATTCAGCATTTTTCCAAAGGAGAGCAGTGAGGGGATCAATTTGTTTTGAAAAAAATTGGGATGAATAGTCGATAAAAATTGGCAAACCCCAGGAAGCATTGCAGGTCATGTACTGAGTGGGGAGTTAGCCCATCAGACAGCTTGGACTTTGTGTGGGTCCATCTGGATCCCTTCTGAAGATAAGTCAAAGCCCAAGAACTCCAGAGAGGCCTGATAGAAGCACATTTCTCGAACTTGCTGTAGAGGCCATGCTGCAATAAGCATTCCAGAATCATTTGGACATGAGCAGTGTGCTGTTCAAGGTAGATGGAGAAGACAAAAATGTCATTTAGGTAGACTACTAAGTACTGATCCAGTATGTCTCAAAACACATCATTTATAAAATGTTGGAAAGTAGCAGGGTATTGGTCAGCCTTAAGGGCATTACAAGACATTCACAGTGGCCATACCCTGTTTGGAAGGCATTCTTCCACTCATCCCTTTCCCTGATTTACATGAGGTTCTACGCATTCCAGAGGTCCAACTTAGTGAATATATATGCAGCTCCCCTCATGATCCAGCAATTCAGTAATCGGGGTATGGAATAACAATTCCTGATAGTTATCTGATTCAATGCACGATGGTCAATGCATAGTTGGAGACTGCTGTCTTTCTTTTTGACAAAAAGGACTGGTGTACCAGCCAGTGAAGTCAACTTATAGATAAACCCTTGGATCAGGTTCTGACATAGCATAAATTTGCCCAAATGGTAATTTTGCTCAAGGCTGCAGCGCTATTGGGCAGTCATAGTCCAGGGCAGAGGCAAGGTTTCCTCATTCCTCTTTTCAAAAGCATCGGCATAGTCTTGGTATTTCAAGGGAAGTTCTGACATTGCTTCAACAGAACAGAACAGAAGGTTCTGCCTGGACAGCCACTCTCCCCTGAGCCACCCAAGGTTCAGATGCTGGGACAGGATCTACCAGTCCACAACAGTGCTGCTGACAAAACTCCAATGGAAAACGGATTTTCTGTGCTTGCCACCAAATGAGCAGATGGGCGGGGGAGGGGGGGAGGAGAGAAGGGGCGGTCAGGAAATACAGAGGACCAAAGGAACATGTGGAGAATGGATCATGCCCTATTGTAACATTTCTTGGTACCCTGAATCACGGTCTCCAGAGGAGCTGTTTCCTCCATTACTTGACAGAAGACAAAGAGAAATCATGAATAGTCTATGAGGTCAAAGTGGTCTTGTGTTGCAGGGGAATCTGCAAGATCCTGGCTGCTGCTGCATCTATGATGCAGTTGCCTGCACCCAAGTTGATAAGGGCCAGTAGAATGGGAGATTGCAGGGGTGCCCTGGGTATGTGCAACTAAACCGGCACCTGAAAGTGGGGAGCTCGAGTGGGAGCTCAGGGTGTGTTCCAGTCAAGATGGGAGTGTGGGGGAGCTCTTTTCCCTGATTCCTTGGAGTTTTTATGGGGCAGGCTGAGATGGAGTGACCTGAGTCACTGCAGTAGAAGCAGAGATGTTTCTGGTGGTGGTGTTCCTTTTCTACCAGGGTGAGCCATCCAGAGCCCACATCCACCTGCATTGGCTTGGTGGGAGGCATTGATGAAGCGGTAAAAGTACATGGACCAGAGAGTTGCAAGATCACCCTTCTTTCTTCCCTTAGCTCCTGTAACCAATTGTCTATATGGATGGTGCAATCCAGGAGGGCATCCAGACTCATGGGTGTCTCAACCTCGGTTAATTCATCTTTAATTTCTTCTTGCAGAGCCAACAGAACTGGTACAGCTGCGCCCCTTATTCCAATCTGCATTGTCTGTGAGGTGACAGAATTGCACTGCACAGGAGGCTACGGTGCCCTGCCCCCGCTGGTGCTTTCTTAGGGTAGCGCCTACCATCTGAGCTCAGCACAGATCATCAAATAGCATTGACATGGCTTGCAGGAAGACCTCCCAGTTCAACCATACTGGGCTGTCACACTCCAAGAAGCTGAAGGCCCAGTTTAACACTCCCCCTGATAACAGGTTGCTACCCAGACTCACTTTTGTATGATCAGTATTGTAGGACTGACGATGCATCATAAACAGGAGGTAGCATTGGTTTATAAGACCCCAGCGTCGCTGGCAATTACCATTAAACAGTTCCAGCAGATGTACTGGTAAACAGAACTCTGTGAGCCCATGTCTGGGGTGTGGTGTTTTATTACTTGCTTCTGAAATAGCTAGTTCTCTGAGATCAGTTAGATGACCCAGGCCTGCAGGACTTGCTTGTCTATCTGAAGGCAGGCAGCCTGTTTGAGCATGTGTGGTGCTCCCAAAGGGTTAGCCAGATCAATTTTACTGGCACAGGGCCTACTCCTGTGGCCTAAGTGGTCCATGCAAATTGTCACAACATGGATGCAGGCAGTCTCACTTAGTGGTCAGAATTGGACTTGGGAGTCAGGTCATGTCAGATACCAGGAAGTCAGAGTCTGAGAGAGGCCAGAGGGAAAACCAGGAGTCAGGCAAGGTCAGGTTACCAGGAGACTGGAGAGCAGAGTCTGGCAGTAAGTAGCACAAGGGAGGCAGCCCTAAGCAGGGGAAACCCCCAGTTTCTTGGACAAGTTCTTGTTCCTATGCTTGGTTTAAATACAAGCAGGGAACCAATCAGGACCCTCAGAGTTCTGCTAATCAGATCCCTGGACCGGAGTCCTCTGTCAGATGTTAGTTTCTAGTTCTGGCGACCAGTGGCAGGTTGGAATTTACTGGCTCCTAAGAGCCCTGTGGATTAGGGATCAAGACTTGCAGTCCCTGACATGGTGAGACCTTGGTACAACTAAGAAATGAAGTGGGCCAGGACTTCTCTAAAAGCAAGGAAGAATTAGGGTGGTAAGAGATCTGGTTTCACACCTTGGGAGTGACAAGACCCTTTAATGTCCTAGATGACCCAAATGGGTGTGAAACAACTGCCGGGAGAAGTATGGATGTTATGTAGCGGGGGAACTGACCCTTAATCTATGGGTTTAGGATAGTCATTTCAGATGTAATTACACCTATTGGGAGGTTGGAAAGCAAAGTAGCCAATACCCTTTCCAAAAGAGGGGGCACAGATGAAGCTTACATCATGGCCAGTGGCCAAAACTCTAGCAACATTTGTAGTTTGGTTTCCTTGGTACTGTAGTGTATTGAAAACTGTGTTAAAATTGTGATCACTTTAAATTCGCAGGGGTTTCCTGATCCTTCTTGCAGGCAGGGGGCTCTGTAGGGAAGCCTGTGATCAGTAGTCAGTCTGTAGACAGGAAGCCTAGAGTAAGGTGTGGGTGTGCCTCTCTGTTTTAAGAAACTCTCTCTGTTTGGGATTGTTTGTGTATTATCATTTCAAATTCTGAGAAACAAAGTATTCTCATGATGCAACCTTCCACATTTTATGTTTCTATCTAATTTCTGTTTATATGCTATGAAAAAAAACACATACAAGGAAATTCATAGAGATAAACAAAATAGGTCTAGCATGTTTAATCTAATAACTTGTGCTTAGCCACTTTTGTGAGCATAAGAATGCATGTGTCAGAAAAAATATACATTGAACAGGTGCTATAGAAATCTTCAATATTTATATCTACATGTGTAAAACAGTTCAGAAGGACATGTATTAAAACTGACATTGTTTCATTTCTAGCAGTCATATTTAGGAAGAGATGCTGTGTGCTTTATACATTCATTGCCCTTTTCTTTAAGATGTTCCTTTACCCTTTAAAGAACATAAGAATGGCCATACTGGGTCAGACTAAAAGTCCATCCAGCCCAGTATCCTGTCTGCCAACAGTGGCCAATGCCAGGTACCCCAGAGGGAGTGAACCTAACAGGTAATGATCTCATGATCTCTCTCCTGCCGTCCATCTCCACGCTCTGACAAACAGAGGCTAGGGACACCATTCCTTACCCATCCTGGCTAATAGCCGTTAATGGACTTTACCTCCATGAATTTATCCAGTTCTCTTTTAAACCTTGTCATAGTCCTAGCCTTCACAACCTCCTCAGGCAAGGAGTTCCACGTGTTGACTGTGCACTGAGTGAAGAAGAACTTCCTTTTATTTGTTTTAAATCTGCTACCCATTAATTTCATTTGGTGGCCCCTAGTTCTTATATTATGGGAACAAGTAAATAACTTTTCCTTATTCACTTTCTCCACACCAGTCATGATTTTGTATACCTCTATCATATCCCCCCTTAGTCTCCTCTTTCCCAAGCTGAAAAGTCCTAGCCTCTTTAATCTCTCCTCATATGGGACCTGTTCTAAACCCCTAATCATTTTAGTTGCCCTTTTCTGAACCTTTTCTAATGCCAGTCTATCTTTTTTGAGATGTGGGGACCACATCTGTAAGCAGTATTCAAGATGTGGGCATACCATGGATTTATATAAGGGCCATAAGATATTCTCTGTCTTATTCTTTCTCCCTTTTTTAATGATTCCTAACATCCCGTTTGCTTTTTTGACTGCCGCTGCACACAACGTGGATGTCTTCAGAGAACTATCCACGATCACTCCAAGATCTTTCTCCTGATTAGTTGTAGCTAAATTAGCCCCCATCATATTGTATATATAATTGGGGTTATTTTTTCCAATGTGCATTTATTTACATACCTTTATGGTGATGACATTTTATTTTTTACTCTCGTTATTCATGGGATTCCCCTGTGTTATCGAATCAGGAATAAAAGAATGATTTATGTGGTCTGTGTCAGAAAAAATGTTATTTTATGAGGTTATTGACCAGATTATTGAAATGTCCCTTATCTCCTTGACAACCTGAAGTAATTTATAGAGTGTATTCTATAATTTCTTTAATTAGAATGCTTCATTGATCAATCACTTGTGCATTTGCTAGGAATTTGCTAATAAAGAATTGTTCTGTCCACTGTCATCAAGCTATAATATGAGGACTTAATAACTGAGGTACTAGTATCCAAAAGCCAGTCATGCAAAGAGAACAACTGGTTTCAAACAAAGGCACTATGCAGTCAGCACATGACAAGAAATGGAATGAATGTCACTGATATTCCAGTGTTGCTGTTGGTCCCAAGATATTAGAGAGAGAGGATGAGGTAATATCTTTTATTACATCACCCACCTTGTCTCACTGGAATTACAATAATTTCAGATACAAAAGTAAATGTAGAATAACATTTTCAAATTTGTGTGCCTGAATTTAGATACCTAAATCCATACACAGGCATCTCAATCAGGGACCTCTGAGGGCTCAATCCTTCAAGGTGCAGAGCACCCTCACCTCTCATTGAAGCCAGTGCAAAACATACTTTGGCTCCTTGCAGAAGCTAGCATCAGAGAAGTAAAGGCCTTTTACTTTTGTAGTAGAGACTGGGATGGTCCTTCCCCAGGAAAATGATCTGAACGTACTCGTCGCATTTGGTTCAATCTGGCTTTTTCATATGGGGGAATAATTGTCTGCAGAGGAACCCATGAGAGAGGTATCAATATTATCCCTTTGAAGAATGATTTTCACCTACCAGCCTAAAGCTTCTTGTGGCAGCACAGTGTTTCTTACATCACAAGTCCCACAGTGTGTCAGTTTTTGCAATCCAATATAACTTGATACCCTGTAGAAACAGGTCATGAGCTTTGTCAGTTCAAGAGTCAAATCCTAATACTTTTGAGATTTCATCATTTTCCAGTCCAGACCAGTTTGGTTATTTTCATTGTATGACATCTGCTTGTTAATACCAGTTTCAGCCAACTATTCTTCCTATACATAAACATACATGAATATTAAACTTTATCCTTTTTAATAATCTACTTTCAAATCGATCCTCAAATGCAGATATTCAAGGCCTCACTGTGGTGGACCCTTGCTTTCCCACTCAGAGAGAGGCCACTCATTCAGGTTGCCTTTAGGCTTGTCTGGCCAAGGCACGAAGCTGCAGAACAGTCTAGGGCCCTGGTCTCCACCCAAGGTGGAACAAGGCTCCCCAGGTCCTCTAGTTCCCAGCCGCACAGTAGGGCTTGGCACTGGACAGTCATGGCCAGGCTTTAGCCTGGGCTTGGGGAGACTCAAGCTGCCAGCAATTAAACAGTGGCTACAGGGGGCTGGCTTCGGCCGGGGCAGGGCTCTGGCCTCCAGCAAGGCAATCACAGTCTATGTAGCTGGTTTGGGCCTGGGCTTGAGGAGGCTCAGGCTACCAACAAACAAACAGTCTCAAGGCTGGCTTTAGCCTGAGTGAGGCTCAGGCAGGCAGCAAAGCAACAGCCTATAAGGGAGCTGGTAAGGGAGGCTCCTTCTTCAGGGCTAGAGCTTTCCTGCACAGTGTAGGCAGTCGGCCACCCTGGGGTTGGAGGGGGCAGGGGGATGCGGGCCCACCCTACTCCACTGCATCCCAGCCCAGGGCCCTGGCAGAGGCAGGATTGGCTGTCCCTGCGTTGAGGGAGATCCAGCTGCAACAAGTCAACTGAGCCACACTTGGCTCTGCAACCAGCTGCTCCATGGCTTCCCCGGGCCACTTCCTGCCTCCCCAGGGTTTGGTACCTCTCGCTTCCAGGGCTTCTTGGGCTCCTCAGGGTACACCATGGCCGGTAGTCCGAGCCACTCCTCACCGGAGTCTCCCACTTCTGCGGCTATGGGATAGCCGGGGGTAGGTTCCCCTTCTGGGCACGGCAGGAGTGCCTTCTCCTCCGGGAATTCCACCCCAACTGGGCTGCAGGGCCTTCCGCTTATACTTCCAGCACTTCGGTGAGGGAGACGGGGCAGGCTAGGCTCTGCCCACCCAGGGGAGAGTAGTGGACCCTCGCTCTCCTGCTCGGAGGGAGGTCACTCAGCCTCACTACACTCACTCTCACAGCGATTATTTCTCTTCCCCCATCATGTCTTTCACTAACAGCAATGTTTACTTTCTCCTATCCTTTCAACACAGCTTATGCAAATAAATGATATACCAAGTGAAAATTGAAATAAAAGAGGTTAGATAACAATATAATTGTATGCTCTGGCATTACCTGTGATGACTTCATTTTTCTGTTCACCTTTATTTCTTTTTTCCAACTAGTACCAAACTTTTGGCTACTTATTCAAACCAAACACTTTTAAGATTTCCTTCACTAACAGCATTGTCCAAATTACAAAAATGTGTGTGCAGGTAATAACAGGCAAACACCTCTGTCTGCTGCTGTTCTCTCTCTCAGCCTAACCATCCATGAACAACTTGAAATAATAACATTTCAGAAAATATACCTTTCTCAAAATGGCTCTTACAAGAAGGAAGTCACAGTCTGATGAATAACTTGCTGTCAATCTTCTGTAGCTGAAAAACTAACCTACCCATGTTAGAGAGATCCCTCTTCCCAATTTTTTAGCATCACCTTTCTCTTTGTTTAGCTACTGCATGCTGTTACTTGCGATGGATTTTTAGCTCCCCAAAGCCCAGATTCAGCTAGGTACTTAAGCACATGTCTATGGGGACTACTAACATGCTGAAAGTTAGGCACATGCATAAGCTGAATCAGGGCCCTAATCAGGCACTGGAGTGTAAATTCTATGATCTCTGGAAACACAATAAAGGTTTTTTGCTCTTCAAAGATAAGTCAGAAAAATAAATGTGTATCTTTTAGGCAAATTAAGTTGTAAAGATAGTATTTTAGTATAATAGTAATAGACAAGATTATTTCACTTTAATTGGCAAATTTTATTCAAGCAGTGAAAGAGAAATCTAGGCCAATATTTTTATTCAGTTGTATTTATTGTGACCAACTTCAAATTAAAGTTGTATTTATTTTTATAAGATATAAACAAAAGTAAGTACATTTGTCATCTTCCCTCCCCCCAAAAATGTCATAGCTAAATTTCAATCTGCATTCCATGATTTGAGACTAGACTAGACTAAAACTCTAAATCTGCAAAAGCACCACACCACACCACAAGCAACAAAAGCACACCTCACTTTCAAAGTGTAAATTCAAAATTCAGATCCAAATACAAATCTGAACTTTGCAGCTTGGGCTTGTATCTTGTACGGATAGACCTCTCAATGTCTTTAAATCGTCTATTTCAGGAGGGAGACCAACAATTCTGTATAATATTGAGTATCTTATATATAATATAAAATTAATTGTACTCACAACCAAGTTGCATAAGGTAATGACAAGAAGTAGGTGAATGTAATAATACCTCAATATGTGCCTGTATACTGTAAACAAAAATAGATACAGGCATCATATACAAATAGGATAAAACATTGAGGTTTCCAATAGTAATACTATTACCGGCACATTTACTGTCCCTGAATGAATTATGAGTAGTAAGTTGAACTAAGCAATATGCAGCAGTATCTTATAGCCTTTCAAATTAAAATAATGGTTTCCTCAACACACAGTTCTACTGATTTTATACAGTTTCTCTTTAAATATATAATGACGATATTAAGGAAAGCTAGGAAGTGTTATCTTGCGTTTCAATATATTTTAAAAAATTCAAATGTATTAAGTCAGGCTACACTTCACATATTTAGTCAATTCTCAGTGGTATTTCAGGAAAGCTTTATTGAACCAGTAGATTGTTTCCTCTTGGATACCGCTGAGACATTTTCATGGAATTCTAAGATGTTTACAGTAAATTAGAAGCTAATTAGTTGAACTGAAATACCAGCACCTGCTCCTGCATTATTTAAAAGAGAGAAAAACATTTAGGGTTTCACAAATGGAGCTAATACTTAAGGGCCTGGATTTCTCCAAACCTATTTAATCATCTCAAAAGGCTGTCAGAATTACTGGGTTATGAAACTGAATCAGTGTATCTTAGATATTTTTCCTTCCTGGAGTTTCAGTGTTGTTATTTTATTAATATTCTGGCAAACAAGGCTGACAATATTTATGAATCCAGCCATAGCATTAAAAATGCATATCCCATTCAGATTTTATGAATCATAAATTGCAGCAGGAAATGAGCAGTTTAGATGATAATTGACTTGTAAGGATTAGAACTGTCCAGGTTTCCCCTTGTGCAAAGAAAAGGTTCATCTGAGGTCTTACAGCTACATGACAACCATTAATTCCCCCAAACGTAGCATCTATCTCCAGACCCACCTACAGGGAATTGTTTTGTTCTGTCAATTTTATATTTTGTCATTAACAAACTAGTAGTAAAGCAGAGGTAGGAGTCATGGATAGCCAGATGACTGATGGGAAAACCCAAGATGACTGAAATCAAACAATAATTATTATTACAATGTGTTGTAGGTACACATGGATCTTTATATAACCCTTAAAAACAGGGTTAAAAACAGAGTGCTAACCATAATGAACTTATAAATTAATCAGAACAATATAATACATAGACAAGCAGTTCCACATGAGCAGGTGTAGATACAGTCAATGAGAAGCTCAAGGCAGAAATGCTTTGAGAAGGAGGTGGGTTTCAAGGAGCCATTTGGAGAAGGGGGTCTCTTGACCCATGGGAAGTGAGAAGCTGTTCCATCCATAGAAGATGATACAAAGGAAGGTAGCAGGAAGACAAGTGTGGAGAGGGACCAAAAGGGAACATTCAGAAGAGACGATGCTGTGGAGCATCAAAAGTTTAAAAAGTTGGGGAGCTTGACAATGATGGGGAGGGAGACAGAGAAGGGATCTGAGGAAGAGTGTGACAGCACACCAGAAAGGGAAGATACAGAAGTATATTCTAGCTTCACATACCTGAAAGTGTAGAGTAACATGTTCAGAAGATGCACACACTGAAAGTTAGATGGATAAATTCCTCCCTTGAGAAAAGTCTGTGGCTCCATCCACTCTGCTCCCCACCCCTCTTGGTCACAACCTGATCTGCTGCACCTTCACCCCCCTAACCCACTCATCTGACCCTGCCTGTTACCTGATTGGAATCACAGCCTGGCCAGCTCCTCACCGTCTTTGCCTCCGATGGCTCCCATTTGGGCACCTCTGAGTTGTTCCTGAGGTGGGGTTGGGTCTCGGACTTCGAGCATGTGCAGTCCATGAGTACATGCTGATTGCAGCAGTGGTGTCCAATCACTTCAGCCTGAGGAGCAAACAAATTTTTTCAGAAAGGTCAAGGGGTCACAAACAATAGTCTGGGGCCAGAGGCTTTGCCTCTTGTTCTGACTTTGAGCCATTGAAGGGGCACTAAAGGAACAGAAACCACACAAAGTACTCTGTTGGGGATTTCCATGTTGTGAGGGGTGTCTCCAGTGAGTGTACAGTTGGCAGTGCTTGCTCCTACAGCTTCTTCCCCACAACCTCTGGCCCAGGAAGCATATCATGAGGGTGGCAGAGGGCAGCTGGAGTGCACTTTGCTCTAGCTACCCATATAGTTGGCATATGGTCCCAAAGGAACTCTTATTAGCTGTGGATGCTAAAGCAGCGCTCAGGCTGTGTGGGGGCTACAGCAGAAAGTCTCGGCACCATAACTGAGTGTGGTTCTCAGCTTTTCCTCTTTTCCCCTCATCTGGGCTGCCCTAGGATGGCTGTGTTGGGGAAAGGAACCACCCTTCACTAGGTGCTCCATAGGCTCAGGCAGAAACAAACTCCTGTTCTGCTCTCCCACATTTGGTAGGAAAGCAAATGATGGACTAGACAGAACTGCTCTCTCCTCCCGCCCCTGCAATGCAGTTAGGGAGATGCTGAGCGTAGAAGGGACAACACAGCTCTCACGGAGCTTCCACCGAAGTGTTGGGTGGCAGCTGCAGAGGCAGTGCCCCCTACCTACTCCCTCGGCACCAGGGCTGATTCAAACATGTCAGATTAAAATTCAATTCATCCTCAAATACAGTGTCAATAAAGCTGACTTTGGGAGCCCTGAGGGCCACAATTGACTGAAGGTCAGTGGCAGGACATCACAGGGCCTTCCTTCAGGAGGCTGCACCCTATGGTACTACAGTGAAGACCCTAGATGTTGCCAGAGCCTCCTTCCTTCCTCCTACACACCTTCCTTCCCTGCTGTTGCTGGAGACAAGGGGGACAAGAAAAGCATCTGCCACACAGGCATTGTGTCTGCTTAAAGCCATAGAGTAAAACGTCAGAGTTACAAACAGCTCAGGAACAGAGGTTTTTTATAACTCTGAAATGTTTGTAACTGAACAAAACGTTTTGGTTGTTCTTTCAAAAGTTTACAACTGAACATTGACTTAATACAGCATTGAAACTTTACTATGCAGAAGAAAAATGCTGCTTTTCATTTTTTTTAATAGTTTATGTTTAAAACACAGTACCGTACTGTATTTGCTTTTTTTTTTTTTTTTTCTTGTCTCTGCTGCTGCCTGAGTGCATACTTCTGGTTCCAAATGACATGTGTGCTTGACTGGTCAGTCTGTAACTTTGGTGTTCATAACTCTCAGGTTCTTCTGTACAAGGTAATGGGAATTTAATTGGTCAGGCTTTCAGACTAAGTGCAAGTGTCTGGACCTGTGCTGGTGCTTTAGCCATTTCTAGTGGAGGAATCAAAACATCACCTCTGACAGGAGATAGATGGTTTCCTGTATATGGTACAGTACATATGGTTATAATGAACAGAATTCAGAGTAGCATCCGTGTTAGTCTGTATTCGCAAAAAGAAAAGGAGTACTTGTGGCACCTCAGAGACTAACACATTTATTTGAGCATGAGCTTTCGTGAGCTACAGCTCACTTCATCGGATGCATTCAGCATCAACAGAATGTGACAGAAGAAATCCTACCAGTTTCTAAAGCTGCAAATTTGCCAGAAGCTTGCTATTTAGGGATCAACCTCTTTCCCCTTTTATTAATGGAGGATGAATGAGAGATGTAGTCTGGCCAGGGAGCCCAGTGCACTATGGCACCACAGGCAGATGCAGCATAATGTCAAAGTGACTCAAAACTAAACATTTTCATTGAGTACAACACACAAAGCAAGCATTTGGCATTTCAAATAAAAAAATTTCTGAACTGCTTGTTCCACAAACATGTAAATGTTTTGACTTTTTGTTCCAATTCGTGTGAAAAACAAATGTTGAAGTATGACAGTTTTCCACCGGACAGAAATTCTGATTTTCTGTCTGGTCACTGTGTACACAAGTTAAAATACAACGTCAGGAAAGTCTGTGTTAAGAATATGTTGATTTCTTAGATTCAAAATACCAATGACTGAGTTTCCTTTCTTGTAATTACTTCATATTACATAAGAATTTGGGGTAGAGGAGTAATCCATATGTGGTCAGTTGAAGCAACAGTTCAATATTTTAACAAGACATGTTATGAATATATTTTATTTATCACGACTTTTAATATGACTAAATTTAACTGATCACAGGTTAAGCAGCAAGTAGAACAATTCACATGGCTGTTCCAAAGCAATCACTTGCAAATCCTGCTGCTACATTTTTAATGTGGCTTAAGCGTTCCTCCTGTAAGTACTGTTAGTATACTATTTTAATTTCTTGTTCTGATTATATACTTCTTTGAAGCTGAAGTCAATGCATTAGCTAGACTCTCACCACCATAAACAAATGTAATCTGTTTCATTCATTGATTAAGCTAATGCAGCCCAAAGGAACATTTTACCATATCACAAGCTGAATTTGGTACAGTATTTATAACTTCTATTCATGCCCTCTTTGCAACTAGATTTTGAAATTGTAGAGGAGATGTTTTGTTTTCTAAAACAATATGTTCAGATAGATGGATAGGTCAACTTTGTAAGATTTACTAATCATTAGACCATTTAAATACACTTGCCAAGGGTGAGAATATAATTTCTCCTTAATGAGACATTTAATATTTTAACCTAAACGACCATATGCAAGTTCCAGCATAGGAGCTGAAATGGGGCTGTTTTTAAAGGACTCTTAGTTCTGTTTTTCTCTTCCAAATCAAACAGGTGCAGCAAGTGTAAGACAGGTAAAGAAAATGAGCAAAGGAGATAAAAAATATAGAAAATGATGCAAACCTTTGTCCGTGCCTTCAGTTGAATTGCAACTAAGAGCTTGTCTATACTTCCAGCTACATTGGCACTGCTGTGATCGATGCAGCAGTGTCAAATTTAATGGGTCTGGTGAAGACAAGCTAAGTCAATGACAGAGCACTCTCCCATTATGACAGGTTTCAGAGTAACAGCCGTGTTAGTCTGTATTCGCAAAAAGAAAAGGAGTACTTGTGGCACCTTAGAGACTAACCAATTTATTTGAGCATGAGCTTTCGTGAGCTACAGCTGTACAGCTGTACAGCTGTAGCTCACGAAAGCTCATGCTCAAATAAATTGGTTAGTCTCTAAGGTGCCACAAGTACTCCTTTTCTTTTCACTCTCCCATTGACGTCTGTATTCCACCTCTCCAAGAGGCAGAAGGTAAGTCAGCAGGAGAGCATCTCCTGTCAACATAGCATGGTGTAGCCATCGCTGTAAGTCGACCTAAGTTACATCAAATTCAGTTACATATTTACGTAATTGATATAGAGTAACATCGGTCGAATTATAGCTTTAGTGTAGACCAGCCCTAACTCAGATTCATTTATTGACCCCAATACTTCATATTCATTCCCTAGGAAATGGAATGTGATGAAGGAAATCTAAAATGCCCCATCTATTCCCTTCTGACATATTAGTGGCCTCTCCCATGACGAGCTTCCCCATGACATAAGATCTTTTTCCTGGTAATCCCCCTAGCATAGCTTGATGTCATTGCAGACCCAACGCCTTTTGAAACATGTATATATTATGGGCCATGAACTTCCATATGTTCTGGGCACAGAAAACATTCTTGAGTGTCGAGCCCCAGAGCATATAAAGTAAGCAGCAGTTGGCCCCAGTGCAGAGGTCAATGGAGGTGCTGGATCCTAACATGAGAAGAATACAGGAGCAAGAAGTGGTACTTGAAGATAGAGATAGAGTGCTCTGGAGTCAGACTTGGAAAAGAAACAGATGAAACCTTTTGCACAGGCACTGACTCCATGGGTGCTCCGGGGCTCAGGAACCCACAGAAAAAAAATAGTGGGTGTTCAACACGCAGGAGCCAGAACTTGAGTGTGGAATGTGATGAGTTCTGTGCTGCTAACAGCTTCTGCCCTTGGGGCAGGGAGTTTGTTTATAACCGAGGCAGGGTGATTAAGATAACAAAAGGCTTGTCATTAAATTAAATGAAGGATCTTTAGATGATCCTGAAAGCATTCCCAGGCACTCCAGTTAAAAGATAGAAAACAAAGGGTAGGAATAAATGGTCCATTTTCAGAATGGAGAGAAGTCAATAGCGGTGTCCCAGGAGGGGCTTGTACTGGTCTGAGACCAGGGCTGTTCAACATATTCATAAATGATCTGCAAAAAGGAGTAAACAGTAAGGCAGCAAAGTTTGCAGACCATACAAAATTACTCAAGATAGTTAAATCCAAAACAGACTGCAAGGAGTTACAAAGGGATCTCACAAAACTGGGTACTTAGCAACAAAATAGCAGATGAAATTCCATGTTAAATGCAAAGTAATGCACATGGCAAAATATAATCCCAACTATACATACAAAATGATGGTGCCTAAATTAGCTGTTAACCATCAAGAAAGAGATCTTCAAGTTATTAGCAGTACTCTGGAAGCACTATGTTTCCAGAGTACTGCAAATTCATAAGGATCCTTCTCACTGTGCTTGGATTATCCTGAACTCATTCTCCAGCTTCAGAAGACTTAATCATTATCTCCAGTCATCAGTGGAGTAGATGTAACTGAATAATGTAGGTTTCAGAGTAACAGCCGTGTTAGTCTGTATTCGCAAAAAGAAAAGGAGTACTTGTGGCACCTTAGAGACTAACCAATTTATTTGAGCATGAGCTTTCGTGAGCTACAGCTCACTGCTGTAGCTCACGAAAGCTTATGCTCAAATAAATTGGTTAGTCTCTAAGGTGCCACAAGTACTCCTTTTCTTTTTGTGAATAATGTAGCTGTCCTTAACATACATCAAAACAATACCAGGGAATTAGATGTAAATAAGATTGCTGACACTTTCATCTAGAAAGCTACAGTGAGACATCATGTCTTTAAACTTCGACATTAGTGAAGACAGCTTGTAGACTGCAATGATTTGAACATACTGTAATTCATGATAATGTAATTATGTAGTTCATAATAATTTAATCATTATTAAAATAGTAAAGATACCAATGATAAGCACATTTAATTATTAAATATGAAAGAAGTGTACAAATACCCCCCCCCCCCCCACCCAACACACACACCTCTTCAAAAGCACCCACCGGCAAAAACAAAAGTCAGCACCCATGACCTTTTGGATAAATCATTTTAGGAATGGTCTCACTAAAGCATTTGTAAATGCAGAAAAGCAACTGAAATTTATTTTGCTTTTGAAAGACCCACAAATGAGCTGGGGATTTGCAATTACAAAGGAAATTTAAATAAATATCCAATCTGAACTGAACTGCAACTGCCCAAGTCTTTCGGGTTTTCCATCAATATTTGCAATGTACTCAATCGAAAAAATACATGCAAGAGTCCATACAATAAAGGAAAGATTGTATGCTCACTATTTCAAGTAGATCAACCTCCTTTTACTGATTAATCAATACAGCTGGTCAAACATTTCCTACAGAACATTTTACTGTAAGAAAATACTGATGCAATGAAATCTAAACATTTCACAGGCACTTGTTGATTTTTGTCAGAAGTTTTTAAGGGAAATTATTGATATGCTTCTGTATTATATACTTTAAAATGGTTTGATAAGGCTGAAATGAAAAAAAAAACCAAAATATTTTGTTTAGTCAAAATCTCAGAATTTTTCACTTTTTCTCCCAATTGGGATTGGAATTTAAAAATCTCAGCATTTCCCACAATGGGGAAATTCATGTTTTTGATCAGCTCTATTAATCAGCTAAGTGTGGTCTACAGAGCAAAATTAAGAAGTAGTAAAATGAACTTATGCTGCCCTAAATGCTAGTAATTGTTAACACCTTTCATCTCGTTGGATGCTAGCACTTAAACTCTGACAAACACAAGTGTCATAGAGAGGTTGCACTTGTATTCAGCAGTGAAGGGGATTTATATGCAAAGGAAGTTCTGCCATTGAACATTTGGAGCACTACCCCACCCTGAGAAATGGAAATATTTAATCAGAGTGAAATAAATTTTCCATCAGTCGAAGCTTATGGGCCATTAGCAAGTGTCAATTTAACAGCATAACACTTCCATCTTTCAGATGAAAGATCCATCACAGAGCAAGATGCTTCAGTGCCTTAATTCCCCCATTCCCTCGCCCACAGCTTGTATAGCCCACATTCTAATTGAGAGCTCTAAAGTAACTGCAGCACTGAGGATTGTGAAAAACCCAAATTTGTTTGGGTTTTTTGTTTTTTTTTTTCAGAAAAAAACCCTCAACCAGGTAGTTCTTGTTTTTTGTCATTCCTACTCCCCCCAGTTTTTGAACTATTTATCCCCTCTGAAGTATTTACATGAATATAACATATATTTGGAAGCTCCTTGCTTTAAGAAACTAGTAGGTTCTAATTTAAGTCTACAAATAAAAAAAAAAACTTTAGTCTAAAAAGTTAAAAGGAAAGTGATGAAACTGGATGAATAAAAAAAATAAGAAAATTATAGTTCTATCAAGAAGCCAAGAGGAATGGGTGGAAAGGTTGAAGAGCGGGAAATGGCTAAGAATGGAAACAACTTCCTTTGGATGTTGAAGAGAAAGGAGTGAGTGGAATTGTGAACTGTTAGGGGGAGCTTAGTCTGTTAAAATTTAGAAACTTCTAGAAAGTGTGCAGGGCATCTGAATGTGATTCTGTCCAAGCTGGATACTTTACCTTATTTGTAAATCTTTATGGTATTTCATTTATTAGATAGCCATTTCTAACTATTAGCTGAGAAAGCTGCTAGTTAATACTAGAAAGAGCTTAGTTTTTGGTGAATGCCAAACATCAGTGTATGAATTTACCCATGCCTAAAGTTGAAGGGAGTGGTAGGAAAAAGTGATTGACTAGACTGAAATAATGAAATCAGAAAACTTTTCTAAAATAAAATGTAAATATTGTCAAGAGCAGCAAAAGAGAAAGGATTTATTTCCATCTCAAAAAGTGCACAGAACAGGTTCCTTTGGATTCTTCAAAATCATATGTCATTTAAGTCCCCGTTCCAAGTTTCCTACCAGCTTTTCTACATCAACTTTATTCAGGAGCAGATCTGAGTCACAAGTCCCCTTAATTTATTCTTAATCTATTTTCACCTTTATTATACAATTTCAAACAGAATAATTGTCACTTATAGTATCTGAACATGTAGTTATGCCAGACAATAACAATAAACAAGATGGAATTGGTAGGGACACAAGTTACCACATTCTGAGATACCAGGAAGTCTTCCCTCTCCCACGATAGTCATCACCTCCTCTGATCTCCTAAGTCTAGAGTCCTTCCGTTTCTGGTGCAGTTTTTCTCTGATTTTGGCCTTGTTCATTTAGATCTTTTATTCATTTGTAGGTACACTATTACTCAGCTTTTCTCCAGTCAGGTTTTTTAACACATTACCTGTGTATTTGTATATAACCCATAGGTTACGCATGCATAAAGCTTCAATTACCCAGCCTCTGCATTTTTCCAGCTGTTTTGCAGTTTTATGTCATGTTGTTTTGTGTCACCCCTGTTCCTGGGTATCCCCCATAAAATGCTTCTTGTTGTTACAGGTTTGTGTAGTTTTTCCCCTCAAAACTTTTCCAGCATGACATGTTACCTTTGTTCTGACACCAATAACATTATTTTAAGCAGATCAGTAATTCTGTGTAAAAGTGCTGGCAAAGCCACGCTTATGCCAGCTAGATCTTGGCCTAAATGTTACCTTTCTAAAACTCATTCACTATCCATAATCATTGAAATGTAACTAACAATGCTCTTAATCTTACCACTGGTTAACCTACTATTTAGCAATTCCTCATTGGTATATTTCAATATTATAATTCAATGTGTGTGTATTATCCTCCCCCTTAATCTATTGAGGGGTGTGGAAAACTCAGTGACCCTTTTTGCCATCATTTCCTATCTTCTTTAAACTTGGGTTTTCAAAGGCCTTTTTCATTCTAAGTCCAGTTTTGTTTATGAATAGTTACAAAAAAAAAACTTCATTAGAAATTTCCCTGTGTTACACTTTGAGGGGTATCTCAATTTTAGGGCCTTGATATTTAGATGTTTTTTAAGGGAACCTTAACAGTCTGTTCCACCTGTAATACAGACAGTGCAGCCAAGAGATGTGAAATATCAGACCATTTCTGTGTCAGTCCTAGATAGTCTTATTGTTTTTTGTTGTGTTTTGATTCTCATGGTTTTAGTTTTCTTTGTGTTCATTTTCAGCCCTATTAAGTGTGCATAGGCCTAGAGATCTTTTGTTGTGGCTTACATGTCTCTGTAGGTATGGGATAGCAAGTTGATGTCATCTGCAAAGTCAAGGTCCTCTAGCTTCTGTATGAAAGTCCACTGTATGTCCCTTGGTTGTTCTGTTGTCTCTCATTTCCCAATCCATTACCAGTAAAAAGATCATAGGTGACATTACGTATTTGTCCGACACCCATAATAACCTCAAATGGGTTAGTCAGTTCACTGTTATGTATTACTTGTTATTTCATATTTTCACAGAAGCTTTGAAGGATGTTCACAAATTTCTAAGCGATTCCATGGTGGTGTAGCAACTTACATAAAATTGTTCTATACACTGTATCACAGGCTTTTTGGAAATCTATACAATTCATAAAAAATGGCTACTGCCATTAACTCAATAGTTCTATGATGAAACGCAGGGTTACTATTTGATCTATACATCATTTCTCCTGCCTGAACCATGTCTCTTCTTGTCATAACCTTGAAACTACTGCTTTTGCCTTTTACATAGCACAAAATGAGGGATTTAAAGCAATGATGGAAGAACCTAGACGTAGATGTATTCCTCCAGACAGATTTAAACTCACCAGCCCCATCCTAGACTCTGCAAATAAAAAACAAGGAAGGAAGAAAGGAAGAAATAAAGACTCAACAATGCCATTAATCAAGATACATGGTAGGAAGTGAGAAGTGACTGCAGCTAGTCACATATTTTTTGAAAAGTTTGAAATTCTGGTGGAAATTTGTGCTCTCTATTATGCAACATAGGCAACTTCTATGACTCTCTTCATCCTGGCTTCAAACAATGGACTTACTAACAATTGAAAGTTAGTAAAGGATCAGAAAATTTGGGCTAATAAACCCTACCAGCTTAGTGACCCTGGCATGCTGCTATTGTAATAACTCATTATTGAGAGAGACAAGAGCCACCTATTCAAATGCAAAAAACACATTCTGTAGCACCTGGGCTTTATTTGTAGGCCTCTCATCCATGTACTGCTCTGACCCAAACATGCTGGGCTTGTGAAATTTGGTGGGATTTCAGCTAAAGATGAGAGGACAGCCACACTGACTGAATAGGATAAAAACTGCATTGGCTATCAAGTTTAGCTTTTCAATCTCACACATGTCAGAATTTTATAGTATTTAATAATTAGGTATCTGCCAACTGTATGGGGGAAGTATTCTAGAGCAGTAGTACTATCCAACTGTTTCTTAAAGCAGTGAGCTTGTGGATTCAAAACAATCTAGTGCCAACTGTGTCAACCCTCAATCCCCAGCTCACTTTTAAGTTGTGCCATAAAAGCTGCAGGCCTCTGGAAGTTTTATAATGGGGTGAAGAGATGTTTTGCTTTGGTTCATTTTAAGCATTAAGTGACTGCAGCTTATACATATTTATGATTTAAAATTTCAAGACAAACAGCTTTCACTCTACCCAGCCTTATGCAAATGGTACTTTCCCTTTTTATTTTCCTAGAAAGAAAGATGGCTTGGAAAAGGGGAAATTGATCCTGAGCATTCACAGTTGTCACTTGTGAAAGCATTTGCTTCAATGCTTTGTGTCTTCAGCTTCTGCCAATACACAGGGTTCCTCTTAGGGTATGTCTATACTGCAATTAGAGACCTGCAGTTGCCCCATGCCAGCTGACTCGGGCTCGCAGGGCTCAGGTTAAAGGGCTGTTTAACTATAGTGTAGATGCTCAAATTGCAGCCCAAGCTCTGGGACTCTCCTACCTCGCAGTGTCCTCGAGTCCAGGCTCCAGACCGAGCCCAAATGTCTACCCCATAGTTAAACAATCTTTTAGCCCGATCCTGAGTCAGCTGGCACGGGGCAGCCATAGGTTTTTAACTGCAGTGTAGATATACCCACTGCATACTAGCCATCTGTAAGACAGACAAGGAGCAACATTCCAACAGAATAAAGCTATTCACTGTCTTGGCTATCAGAATGCTCCCTTTCAGCTCACCTGATAGAATTTCTGCTCACAGATCATGAGGGTCTTATTTTGAGTCTCTCAGCTGTGATCCGTTGCAATGAGCATGCAATGACCCCAGCCTTGGTCCCTCCAGTCTGTACCTCCAGTACTGCACAAGGGATTGCGGGGAGTGGTGACGTATGAACCAGTTATGAATAGATATGCAATTTTCTACACTACACGAGAGCAGTTGTATAGTGCTTTAATATTTCTGTGTCGAACAAGAGAAGGAGAGAAGAGAAGCAAGCAAAGAAGGATAAAACAGAGAAAACAAGAGTGAGTCTGAAGGAGGAAAAAGCAAGACACTACCAAAACAGGGAGTCTGTACAATGTTATATTAGAAGACTTCATCATGATTTAGACGAGAAAGGGATGTGAAGCTTTAAAATCTGAAATTTCTGTGGTATGTATATGTGATGTTTTGGGACTCACCCAGACCAGTAAGGGATTCTGTCACCACCTGCCTTGTAACTTTGGTTGCCTTAATGCTAGGCTGCTATAACTCAGAGCTCTGACCCTACTAGCCAGCCTTCAGACATAAAGGTCTCACATGCTGGCTTCCACCCATCTAGTTGCTCCTTGCAGGGTGATCCCAGTGGTCCTTCTGATCCCAAGTCTCCCCAAATCTGGCCCCTGAGTTCTTAACTACCAGACATTAATACTTTCTCCTTCTTGTTTGTCACCCCCAAAAGACATAAGAACACAAGAACAGCCATACTGGGTCAGACCAATGGTCCATCTAGCCCAGTGTCCTGTCATCCAACAGTGACTAGTGTCACATGCTTCAGGAGAAATGGACAGAATGGGCCAGTTATCAATTGATCCATCCCCTGTCATCCAGTCACAGTTTCCAGCAGTCAAAGGTTTAGAAACCCTCACAGCATGGGGTTGCATCCCTGACCATCTTGGCTAATAGCCAGTGATGGACCTATCCTCCATGAACTTATCTAATTCTTTTTTTTAACCCGGTTATATTTTTGGCCTTCACAACAACCCCTGGCAATGAGTTCCACAGGTTTACTGTGTGTCGTGTGAAGTACTTCCTTTCGTTTGTTTTAAACCTGTGCCTATTAATTTCATTGAGTGGCTCCTGGTTCTTGTGTTATGTGAAGGGGGAAATAACTCTGCCTTATTCACTTTTTCCAGTCCATTCATGATTTTATAGACCCCTCTCATATCCCCCCTCAGTCATCTGTTTTCTAAGCTGAACTGTCCCAGGCTTTTTAATCTCTCCTTGTAGAGAAGCTGTGTCATACGCCTTATAATTATGGTTACCCTTCTCTGTACCTTTTCCAGTTCTAATATATCAAGAACTGCACACAGTATTCTAGATGGGGGTGTACCATGGATTTATAGAGTGGCATTATGATACTTTCTGTTTTATTATCTATGCCTTTCCTAGTGGTTCCTAACCATGGTTTGCTTTTTTGACTGCACTTGCACATTGAGCAGATGTGTTCAGAGAACAATCCACAATGACTCCAAGATCTCTTTCTTGAGTGGTAACAGCTAATTTAGACCCCATCATTTTGTATGTATAGTTGGGATTATGTTTTCCAATGTGCATTACTTTACACTTATCAACACTGAATTTCATCTGCCATTTTGATGCCCAGTCACACAGTTTTGTGAGATCCCTTTGTAACTCTTCACAGTCAGCTATGGACTTAGCTATTTTAAGGAATTGTGTATCATCTGCAAACTTTGCCACCTCACTGTCTACTTCCTTTTCCAGATCATTTATGGATATGTTGAAGAGTAGTAGAATGCTGGTGCCCCTAGGCACATGCCTACTGTGCCAAATTGGAAATCCAGCCCTGCTCATGATCATTATTGTTTTCCTTAAACCTCCAGCTCTTGGAGTCAAGTAGACATGTGATGATTTCATCCTTCATTCTTAAAGCAAAAGTAAGTTTCTAATCCCTGTGGCTGTGGAGAAAGCTTCAAAATGTGACCCCAGTGCACCTTAAAAGCTCAAAAAGCAGAAGACAAATAAAAAGAACACCAAATCTATTATTTTTACATAATCTCATGATTTTAAAGCCAATCTGATGATTTTTGGTCAGCCTGACTCCTGATTTTTGAACATCTGGGGTTGGCAATACTGCTACAGATCCTTGGAAAACCCCACTATTTACCACTTTCCATTGTGAAAACTGACTATTTAGTCATACCTTTTGTTTCCTGTCTTTTGATCCAGTGACTGATCCTTGAGAGGATCTTCCCTCCTAGCCCATGACTGCTTCCTTTGCTTAAAAGTCTTTGGTGTGGGATCTTTTCAAAGACTTTCTGAAAGTCCAAGCACACTATATGCACTGGATCAACTCCAGGAGTTAAATCTGCCCCCATTTATCAGTCCATTTGGGGCCACGCACTCCACCTAGATTGCCCGATAGACACCTGCTTAGGGTAAAAATAAACAAAGTTTATGTAATAAAAAAATCACAGATTCAAAGATGAAGTAGCAAGAAAAAGCAAACATGACAAGTTACACAGAAAATAACCATAAAGATGCAATCTCAGGCTTTACACCTCTCTATTAACTACATTTCCTGCTTGTAAGCAGTGTTGCTGTAGCCATGTTGGTCTCGAATATTAGAGAGACAAGATGGGTGAGGTAATATCTTTTATTGGACCAACTTCTGTTGGTGAAGGAGACAAGCTCTTGAGCTTACTCAGAGTTTTTCTTCAGACCTTGTCTCTTTAAAGTCCCCTCTTTAATACAAGTTACCTATTGCCTCTTAAGAATTTCCCAGTATGCCCTCTGCCCTACAGGGGATCCAGTATTTCCCAGGCAGCACCCGGCTTACATGCTTGCCCCCTCAGTTCTTGGATAGCCTTCACTTCCAACCCCTTCTCTTTTAACAGGATTTGCAGCTTTTTTGTCTCTCTTGGACTACGGCAGGGATCGGCAACCTTTGGCAAGTGGCCTGCCAGGGAAATCTGCTGGCAGGCTGGGACGGGCCAGTTTGTTTATCTCTAGCCTCTGCAGGTTCGACCAATTGCAGCTCTCACTGGCCGCGGTTTGCCGTCCCAGGCCAATGTGGGTTGCTGGAAGCTGCGACCAGCATATCTCTCGGCCCACGCCGCTTCCCACAGCCCCCATTGGCATGGAGCAGCAAACCACAGCCAGTGGGAGCTGGGATTGGCCAAACCTGCGGACATGGCAGGTAAACAAACCGGCCCGGCCCGCCAGGGGCTTTCCCTGGTGGGCCGCGTGCCAAAGGTTGCCAATCCCTGGACTATGGTAATCCATGGTTACATGGAGCTTGTGTTCTTTAGTTTTCGAAGACTGGGGTTTTCTTTTCAGTTTGAATGCCTTTCCATTAACTTTAATGATCCACCATTGTCTTGGGTTGTACGAGGCTAGGTGCTTAGAGTTAGTTTCATTGTAAACAACTAGCCTGGGAGGTGCCCTCCCTGCCTGATTGCTTCCCCACACTGCTGTGAGGTGATGCTGTAGTTGCACTCCTAGCAGTTACAATTACAATGTTCTACACCTATACACACATGCCTACATTCATAACCCCTATAGATATCTCCTAATGATCATCAAGTTCAGACCATTACGGCTTTCATAAAAGACCTTACTTGACTTATATTAATACACAATAACATTGTATGCAACTAGTTGATTCAATTACTTTTTCTTTAGGGTTCAGCCCCCTCTTCTACCCTTGGAGTGCCTGGACTTTGTCTGTCACAGCATATCCCACACTTTGAGACCCAGGATAGATAATGGAAATTCAAGACAACAACAGGATATGTGGAGATCCTTATTTATTTGTTTATATCTTAATATGATTTCTGCTGAGTTCACAAGCTTGGCTATGAAATTTTATTTATCAACTCTTACAGTGGAATATTTGCACTCTATATCCATTTATTAAATAATTTAAAACCATGGCAAAGTCTTGCTTCAAGTTTAATCACTTACAATAGGCACCAGCATAAAGATTTATAGATATAAAGCCTAAGGTCTCTTGTTCGGTTGCAGAGTAAATCTACTAACATTTGAATGGTTGCTAAATATTTAATGAAACAATAAGCTCCTCAATTTTTTTAACGTAACATGTCTTTTCATCTGTTGTGCCTGAAGAAGAATTTCATATATCAAAATGCACAAGTAACTTAAAGCAATTTTCACATGTCACAGTTTTAAAATATTTCCTCTCATAAGATTCATTCTTCAAATTGTGTCATGATTAGGCAATAATTGGAAGATACTTGTAAGTTTTTAAATTTTGCTTTTTAAGACTAAACTACATTATGTTCCATGTACAAATTATTAAAACCCTTATGTAGTAAATCCTTCTGTAAAATTAACAATTGGGAAAGGATCTGTATACTTGTAAAGAATTTCTGATTTAGCAAAAGTTAAAATTGCAGGAAAAAATATACCAAAGAACAAATCTCTGGAACTACTATCCTTGACAGGTTTCAGAGTAGCAGCCGTGTTAGTCTGTATCCGCAAAAAGAACAGGAGTACTTGTGGCACCTTAGAGACTAACAAATTTATTAGAGCATAAGCTTTCATGAGCTACAGCTCACTTCATCGGATGCATAGAATGGAACATATAGTAAGATATATATAGATATATACACACATACAGATAAGTTGGAAGTTGCCATACAAACTGTGAGAGGCTAATTAGTTGAGATGAGCTATTGTCAGCAGGAGAAAAAAACTTTTGTAGTGATAATCAAAATGGCCCATTTAGACAGTTGACAAGAAGGTGTGAGGATACTTAACTTAAGAAAATAGATTCAATATGTGTAATTAGCCAGCCACTCCCAGTCTCTATTCAAACCCAAGTTAATGGTATCTAGTTTGCATATTAATTCAAGCTCAGCAGTTTCTCGTTGGAGTCTGGTTTTGAAGCTTTTCTGTTGCAAAATTGCCACCCTTAACTCTTTCACTGAGTGGCCAGAGAGGTTGAAGTGTTCTCATACATGAAGTGTTTTTGAATGTTATGATTCCTGATGTCAGATTTGTGTCCATTTATTCTTTTGCGTAGAGACTGTCCGGTTTGGCCAATGTACATGGCAGAGGGGCATTGCTGGCACATGAAGGCATATATCACATTGGTAGATGTTCAGGTGAACGAGCCCCTAATGGCATGGCTAATGTGATTAGGTCCTATGATTGTATCACTTGATAAATATGTGGACAGAGTTGCCATCGGGCTTTGTTGAAGGATAGGTTCCTGGGTTAGTGTTTTTGTTGTCTGGTGTGTGGTTGCTGGTGAGTATTTGCTTCAGGTTGAGGGGCTGTCTGTCTCCCAAGATCTGTGAGAGTGAGGGATCATTTTTCAGGATAGGTTGTAAATATTTGATGATGCACTGAAAAAGTTTTAGTTGGGGGCTGAAGGTGACAGCTAGTGGCATTCTGTTATTTTCTTTGTTGGGCCTGTCCTGTAGTAGGTGACTTCTGGGTACTCTTCTGGCTCTGTCAATCTGTTTTTTAGCTTCAGCAGGTGGGTATTGTAGTTTTAAGAATGCTTGATATTGATCTTGTAGGTGTTTCTCTCTGTCTGAGGGATTGGAGCAAATGTGGTTGTATCTTAGAGCTTGGCTGTAGACAATGGATTGTGTGGTGTGTCCTGGATGAAAGCTGGAGGCATGTAGGTAGGAATAGCAGTCAGTAGGTTTCTGGTATAGGGTGGTGTTTATGTGACCATCGCTTATTAGCACAGTAGTGTCCCAGAAATGGACCGCTTGTGTGGATTGATCTAGGCTGAGGTTGATGGTGGGATGGAAATTGTTGAAATCATGATGGAATTCCTCAAGGGCTTCTTTTCCATGGGTCCAGATGATGAAGATGTCATCAATGTAGCACAAATAGAGTAGGAGTTTTAGGGTATGAGAGCTAAGGAAGCATTGTTCTAAGTCAGCCATAAAAATGTTAGCATGCTGTGGGGCCATGCGGGTACCCATAGCAGTGCCGCTGACTTGAAGGTATATATTGTCCCCAAATGTAAAACAGTTGTGGGTGAGGACAAAATCACAAAGTTCAGCCACCAGGTTTGCCATGACATTATTGGGGATACTGTTCCTGATGGCTTGTAGTCCATCTTTGTGTGGAATGTTGTTGTAGAGGGCTTCTACATCCATAGTGGCCAGGATGGTGTTTTCTGGAAGATCACCGATGGATTGTAGTTTACTCAGGAAGTCAGTGGTGTCTCAAAGATAGCTGGGAGTGCTGGTAGCGTAGGGCCTGAGGAGAGAGTCCATATAGCCAGATAATCCTGTTGTCAGGGTGCCAATGCCTGAGTGATGGGGCATCCAGGATTCCCAGGTTTATGGATTTTGGGAAGCAGATAGAATACCCCTGGTCGGGGTTCTAGGCATGTGTCTGCACAGATCTATTCCTGTGCTTTTTCAGGGAGTTTCTTGAGCAGATGGTGTAGTTTCTTTTGGTAATCCTCAGTGGGATCAGAGGGTAATGGCCCGTAGAATGTGGAGTTAGAGAGCTGCCTAGCAGCCTTTTGTTCATATTCCAACTTATTCATGATGATGACAGCACCTCCTTTGTCAGCCTTTTTGATTATGATGTCAGAGTTGTTCCTGAGGCTGTTGATGGCATTGTGTTCAGCACGGCTCAGGTTATGGGGCAAGTGATGCTGCTTTTCCACAATTTCAGCCCATTCACGTCGACGGAAGCAATCTATGTAGAAGTCAAGTCTACCCTTGAATTACAGTCATATGTAAACCGGTGTTTGTCTTCTTTATTCCACATTTTCATATGGGTAAGTAATGATTTAGCAAACATTACTAGAACTAGAACAAAAGCTAAAATCTACATTTATGACTTTTTGGGAATAAAACACTGGCATAGCCATCTCCATTGGTGATCTCTGGTCTTGCAGTCAATTTCCAGTTTGACTTGCCCTGAATTTCACTTTAAAACAGATTGTTTCCTGTGCTGAGAAAAGCAGCCACAGTAAGATATTTTCTTAGCTGAGATCTCTGCTTTTACTACATGAAGGGAATATGCTTTCACCCTTGAGTTTAAAAGTGCAATTCTTCAGCTTGGAGATTTATTTTTTAAACGACTGGCATAGTATATTCTAATAGGATATGTTAAAGCCATCTGTCCTCTTAATAAATTCTACAAAGCTGTGGGAAGCTTGCCAAAACCACTTGGCTGGCACATTACCTAAATGACAAGGCTTCCGTCTCTGACTTTAGTGACAATCATTCATAAATGTCAAATTTAATCAGGAACTGAAATTCTATGGGATATGGTTGTGGAATCTCCTACTCTCCCATCATATTAAAAAACATACTAAAACACTATGATAACAAAAAGAAAAGGAGTACTTGTGGCACCTTAGAGACTAACCAATTTATTTGAGCATGAGCTTTCGTGAGCTACAGCTCTCTTCATCGGATGCATACCGTGCTCAAATAAATTGGTTAGTCTCTAAGGTGCCACAAGTACTCCTTTTCTTTTTGCAAAGACAGACTAACACAGCTGTTACTCTGAAACCTATGATAACAAACAAATAGATACAGATAAAAGAGGAGGATCACAAAGTGTGAACAGAAAGAGGTCAGATACTTGGGTGCCATTGACCGCTGTGTGCAATTCCAACAGACAAAGCAGCCATGAACCTGACAATCTGGCCAATAGAAATTCCTTTGCTTAGGGGAATCCTCCGGTTACACACAGGGTGTCTCTGAGTGTCACTGAAGACGTTCCTACATTATTACCCTACCCAGATATACCCAGGCAAAGGGCACATCTTGGAGGGGGAGGAACAGAGGTATGGCCGAGATGTCACAATACCCCAGTAATCCCCAGCTGCTGGAATTGCCTTTGAGGCTGCTCTACTTTATGTTAGGGACCAAACTGACACAAACTCATCTTTCTACCAGTATCATCTCAAGAATTACATCAAACACAGCTAGGACCCCATTCAGGGCCTTGTTTCAAAATTCAGGGTTTCTACAGAGGCCAACTTAAGTGAAAATTTATACTCCAACAAATCAAGCACATTCAAAATTGTCAATATTTTCATTGGGATATATCTCGAGTCCTCTCTCCTCTTATGAGAAAGTTTTGTCTTTCCAGCACCTCCAAACAAACTTAAAATCCCATAAAATTTCAGTCAGATCTCTCCAGAGCAACCTGGGTCAGTCTGGTAAATGGCCTGTGATAGCCTGATTTTATTGCTTAGTCTCAGAGACCATTACAAGGTACGTTGCTTTGTCAAGTATCAGAATAGGAATTAACACTGGAAAGCTGAGAGCTTCAGCTTTGTAATGATATATGGGGGTGGAGGGTTCTGTCTTCAGTGGGGCAGAAGGTATAAAAATGACATTATTAAGATTATACTCTTGCACCTGCAGTGTATGTTATGCATAAGAACAGCATCCTGCTTTTTGACCCAGTCAGTCCACCTCTCAGAAAGTCACTCTGTCACTGTAATTTCCATATCTAGGTTTTCAGATGAGCTCTGAGCACTTGCCCACCTCCTCATTAGACAAGGTCAAACAGGACTAATGCATGGAAGATTTACACCTCATTAGAATTGTCTTCATTGCTGTTATTTCACAAGCTAACAAAACAAAAAGGAATTATTCCCCAGTTAGTGCCACGCATCTTTATCTAGCTCATTAGCATTAGCATAACTCTTTTCTCCAGGGCAGCTCAGGGCTCAATTCTTGAAGGAAGGGCTGAGAACAGCAAAATTATAGTACCAAGTGGGACAGGCAGGAAACACTTTCCTGATTTATAATCAGGTCATCTTTACTGCAGCAAACACTCCCGCATTGTTGGGCTACTTAGATCAGCACATCAATTCTTCATCCATAAGAAACTAGCTTTCATTCCTGACAGCTGAGGCCACACATTGGAGGAGAGGCAGATTCCCACCCCTTACTTCACTGAGGGATTTTAACCCCCTAACCACCATGCACTGTGCAAGATTTATACACACAATCACAAAGCCTTTAAATAAAGTCATTAATGGGGAAAATATTGTGTTGAACATCACTGGTAACTACATGAATGCACTACTTTTCCCCTTTGACAAATAGGCAGGGATGGTGGTGTGTGTAAGCCACTGGACTGAGACTCAGGAGACCTAGGTTCAATCTCTGGCCCTAACAAACTTTCTCTGTGACCTTGGTCAAGTCACTTACTCTGTGACTTTGTTCTCTATCTGTAGGTGAGGTGAGATCTCTAGCTCATAGAAGTGTTTGAGGATAAAATTCATGTTTGTGAGGTGCTCAGATACTATGGTGATGAGTTTCACATAATAAGTACTTTGATAGATAGCAGTCTCCGTTGGGAAATTCTTTCAGCAAAGTACTCAGGCACGAACTCAGTGAAAATAATGGGCCTAAATCCATCCATATTCAGCAAAGTACTTAAGAGCACATCCTTAATCATCAGCAATAGGATTAAAATGAAAGTAGTTTGAGATTATTACTCTCAAACCAAAAAATTGCAGTCCCTGTTCTTAAAATCAAAAGCAATCTGTTTCTATTGTGCTCTATTTTACTGTGGATGGTAGCTGAGGCCCAGATTCTGTCTATTAATCAGATTAATTAATCTAATTAATCTATTAATTAATTAATGGGCTATCACCAGCAGGAGAGTGAATTTGTGTGGGGGGGTGGAGGGTGAGAAAACCTGGATTTGTGCTGGAAATGGCCCAACCTGATGATCACTTTAGATAAGCTATTACCAGCAGGACAGTGGGGTGGGAGGAGGTATTGTTTCATATTCTCTGTGTATATATAAAGTCTGCTGCAGTTTCCATGGTATGCATCCGATGAAGTGAGCTGTAGCTCACGAAAGCTCATGCTCAAATAAATTGGTTAGTCTCTAAGGTGCCACAAGTACTCCTTTTCTTTCTATTAATCAAGTAAAACTCCCATTGACTAATCAGCTGACATCAGTGAACCAAAAGGTTCATGAAGTCCAGGGAGTTTTACTCTCTGAAAGACCTCAAAATATGGCCCTAAAAAATGACTATACCATTAACTATCAACAAAACCCTCCAACAACGTGAAATATTCTACATTCCTTTGTTCAATTATCCTCCTACTGTACCAAGTCTTTTACTTCTACTTTGCACATAGGGCTGAGGGGTTTTGTTTGTCATTGTGTAATCTTCTTGCTGTCATGCATACATAAATTGGTGAATGTTATAAATAAAGGTCAACTAGAATACACAGTTGCCGTCGTCTAACCAGGGTTTTATGAAACCTTTTCCCCGTTTACCCTCCAGGAATCTTTCTACGAGAGAGTTAGAATGATTTCTTGACTTCTCAGCAGGTTCAGTTATAACACTGACCTTTTTTTTTTTTTTAAGCCATTGACACATGGAAGAACTTTAAGCATTCTAGTGATTCAGATATTTAATCTAGGTTACTGAAGGAAAGAAGAAAAGGAGGACTTGTGGCAATTTAGAGACTAACAAATTTATTTGAGCACAAGCTTTCGTGAGCTACAGCTCACTTCTGCATCCGATGAAGTGAGCTGTAGCTCACGAAAGCTTATGCTCAAATAAATTTGTTAGTCTCTAAGGTGCCACAAGTACTCCTTTTCTTTTTGCAGATGCAGACTAACACGGCTGCTACTCTGAAACCTTAAGGAAAGAAGAAAGTAAAGATATTAATACCTGTACTAATTAAAATATAACACTTAAATTTTACACCAGGGTTAAGAATTTTTGGCTGGAACACTGAACAAAGAGTTGACCTCAATAACGCACACGGCTCATGCATTGCCTATAGTTTCTTATATTGCTTTCATGTTGTCAACTAGACACCTAGGGTGAATTGCTGGCCCCGCTAAAGTCAATTTGCCATTGACTTCAGCGGAACTAGGATTTTACCCTTAATTTTTGTATTAGTTGATTTAAGATCAGCAAACTGAGTGACATTTTGGCTACGGAGGCTGATTGAAACAACTTATTTGACCCTCCCACTGACCCCCCACAAGAGAGTTCAGAAGTGACATGCTTTTCCTGTGCCTACGAATATTAGTATTAATCCACCCAAAAGAAATTGTTTATCTATTGCTGACAGTCTGGCACGTCCTTATCTAACCTCATCAAATGCTGTTGTAAGAGACTGCCAGTGGAATCAGTCAGTACCTCACTGATTGATGATAATATTGATTTATTCCTTCTTTCTTTATTTATTTATTTAACACATGATCTGTCTTACCAACTACAAAACATTTCAGAAGTTTGTAACATCAAAGGCTAAGGCTTCTTGAGAAAAATGTACATCACTAGATTTCTGAAGATTCACCAGAGCTTTGGAGTTTTGGCTTTGATTTCTATTTAGTTTTATTTTTCACAGTCCATTCTATTTCACTGTCTCCCCTTCATTCAAAAATGATAAAACTGTTGCTACAGGATATTACAGACAATTTTTAAACTGATATTTTGTTATCCTGAGAATACTGCAAAAATATTTAGATAAAAGATTTTAAACTAAGAAAAAAGTGTACCACTAAACAATCATTTACATTTTCCTAAAATAACTAATAATATATCAAAAGTATCTCTGATACCAAAAACATTACAGTGCACTTCACAATTTTATACTGTTCCAGCTTGAGAAAATAGTGGACTCCGAGCCAGGATATTTCTTCTACTATATTTTATTCATAATGGACCTGGCTCTCCAAAGCCTTGCAACGAATTTAGTCATCTCCACTTGTAAAAGTGCACCAGTCCTAGTATGCATTCAGTTTGTACTAGGGCTGGCAAGCAATTTTAAAAAAATTAATCGTGATTAATCACACTGTTAAACAATAATAGAATACCATTTATTTAAATATTTTTGGATGTTTTCTACATTTTCAAATATATTGATTTCAATTACAACACAGAATACAAAGTGTACAGTGCTCACTTTATATTTATTTTTGATTACAGATATTTGCACTTTAAAAAAGAAACAAAAGAAATAGTATTTCAATTCACCTCATAACAAGTATTGTAGTGCGATTAAATCTGGGTAGCGGGAGAGCCCCTGTGACGAAGTGGGACTGTTCTTAATGTTTCCTCTGAATACTGTAGGGGTGCCTCAATTTTCCCTATGCATTTCTTAAGTCTCTAGGTGGTGGGATAAGGGAGTGTAATTGTTGCAGAGCAAAGGGCCAGTGTACATAAATGGCTGACACTCTGTCTCCTGGCAACTGATGGCCTGGGCCCTTCCCCCCTGCAAGGTGAGAGCTAAAGGTGTTGGAGAACAAAGGAATCAGGTGACCTCCTGGCCCGAAAAAGGGACAAAGCCCAGAGGAGGAGGGGCTGGAGAGGGAGTCAGTTTGGAGCTGGCTGGGGATGGGGAGTGAAGTGCAGACATGGCTGTCTGGCTCACTGCCCCCCAAAATGGACCCGGCTGAGGGGTCCTGTTCTCTGCACCTACAAGCTCTGTTTTAGACCTTGTTCCTGTCCTCTAATAAACCTCTGTTTTACTGGCTGGCTAAGAGTCACGTCTGACTGCGAAGTTGGGGTGCAGGACCCTCTGGCTTCCCCAGGAGCCCCACCTGAGCAGACTCACTGTGGGAAGTGCACGGAGGGGCAGAGGATGCTGAATGCTCTGAGGTCAAACCCAGGAAGGTAGAAGCCATGTGAGCTTCTTGCCCTGAAGACAGTCTGCTCACAGAAAGGAGACTTCACCAGAGTCCTGACCGGCTTCGTAGGGAGCAGCTCCAGAGCATCGCCCGGGGACTTCGTGACAGCCCCATAGGGAGGCACTGACTGACGGCTGTTGCCGCATCCCAATTTTGCATCAGGTGCCCTGCCTCCATAACAGGGAGTGAAACTGCCCCCCCACCTCAAGAGGGAGGCCTCAGGTACCCCTTTCTGCACTCCCCAATACCCCTTCCTGCACCCCCCAAATACCCCTTCCAGTACACACACCCTTTCCAGTAAGCCCCAAATACCCCTTCCAGTACACACACCCTTTCCAGCAAGGCCCAAATACTCCTTCCAGCTCCTGCCAGGTACCCTTTCCAGCACCCCACAGGTACCCCTTCCAGTACACACACACCCTCCAACACCCCCAGGTAAATCCTTCAGCATCCCCCAAATACCTGCTCAGTACACACACATCCCTCCAGCATCCCTCAAATCTCCCCTCCAACATCCCCCATATGGCTCCCAGTGCACACACACACACACCCCAACTGTATCCCCCCTCCAGCTCCCTCTCTCTCTTCCAGCAGTGTCCTCTTTTTGGGAACCTGAAACATGGTAACCCTAGGTTTCAGAGTAACAGCCGTGTTAGTCTGTCTTTGCAAAAAGAAAAGGAGTACTTGTGGCGCCTTAGAGACTAACCAATTTATTTGAGCATGAGCTTTCGTGAGCTACAGCTCCCTGATGAAGTGAGCTGTAGCTCACGAAAGCTCATGCTCAAATAAATTGGTTAGTCTCTAAGGTGCCACAAGTACTCCTTTTCTTTATGGTAACCTTAGTTACTGAAAGTTTCAAAGGTGCCTTAGAAAAGCCTCTGCATTGAGTTGAATTTCTGCTTCACTGATGTTCTACACTAGCATTTTTGTTAAAATCTCTCCCCATTACATGTTCACTGGGGCAACTTCACCAGTGGCAGCAGGGATGGGAGCATTCAAGACAAAAGCTTAAGTCAAAGTGAAAATGCTAGGTGGTACCTTTGAACATTGTTATAGGATTCAAACATAAATCCTTATAGTACAGGATATCCTATTAGCTGAAGAAAAAATACTGTAAGTACAACAGGATGCATTATGGACAAATGCTTAATTCTGAATGTCCTTGTTTTTGTGGGTGTGAGTCAGGCCCTTGAATTTATTTGAACATAATTTTCAAATACAGAGAAAACAGATGCGCTATTGGGGGTCTGCTTCTTTTAGATCACATATCATATCAATTCACTTGTTAAAATATATACAAGTTTGTTTTGTTATTTGGTGTATGAAGTGTGGTGTATTTGCCATATACTTTAGTAATAATGCATAATGTTAATAACACATATGCCACATTTTAGATCCATGAGTCTGTCTACACATAGATGCTCTTTGGCCAGATTATTGTTAACCTGCATATAGGATTAAATCCTTCAGTTTTGCCATTAACTTTGATGGCAGCATATTTGAGCCTTACATGGTACAGATGATGCATTTTAATTAAGAATAGAAAATATTTTCATATTCTAGAGGCTGTACTAAAATGTGTACTGTGGTAAAAATAGAGAAATGCTTGTAGTGGATGATTTTTAATGTTGCTAACCCTAGAAAATATAAGGATTAAAAGGGTTGTGTCCATTTTAGCCCCCCAAAACATCAATTTAAAAAATAAGAACTTCATAAATGTGCAAAATGCAGTATCTGAAACGTGAATACTTTGAAACTGATTACTGTCTCAGTTGTAACAATTGGCCCAAATCATGTAAAAATATGTACGTTTTTAAATGGATCTTTTGTATGCCATACTTTGGCTCAGAGCAGTTTGGCATCAGAGTTTTTATAAGATCTGATGAAAGGTTTACATGTTGTCAGACCATTAAATATGACAACACCAGCAGTCCCCTCCAAAACACAAACAAATGCAATAAACAATTCAAGACAGGACCTTCAGAGCAGACAGCTGATCATCTGCCCTCATTGATATTAATGATGCTTTCTTTTTACAGTGGCAGTTATATCAAATAAAGCAGATTAGAGCCATTGACAAAATGGATGTTTCTAGTTTTCAACAGGGGACAAACACTGATTTTCCCTCTGAAGTCTTAGAAGCTTGTGATAAACTCTCTATTCCATTTAAAAATATGAGGGGATCATCTTTTCCAAAACATGTGCTAGTGTTGTATAGACTGGCTCTATTAATTTCACCAGAAGTAAACAGCACTAACATTACAAAGTATCAGTATTGGAGATCCACTAATTTTATTGCACAAAACATTAATGGAAACCAATACAAAGATGGAATGAAAGCACACCATTGTAATTCTAAATTATATTAATGTGCAAAACAGTTACATACCTCGGACTAGATTAATCCAAACTGGTACAGGATGCTGTTTACACCTTCATGCGTCAGTCTGGTCTTCCTCTTTTCAAGGGATGTTCACCCTTAAGCTCGGGCCCATAATGTTGCTGCTGCTGGTCTTTCCTCAACATTTCCACCAACAGAGTTGATATTAGCATTTCTTCATGGTCTGTGAAACAATTTTGCTCAATATATAAATAGTTCCTGACTATAATTATCACCTGCTAATCACAGAACCAATTTACACATTTAGAGCTGGATTCCAGAAATCGCAAACTCTTTTTACATTCTATGTGTAAGCAAATATTTAGGACCCTCTCCTACCTTCTGATGCTGAAATGGCTCCTATTTGCTTTCTCCATTCAACCCCTAGTGACCAGTTTGCATTGGGTTACATTTTGAAGGCTATCTACTCTGTTGTTTTGTTTCAATCAGGCCTGACAGCTTAATTTACAGGTGGGACTCCATAGGATTCTCATCCCCATGCAGTCTGATGAGTGGAACTGGAGAAAGAAACAGCTCCAAAGAGGAGATTGAAATTGCTTCCCATTACTCTGTCTTAGCCTCCCTTAATATGTGGGTTTTCCATCAATGGGTTGTGCTAGCATACATCCTGGACCGAATCTGGGCCTAGTTATTTAGAGTTTGTTCCATTATGTTACCAGTAATAGACGTTAGACTTCATGGTAATTGTCAGTGTCACTCTGCTTTCCTTTTTAAAAAATTGATAGGAATGCATACAAAAACCTCTATTAAAATGAAAGAGAGATAGTTAGATTGCAAAATCTAGCACTCAAAAGTTAGGCAACATCAATATAATGATGCCTGGTTCAACTTTAATTCTTCCTCTTTGTATATATGCATCATGATATAGTTGTTCATTGCATGATCATATCATATTTTTCCCCACAGGCCGCAATGAAACTATTTATCGAGGCAGAAAAAAACCCAAACCCAAAATAAGCTGATGAAGAATGTGATATGAGAAACAATATTAACCAATATCACCCAACGATAGTCGTAAGTGGCTATTTTCTATATACGCTACAATCTGTTTATGTGTTGTAACATTTGGCAAAACAAACTTGGACCCTGATGTTGAATTGTTCTATGTGGATAGATTTCTGCACCAGCACAAAGCTTCATTGACCTCACTGGGTATGTCTATACTGCAATTAAAAACCTGCGTGTAGCCTGTGCCAGTGGACTCTGTCTCATGGGGCTTTTGCTGCGCAACTGTTTCACTGCAGTAGATGTCTGGGCTCAGGCTGCATCCAGGGATGTAGAACCCTGCAAGGTAGGAGGGCCCCAGAGCTTTGGCTACAGACTGAGCCAGAATGTCTACACCACAATTAAACAGCCCCTTAGCCTGAGCTATCTGGCACAGGACAGTTGTGGGTGTCTAATTGCAATGTAGACATACCCAGTAAGGATCAGTGGTTTGCTCACATGGATCACAGTACAGGATCAGGGTTTACTTTTTAGTCCTATTCTTTCTGCTTATATTTTGTTCTTAGAAGGAAAATTTCTCAGTGTTTTAACTCAATGTAAAACTTTGCACCAAAGTAATTATTACAATCAGAGACACTGAGGAAATAAAGCAACTTTATTGGTGATATGTACAACTACAAAGATTTGAGCCACAACTAACAAGTAGAATTTATCCAAGTTCTAATGTCCATACATTCAGTTAAACAGAATTCATAGAACTATCTGTGATAATGCCACCTGGTGACTTCATAATAGTATAGTGACTATTATAGTAGCATAAAGGCCCCTAAGTGCTCAGTTCACAAGTCCAAAAAGCCCCAAACAAAAAACAAATTACCAAACCACACCACACACCTTCAAAAAGGTAACCTGTCCAACAAATCTGAAATGAAATAGAAAGGTGAAGCTGAACATGACAAGCGTTCTTGGAGCAACCAATTCATGGTGATCTCCTTATGACCTCTTTGGAAAAACAGAAGAGAGCTTTTGTTACAGATATCTAGATTAGAATAATAAGACAAAAACACAATTTAGAGTAGAAATAGAGGGACAAATAACTCACGTCTGAGTAGTGGAAATGGTAACTTTCACGCACCACACTGACAGATATAAAATCATACACAGGTATGGGGAAATTACTCTTTTTGCCAGTCTCAGGGTAGATGACATATCTAGAGCTGGAAGTTTTATATGCTGCAATTGATATCTAATAAGACAAGTATTAGGTAGCCATTTTTAGCTGCATTACAATAGCATCATCAAAACAGTGTCACAGAAAAACCTCAGCTGCCAACTGTTCTTTCCTCAGACTGACACCCACCACGGTGAATGTACCCTATGCTGCATGAAGAATACCCTCCCGTATAACATCTACCATAGATATATTGACAATTAGGAAAAAATGACTTTGTATAATATTTGTATCTTGAAAGAAACATCTACTGTAAACTTGTCAGCTTTATACCATCTGGCACCAAAAGCTATTAAATCTGATGCAATTTCTAAACTGTGTTATTCTCTGTTTGGCTTTACAAGGAAAAATACATACTTTTTCCATACAATCAAAAAGTATGGAAAAACATACTTGTTTCTAACCAGTAGAGTTTGGATAGGTTTAAGGGAATTTTAGAAGTCAGAAACAAGTGTTTCTTTAATAATTTGGAGCTGACACAAGAAACTCTGCAGACTGCACACAACAATAAGGCAAAGCAGGAGGAACACAAGGAGCCAGATTCTGCTCTCAGTTATACCAGCAGCTCCACTGAAGTCAATGCTCTCATTAACAGCAGTGTAAAAGCCAGTGCAAGAGTAGAATCAGGCTTAGAGGGGAAAATTCTGCTTTCAGTTATATACATGTAACCACAATGACTTCATCTGATACATGCACAACCCAATGGATTCTGCTCTGATTTACCCTGCTACACCTATGCTCCATAACAAAATTTGGCCCCTCTCTTTCAGATATCTATAAAAATGCCTCAAAGTTTTAGTGTCAAAAACAATTAAAATAGCTATTTTCTGCCTTCTTTCGTGTTGCGCTGGCAAATCATCACCAGAATCTGAAACACTGCAAATCAGCTTCTCTCTAATCTGGTTTATATCTCAAAGTTGGCTAGTCGATTTGTGTTGAAGAGTGCACTGGAAAATCCACTATATTCCAAAAACAAGACCTTATTCACTGAGTGAGCTTTTCTAAAATATTCATAGAGTGCCTCTAGTTTTAAAGTTTTTTAAAATATTTTTATGTGGGCTGGGAAAGGATGACTCAGATTATTATGCATATAAAGCTTGGTTTGTGATAGCTACAAAACTGCAATTTCTATAAAGTTGCCATTCCCACACTATTAATTTACAGGAGGAAAATGCTTTTATTAAACCTAATTTGTAAATTACAAGGGAAAGAAAATGAAAAATGTCTTTTTCACCTACAGTTTTGGACATGAAAAAAATTGTGCGCATACACCAGCTGTAGCATCAAGCTTGCACTACTAATGCCGTATCAGTAACACAGCCCAGTTTTAATCATAGCGAAATTCTTCTTCTATAGTTTTCTTAATCAGGATGGTTAACAATACCACCTTCACCGCCAGGATTCCAATTACATGTAGCATTATTGATGCGCCCATCCACCACCAATACGGTTCCTTCAGATGTTTTTACATGTTAAATTGCTGAAGTCATTTAGAAACCAGTTCAGTAAAAAATGGTTCTGTCTACCTGGAGTCTGACCTACATGAAGACTCCAATCATTAAAGTCAGTTTAACTGAACCAGTTTTAAAACTGGTTTGAATTTTTGAGGAAATTTTCCCAATGTAAATTAGCCTGATGGATGTTTGTCTAGACTTCTTTACTAGTCAACATCTTGTAGACTGGGAGACAAAGGAAGGTCTTGTGGGTCAGACTCTGGCCTAAAACTCAGGAGGTTTGAGCTCAACTGTTTGGTCTTGGTCAAGCCAGTTATTCCCTCTGACTAGACTTCCAAAAGTGATTTAATTACTTTGGATGCCTCAATTTTTGGACATCCAACTTGACATAGCTTAAGGAGACCTGAATTTCAAAGGGAAGGAGCTCAGCACTTTCTGAAAATCAGGTCCTCTTAACATACCTCAAGCCACCCAAATTATCCCTGTAAAAAAATCTTGTCTTGTGTGCCTCCGCTCCACAGCTGTAAAATGGGGATACTATTCCTTCCTTCCTCCCAACCTTTGTCTTGTCTAATTAGATCGTAAGCTCTTTCAGGCAGGGACAGTGGGTCGTGTTTGTACAAAAAATGGGGCCCTGATATTGGTTGGAACCTCTAAGCTAATGCAGCTAGCAAGTGATAACTCCACTATTTTTAGTCTCTCTCCATTTTATTTCCATTTGAATTATGTATCTGATACAGTTATTTTAAAATATTTAAAAATAGGGGAGATAACGTGGGGGGAGAAAGTTCAGCAAATTATTTAAGTTTTATTAGAATTAGAGTTCAATTAGAATAAGAGACAACTCACACTCAGGGATTCCAAGGTCAGGTAGGAAAATCTTCAGGCTGCTTGATGCCTAAAATGTTAACACAAAGATGTTTGTTTTGTTTTTTATCGTCATCAGCTCAGTGACTGTGTTCCATTCAAGACTGTTACTATTGGAACCTTACGGTAACATTTTAAAATATTCTTCCTTTTGGATAAAAATATCATAAAATTGAAGGATAAGTTGTTTACGTAGAACAATAGGGCATCTGATATTTAATCTGCAAGCACTCAATAGGAAGTATTCCAAGTAATGGCACTGTGCTATTATCATATCACTTAGTAAAATGGCAGCAAATTTTTGTATTATTCACATCTCGCTGGGGCCATGCTGAATTATCATGGAGATGCCTTTAAAAATGACATTTAACATATTCCTTTTACATAGTAAAGTGGTTAAAAGCACATTCAAATTTTAAAATGTTTCTGATCTCTTGGCAGCTTGCTGATACATTCTATGGGCCCCCTGCCTCCCACGTTGTTAACTACCGCTCTAAAACTTTTTATAATTACGAATATTGCAGTCACACTAAATTAGACTGACAGATGAAATACTGATTACTAAGGACTTATTAAGGACTACTTTGCAACCAATTATGCTGACATTTGACTTGATTTGACAGTTGAATTGAGTGGAAGATTCCTCTAAACAGAGGAGAAGAATTTAATTTATATCCTCATCATTTTAAGATAATTGTTCAGGACAGATTCATTAATATACCACTACAAAATTTATTTTTATCCCAGCATGGAGCACCCATGATTCAAATGATAGACAAACAGTAAGAGCGTGGGGTCTCAGACACACATGTATTCTCACACACTTTAAGGTTCAGCAGCTGCTACTCTGTATTTTGTGGGATCTTTGGTGCATAACATCGCAGTTCACTACCAGCTCCCAGGAACCTTCCCTGAGCATCAACTAAAGCAGGACAAACAATATCTTCATGTCAGGATTTTTTCCCCAGCAGAGGATGAGAATCTCTTTGTGCGATTATACTTAATTTCCACCGCTGTAAATTTGCCATACTGTTACAGGCAAATTTGCCATCATTACATTGCTTCCTGATAATTGCTCAAACTGTGCTGTGATTTAGTGAATTTCACCAGGAAGCTCACTTTTTGAAATGCACATCTAATTTTTAAAAATATATATAAATAAAAATTAAGAGAAAAGATTACCCCTCCCTTTGAGTAGCACTGGTAAGTATCTGTAGAGCAGGATGAGTGGAAACAAGGGTGCTTGAGTTTGAAAGGATGAGAGTGACAAACTGATCCCCAGGCAGAATCCTCTTTAAAGAGGATGAGCAGGCACACACGTGATATGAGAGGAGGAAATGGTGTCTCGTCACATTTATTGTACCAGAGAGAGACCAGCAAAAATTGAAAAAGGGGGAAAAGTGCCCTTTCCATGGAAACAAAGAGTTAATTTAGGCACTTTTCAAAACATTTTGAAGCCCAGGTTAAGTTATGAGCAAACTGAATAAAGATATGACAAACTAGCAACAAATATTTTAAGTGCAATTAATCAGGATTATTTATGTATTCCATAACACCTAATCAACCTATGGAGCTTATTGGCACAAGATATCATGGATATCATGATATCATGGAGGCCAGGAATTTAGTAAGATTCAAAAAAAACAAACCACCCTGACATTTATACAGTTATACAAATGAGAACATAAGCCAACCAAGCTAACCTGCAAGCATACTATTCCATAGCTGTCCACAATAGTATTTCCTTACAAACAAATGGTACTGGGTGTTGCGGGGCCTGAAGTGGCTCACAGCTAAGAATGGAAAACTTAGGACAGATTGTCACAAACTGGTGGGTATACTCTATCATTATATTTCACCAAGCCAGGAACAAAAGTGTGCTCCTGGATCACTATATAAGTTTTGCCGTGGAGCCATAGACAATCCCCTTAGGCATTCCAGCCCCTTTTTGCCACCCAGACAAACTGGACTTTATGATGAAAGGTTATTAAAACACACATATTAGGATCTTTCAGCCCCAGTGGGCTAGTCACTTGCCTAGGTCCATGGATACTTCAGATCACACGCTAAAAAAATAACACTGTAGCCAATCCGTAGTAAACTAACTAAAGATTTGTTAACTAAGAAAAAGTAATTAGAGTTATTAAATGCTTAAAGCAGATAAAATACATTACAGTTGTGTCAGAGCATATAGTCCAAAATAATAGCAGGAATGCTAAAACTGCTAGTTTTCTATGAGTCTGTCTGGGTTGCCCAAATAGTTTAGGGACCTTAGTCCTTTTGTTCAAAATGTCCCTTTGTTAGAGTTCACCAGTCCAGAGATGGAGTAGGAAAGAAATGGGTAGGGGCTTTCGTTCACTCCTTTTATATCTTGACCCTTTTTGCTGGAAAAATCCTGGCTGTGATTCAAGTCAGGCAGCTTTATGGCGTCTGTGCTCTGCCATCCATCCTTCATCTAAACTGCAGATTCTAGCTTGCACCTTTTCCTACATGCTGTCTGAGGTATCTTTGGGAACAATGTGCATACGCCCTTGTTTACAGTTTGTTTGTTATCCCTGAAGAGCTAACCTGTGGGCATTTCTCAAGATCACTGCATGTTTGAAATATAAATACATAGTTTCATAACTTCATATACAATGAAGATACACACATTTAAACAGGATAATAAATCTTAGCAGATTACAACTTTTCCAATGATACCTCATAAGACATACTTCTTACAAGATTTATCACAATTTTGCAATATTAGTGTAGATGGGCACCTTCCCTTCTATTCAGCATCACACTGGGCACTCTCAGAGACAGGACACTGGATTAGACAGATAGAGCAATGACGCCAGGGCTGGATTACCCAATACGCATACTAAGCACATGCTTAGGGCACCAGCAAAGCAGGGGGCAACAAAAATAATTAGTTTTTTTTTTTTTAAATTGATATTTGATATTTCAAAAAAAGCATCGAAGTAGTCATCATGGGAAGAATCAGAACTTTGTTAGACTTCCTTAGACTCCACTACACACTCTTCCCCCATTTTTCTGTTCTGTTTTTATTACTTATCCCCACCTAAACCAGGGGGGCGTCCTACTAAAGTAGATTGAAATAACAAGAGGAAATCAGATCCTGTCATGTATTGCAATAAATTTATGTTTTATTATTGATATATTCTTCTGAGTTATACGTACTTGATTTGTTTTTTTTTCTTTCTTATATATATATTATATATATACATAAAAATAGTGTATGTTGTGTAATTTTTTTTTTTTTTAAGTTCAGGTAACTGAGATAAGGGGTAGAATGAAACATAACCAACTGAGTGGAGCACAGAAACATAAAGTGATGGAACAAAAGAAACAAAAAACTAGTGAAATTTTCTAAAATCTTCCAAAGCTGACATCATTTTTCAAAGCGAATCCATCAGAAGCAACATCTTCTCTCAGTAGCACAGACATCATTCCAAAACCTGTAGGTGTTTCAGAGACTGACCCTTCTTCTATTGGTGAAACAAACACCATTCCAGAACATGTGGATGTATCAGAGACTGTAACTGATCATCCTATTCCTGGTGGTAAAACAGACATTGTTCTAGAACAGGGGTCTCAAACACGCGGCCCGCGGGGTTCTTCTTTGAGGCCCGCCAAGTTCCCTGTGCCCCCCCACCGTCCCCGCCCCAGCGCGCCGCATCCCCAGCCTACCTCCAGGCCAGGGGTGAGCAAACTACGGCCCCGGGGCCAGATCCGGCCCCTCAGGCTTTGGATCCGCCCCATGGATTTGCCAACCCCGTGGTTCTGAGGGCCCTGTGCTGCTTCCCTGTGGCCCTGGGGGGGGGGGAGCAGAGAACTCCGTGAGCTGTTTTTGCCTGTGGTTACCCCCCCTGAAGCTCCCATTGGCTGGGAACGGGGAAACACACAGAGCGGAGTGGCATGGGGCCGGGGCCAGAGCCAGAGCCAGGGAGCCTACCCTGGCCCAGGAGCACACCCCTGCCACCCTAGAGCTGCTCAAGGTAAGTGGCGCCGGGCTGGAACCCGAACTCCTCCTGCACCCCACACCCCAACTCCCTGCCCTGAGCCCTCTGCCTGTACCCCAACCCCCTGCCACACCCCACACTCCCTCCTGCACCCCAACCCCCTGCCCTGAGCCCCCTGCTGCACCCCACGGGCAGGGGCGGGGGTGGAGTGGGGCACAGGGGCAGCAGCCCTTGGGCCAACGTACAAGTCCTCATGTGGCCCTCCTGCTGATTCGAGTTTGAGACCCCCAGTTCTAGAAGTTGTGGATCTGTCAGAAACTGAACCTGCTCATTCTGTAAATAATAGGAGAAAAGATCCTGGTATGTAGGTTGATTTCAGTACTGATGATGTAGCTTACTGGATAGATCATGGACCAAATGATTGTCAACACCACACTGGACTATTTGAGAAATCACGGTGGACTTTCACCAATGGCAAACAAACAAGATATTGTCCACAAAAAATATTTTTCTGCATAAAAGTGAATGGTGAGAGATACACTCAAGCATGGCTACTGTATTTACCATCAACAGGGTCTGTGTACTGTTTTGTTTGCAAACTTTTTGCATATAAACCTTCAACATCCCTGTTTGCTGTGGATTGATTTAGTGACTGGTGGAATACTGTTTTAATAGAACAACATGAAAATAGCACTACTCACAGAGATTCAATGTTGACATATTTAAATCAAAGACAGGGCTTTGGATTGACACAAAAATTGGGAGAACATATTAAAGGGGAGCATGAATACTGGCAACATGTCTTGCAGCATGTTATAGCTGTTATTCAAACATTCGCTGAACGTGGTCTGCCTTTCCGGGGATCAAATGACACATTTGGATCATTGCAGAATGGAAATTTCTTGGGATTGGAGCTTGTGGCACAGTTTGACTCATTTTTAGCAGGCCATATCTCAAAATATGGGAATGCTGGCAAAGGTAACCCATCATCCTTATCCAAGACAATATGTGATGAACTCATTGGTCTAATGAGTGACAAAGTTCGTTCAGCTATTGTGGATGAAATAAATACTGCTGAGTACTTCAGTTTATCTGTCGACTCTACACCTGATCTTTCACATATTGATCAAATGAGTATTGTACTAAGATATGTGTCTCCCACAGATGGAAAACCAGTTGAACAATGTATAACACTCCTCAATTTGAAAAGCCACATTGGCGAAGAAATGGCAAATCAAGTACTGCATTATCTGTGCCAAGTCTCAAAAATAGATTTCTCAAAGTGCAGAGGTCAATCTTATGACAACGCTGCCAACATGGCAGGGCGTTATCAAGGCAAGCAGACGAAGCTTTTAGAACAGAACAAATATGCCATATTCATACCAGGTGCTGCACCCTCTCTCAATCTTGTTGGCCGCCGCGCTGTTGATTGTTGTCCGGTGGCAGTAAGTTTTTTCTCAACGGTCCAGTTACTTTATACCTTTTTCAATGCCTCAACACACCAATGGGTAGTTCTTAAAACATATTTGGGCAATGACTGTGTGTTGAAATCTCTTTCTAATACTCCCTGGGAGGCACATGCAGTGGCAGTGGCAACTAGTGCAATTCTGGAGTCCTACTCAAAGATTGTGGATGCCTTAGAAAGTATAGCTGAAGACCAATCACAAAAGGGAGAAACTATACAAGAGGCAGAAAACATTGCAAAGAAGATGCAAGAACTAGAGTTTGAATTCATGTTGACCATGTGGAACGAAATTTTACAACACTTTTACCACACAAGTCAAGCTTGTTTGGATATAGATATTCAGGCCTGTCAGCAAAGGCCTGTACTCTAAGAATTTAGGTGTATTCTTATCACTTGGCTAGTGATAGAGGTATAAAAGAAAGAATCAAAATCACTGTCTGCTGGTGTAAGGGCCTTCTCTTACTGTGACAATCTGAGGCCCTGTTCTTAGGCTGAGGCCTTTGGCTAAGCAGCAGAGGCAGCCATAAGCTGGGAAGCGACCGGTCACATCCTCACATTCCAAACTAGTCACATTGAGCTAAGGTGCTATTGGGCTGTTAGGAATACAATCCTGTCCTGATAGTTCCTATCACCTCCAGAGAAAGGGAAGTGCCTAGAAAATGTAAAAGGAAACTTAGTTTGATAGCATCCTGTCTAGCAAGAACTCACTTATCAATAGCTGGGATGTGAAATCCTCACTTCTGTATTGTCTTGTCATTATAGTTCCCACTTTGCTATTGTTTGTCTGTATAATCTCTGTCTGGTTCTGTGATTCTTCCTGTCTGCTGTATAATTAATTTTGCTGGGTGTAAACTAATTAAGGTGGTGGGATATAATTGGTTACATAATCATGTTACAATATGTTAGGATTGGTTAGTTAAATTTCAGGAAAATGATTGGTTAAGGTATAGCTAAGCAGAACTCAAGTTTTACTATATAATCTGTAGTCAATGAGGAAATGACTGGGTGTGGGTGGGGGTGGGCATGTGGGTGAGGGAGATGGGAACAAGGAATGGGGGTAAGAAAATTGGAATCATGTTTTGCTAAAGGGGGAAATGGGAACAGGGAATGGGAGTAAGGAAGTTGGAATCATGTTTGGCTAAGGGTAGTAATGGGAACAGGGACACAGGTGTAAGGCTCTGTGGTTTCAGAGCTGGGAAGGAGGATACTAAGGAAGGAAACTGGAATCATGCTTGCTGGAAGTTCACCCCAATAAACATCGAATTGTTTGCACCTTTGGACTTTGGGTATTGTTGCTCTCTGTTCATGTGAGAAGGACCAGGGAAGTAAGTGGGTGAAGGAATAAGCCCCCTAACAAAGCTCCTCAAGAAAAAGAATTGGATTTGAAAACATGTGCAGACCTCTGTCAATCATTAGCAGACCACTTACACACTTTGAGGAATGATTTCGAAAGATTTGAAGGCATATCAAAAGATATGTTGCCTGATACTAACTACAAAGAAGCCCAGTCCCGCAAGCGAATCAGGAAAAAACAAGCAAATGATAGCAGTGCAACAGAAACAGCATTGAATCCTAGAGACAAATTTTGCGTATCTACTTACTATGCTATAATTGATACACTTGAAGCTCATATGAAGAGGAGAGGTGAAGTGTACAAAGAAATATCAAGTAGATTTTCTTTTCTAAATGATATGGACTTATCTGACGAACAATATTCACAAGGTTCCCAAAAGCTAGTTGACTCCCCTGTTGACTTGAACATGAATCTCTGTGGAGAAGTACAGCAGTTCCACTGTTATATGCGTGCAAAGTTTAACGAAACAGGAAAAATGAAATTCAGTCACACAGTATTGTGTCATGATCTTCATGACACAATACTGAAAGACGGATTACAATGTGTATTTCCAAATGTAGAGATCACACTACATATTTTTCTAACATTGATGATTACTAACTGCTCTGCAGAATGCTCTTTTTCTCAACTGAAAAGAATAAAAAACCCTCAGAGAACAACAATGTGTCAGGACAGACTTGATTCACTTTCCCTATTGTGTATGGAAGCGGACATGCTTCGTCGAGTCAGCTTCGATGAACTTATCCAGAATTTTGCAATCAGAAAATCTAGAAAGAAGCTATTTTAATTTCAGCATACATGTAAGTTTTGTGTTTTATTTTACTGTATAGTATTGTTTTTATTTTGAATTACATGTGGGGGGCACCATAATCTTTTCAGTGCTTAGGGCCTCTAAAGGTCTTAATCTGGCCCTGACTGATGCGATCGTAGGGGAACTGAACAAATGGGGTATCAATGGTGGCATCACTGGCAGAGTGGAGAGGAGAAGTATCCAGAATTTTGGATACCTAACTTCAGCTCTTCAGTCTGAATAATAGCCTGTCTTGTAGGATTTCTACTACTTCCTGACTTAGGTCAGGAATATCCAAATGACAACTCTTCTCATACTGCAGCATTTCAATTTTTTCACTTCTGGTCTCAGATGAAACCCAGGAAACACCAGGAAATACATTGATACGTTAAAAAATGTTCAGTAATCTCAGATATTGTTTTACACACCAATGCTGATACTAATGCACATCCCTATTTACAATTTCAGCAGAGAGCCCAAGAACAGAACAGGCCACAGAGGCTGAACAGTCCTCTAAACCCTAGAGGAGGTTCTTCCATCCAAGACTACGTCTACACTAGGAGCTAGGTGTGTGATTCCCAGCTTGCACAGATATACACATGCTCGATCTCATCAGAGATAGCACGCTAAAAGTAACAGAGTAGCTGTTTATAGCACAATCAGCAATGGCTGCATGGGCTAGCCACCCTGAATACAACTCCACCGAATCCCATGGGTACATACTTGGGGCAGCTAGCCTGTGCTGCTCCTGCTGTGGCCCATGCTATTCACAGCTTCAATACCATTTGTAGCATGCTAGCTCAGATGAGAGCTAGCATGAGTATGTCTACACGAGCTGGGAAATACCCTGCTCCCCACCCCACACACACACACCTCAGAGTGTAGATATAGCCAAATTTAAGGCCACTGGCAGTTCATTGTGGGGATGCTGTTACTATTTCTTCCTGTGCTATTCTTAATCTATGGAAAGAACACTTCAGTCACCAAGTCCATCATTCCAACACCTTACACAAGAAAAATAAATGGTTGCCTTGCATTTGAGTTGAACATGTTTTTATAAATTAATTACAATGAGCTTAATAGGAGTAAATTGAAGAGCATTTTAGCTGCCAACACCTGAGTTGGGAGCTCAGTGTGTTTCTCCTGCTCCTCCATTAATATCATCACCTACATCGGCAGAGTAAAGCCTTCAATCATTTCTTGCTATTCTAGATTCCAGTTTTCTTGTTTGAAATGCAAGATACAATGCAACACTACAACAAATTTATACTTACTTAGATCTCAGGCAAGATCTATGAGTATTGACAAATGTAATGATAATAAAAGTAAACAATAACCCCCCACACTGTACTGTTCTAACAAATCCTTGCAGGAATTGAGAGTCTTCTGTGGCATGCATCCAGGAATGATATTCCTTCATCTACCCAAGAAGCATAGGTGTCTAATATAACTGTGCTTATTGAGGGCTGCTGCATATAAAAGTGGGCAATATTTTTGTAACAGTAAACTGATGGGTCCACACTAGTGATATTAAGCTGAATAGCCACATAGGCCCAGATCCTGCAATTAACACTGTGTACAAAGACCCCTGCATGCACCCTGAACCCCATTGACTTCACTGGGGTTCCTCACTGACACAGGAGTCCACCCATATGCAACATGTCACAGGATCAGGGCCATACAGCCTAATCCTGAAGTCCTATGTAAGTGAAACTCCTAAGGCAGTCTAGAAGCTTTGCCTGCATAGTGACTGCAGGATGGGACCTGGTTAACTACTTGATTAACTAGATTTCTCCTTCTTTTAGGTCCATTCTTAAAGTATAATAAAATAAATAGTCAGCTGCCACAAAGTGTCTCTCTTCAATTCTATGAAAAGCTGGACGTGCACAAGTCCATGGGGCCGGACGAGTTGCATCCGAGAGTGCTGAAGGAACTGGTGGCTGTGATTGCAGAGCCATTGGCCATTATCTTTGAAAACTCGTGGCGAACCGGGGAAGTCCCGGATGACTGGAAAAAGGCTAATGTAGTGCCAATCTTTAAAAAAGGGAAGAAGGAGGATCCTGGGAACTACAGGCCAGTCAGCCTCACTTCAGTCCCTGGAAAAATCATGGAGCAGGTCCTCAAAGAATCAATCCTGAAGCACTTGCATGAGAGGAAAGTGATCAGGAACAGCCAGCATGGATTCACCAAGGGAAGGTCATGCCTGACTAATCTAATCGCCTTCTATGATGAGATTACTGGTTCTGTGGATGAAGGGAAAGCAGTGGATGTATTGTTTCTTGACTTTAGCAAAGCTTTTGACACGGTCTCCCACAGTATTCTTGTCAGCAAGTTAAGGAAGTATGGGCTGGATGAATGCACTACAAGGTGGGTAGAAAGCTGGCTAGATTGTCGGGCTCAACGGGTAGTGATCAATGGCTCCATGTCTAGTTGGCAGCCGGTATCAAGTGGAGTGCCCCAAGGGTCGGTCCTGGGGCCGGTTTTGTTCAATATCTTCATAAATGATCTGGAGGATGGTGTGGATTGCACTCTCAGCAAATTTGCGGATGATACTAAACTGGGAGGAGTGGTAGATATGCTGGAGGGGAGGGATAGGATACAGAAGGACCTAGACAAATTGGAGGATTGGGCCAAAAGAAATCTGATGAGGTTCAATAAGGATAAGTGCAGAGTCCTGCACTTAGGACGGAAGAACCCAATGCACAGCTACAGACTAGGGACCGAATGGCTAGGCAGCAGTTCTGCGGAAAAGGACCTAGGGGTGACAGTGGACGAGAAGCTGGATATGAGTCAGCAGTGTGCCCTTGTTGCCAAGAAGGCCAATGGCATTTTGGGATGTATAAGTAGGGGCATAGCGAGCAGATCGAGGGACGTGATCGTTCCCCTCTATTCAACATTGGTGAGGCCTCATCTGGAGTACTGTGTCCAGTTTTGGGCCCCACACTTCAAGAAGGATGTGGATAAATTGGAGAGAGTCCAGCGAAGGGCAACAAAAATGATTAGGGGTCTGGAACACATGAGTTATGAGGAGAGGCTGAGGGAGCTGGGATTGTTTAGCCTGCAGAAGAGAAGAATGAGGGGGGATTTGATAGCTGTTTTCAACTACCTGAAAGGGGGTTCCAAAGAGGATGGCTCTAGACTGTTCTCAATGGTATCAGATGACAGAACGAGGAGTAATGGTCTCAAGCTGCAGTGGGGGAGGTTTAGATTGGATATTAGGAAAAACTTTTTCACTATGAGGGTGGTGAAACACTGGAATGCGTTACCTAGGGAGGTGGTAGAATCTCCTTCCTTAGAGGTTTTTAAGGTCAGGCTTGACAAAGCCCTGGCTGGGATGATTTAACTGGGAATTGGTCCTGCTTTGAGCAGGGGGTTGGACTAGATGACCTTCTGGGGTCCCTTCCAACCCTTATATTCTATGATTCTATGATTCTATGAGAACACAAAGAAGCAAATCTGTGAGCATATGGTGGGGAGAAGGTACTCATTTTAGATCTCTCTACTACACCTCCATACACCAAACTGGAACAGATGCAGAGAAAGGCTACTAGGATGATCAAAGGAATGGAAAACCTACCTTATAAGAGGATATTCAAAGAGCTTGGCTTGTTTAGCCAAACCAAAAGAGGTTCGAGGAGATACGATTGCTCTCTATAAATACATCGGAGGGATAAATACCAGGGAGGGAGAGGAGTTATTTAATTTAAGCACCAATGTGAGCACAAAAAAAATAGATATAAACTGGCCATCAATAAATTTAGGCTTAAAATAAAGCAAAGGATTCTAACCATTAGAAGAGTGAAGTTCTGGAACAGCCTTCCAAGGGAACAGTGGGAGCCAAAAAATCTAACCGGCTTCAAGACTGAGCTTGATAAGTTTATGGAGGGGATGGTATGATGAGACTGCCTACAAGAGCATAGCCGATTTGCAGCTGCTACCAGCAAATATCTCCAGGAGCCAGTGATGGGATACTAGAAGGGAAGGGCTTTGAGTTACTACGGAAAATTCTTCCCCAGGTGTCTGTCAGGTGGATCTTGCCCACATGCTCAGGGTCTAACTGATTGCTGTATTTGGGGTTGGAAAGGAATTTGCCTTTGGGTCAGATTGGCAGAGACCCTGGGAGTTTTTTGCCTTCATCTGCAGCATGGGGCACAGATCACTTGCAGGTTTAAACTAATATAAATGGTGAGTTCTCTGTAACATGAAGGCTTTAAACCATGATTTGAGGTCTTCAGTAACTCAGCTAGACATTAGGGGTCTATTACAGGAGTGGGTGAGGTTGTGTGGCCTGTGATGTGCAGGAGTTCAGACTAGATGATCATGATGGTCCCTTCTGACCTTAAAGTCTATGAGTCTGTGGTACACAGGGTTGTCACAGACCGGGCAGCAAGGAAGATGGAATTTCATAGGAGCCTTTTGTTAAAATTCTGGCAAGAGGAAGACATCACTGCATTTAATGAATATATCTGAATTTCCTAGGGGGATTGCATATTTGGCAGTTCTCTGATGGAACTTGCAATACAGCACAGCTACTTTTGGTTGGGTGAGAGGGAGGCCTGTCTTTAAACTCACCAGCTAGAGCTGTTGCTTCAAATCCAAAGGCCACACTTTGAGAATTGGCAGACATGGAGTACATGTTGCATACACATCATATTCGACACAAAATTGAACACTTTCCTCTTTGGCTAACTCAGCTTTAAGTGCCTGGATGCCATCTGGCAGGCTCAAAGGGTATATCATTCTTGCAAAATGCTGGCATAATCAACTTGTCCCTTCTGTTATTTTCTGACCATATTTCTTCACAATCGATTGGGTTCACAATTTAAAAGTTTACTATTTTAAGAAGTGAGGATAAGTTTCTAAAATGGAGTTTTATTTTAATTCATAGATTCATAGATTCATAGATATTTAGGCCAGAAGGGACCATTATGATCATCTAGTCTGACCTCCTGCACAATGCAGGCCACAGAATTTCACCCACCACTCCTAAAAAAGACCTCACACCTATATCTGTGCTATTGAAGTCCTCAAATTGTAGTTTGAAGACCTCAAGGAGCAGAGAATCCTCCAGCAAGTGACCCGTGCCCCATGCTACAGAGGAAGGCGAAAAACCTCCAGGGCCTTCCAATCTGCCCTGGAGGAAAATTCCTTCCCGACCCCAAATATGGCGATCAGCTAAACCCTGAGCATATGGGCAAGATTCATCAGCCAGATACTACAGAAAATTCTTTCCCGGGTAACTTGGATCTTACCCCATCTAAAAACCCATCACAGGCCATTGGGCCTATTTACCATGAACATTTAATTACCAAAACCATATTATCCCATCATACCATCTCCTCCATAAACTTATCGAGTTTAATCTTAAAGCAAGATAGATCTTTTGCCCCCACTACTTCCCTCGGAAGGCTATTCCAAAACTTCACTCCTCTGATGGTTAGAAACCTTCGTCTAATTTCTAATCTAAATTTCCTAGTGGCCAGTTTATATCCATTTGTTCTTGTGTCCACATTGGTACTGAGTTTAAATAATTCCTCTCCCTCTCTGGTATTTATCCCTCTGATATATTTATAGAGAGCAATCATATCTCCCCTCAACCTTCTTTTAGTTAGGCTAAACAAGCCAAGCTCCCTGAGTCTCCTTTCATAAGACAAGTTTTCCATTCCTCGGATCATCCCAGTAGCCCTTCTCTGTACCTGTTCCAGTTTGAATTCATCCTTCTTAAACATGGGAGACCAGAACTGCACACAGTATTCCAGGTGAGGTCTCACCAGTGCCTTATATAACGGTACTAAAACCTCCTTATCCCTACTGGAAATACCTCTCCTGATGCATCCCAAGATGACATTAGCTTTTTTCACAGCCATATCACATTGGCAGCTCATAGTCATCCTATGATCAACCAATACTCCAAGGTCCTTTTCCTCCTCCGTTACTTCTAGTTGATGTGTCCCTAGCTTATAACTAAAATTCTTGTTATTAATCCCTAAATGCATGACCTTACACTTCTCACTATTAAATTTCATCCTATTCCTATTACTCCAGTTTACAAGGTCATCCAGATCCTCCTGTAGGGTATCCCTGTCCTTCTCTAAATTAGCAATACCTCCCAGCTTTGTATCATCTGCAAACTTTATTAGCACACTCCCACTTTTTGTGCCCAGGTCAGTAATAAAAAGATTAAATAAGATTGGTCCCAAAACTGATCCTTGAGGAACTCCACTGGTAACCTCCCTCCAACTAGACAGTTCACCTTTCAGTAGGACCCGTTGTAGTCTCCCCTTTAACCAATTCCCTATCCACCTTTCAATTTTCCTATTGATGCCCATCTTATCCAATTTAACTAATAATTCCCCATGTGGCACAGTATCAAACGCCTTACTAAAATCTAAGTAAATTAGATCCACTGCGTTTCCTTTATCTAAAAAATCTGTTACTCTCTCAAAGAAGGAGATCAGGTTGGTTTGGCACGATCTACCTTTTGTAAAACCATGTTGTATTTTGTCCCATTTACCATTGACTTCAATGTCCTTAACTACCTTCTCCTTCAAAATTTTTTCCAAGGCCTTGCATACTACAGATGTCAAACTAACAGGCCTATAATTACTTGGATCACTTTTTTTCCCTTTCTTAAAAATAGGAACTATGTTAGCAATTCTCCAATCATACGGTACAACCCCTGAGTTTACAGATTCATTAAAAATTCTTGCTAATGGGCTTGCAATTTCTTGTGCCAATTCTTTTAATATTCTTGGATGAAGATTATCTGGGCCCCCCGATTTAGTCCCATTAAGCTGTTTGAGTTTCGCTTCTACCTCAGATATGGTGATGTCTACCTCCATATCCTCATTCCCATTTATCATGCTACCATTATCCCTAAGATCCTCTTTAGTCTTATTAAAGACTGAGGCAAAGTATTTGTTTAGATATTGGGCCATGCCTAGATTATCCTTGACCTCCACTCCATCCTCAGTTTTTAGCGGTCCCACTTCTTCTTTCTTTGTTTTCTTCCTATTTATATGACTATAGAACCTTTTACTATTGGTTTTAATTCCCTTTGCAAGGTCCAACTCTACTTGACTTTTAGCCTGTCTCACTTTATCCCTACATATTCTGACCTCAATAAGGTAGCTTTCCTTACTGATCCCTCCCTTCTTCCACTCCCTATATGCTTTCTGCTTTTTCTTAATTACCTCTCTAAGATGCTTGCTCATCCAGCTTGGTCTACAACTCCTGCCTATGAATTTTTTCCCCTTTCTTGGGATGCAGGCTTCCGATAGCTTCTGCAGCTTTAATTTAAAATAATCCCAGGCCTCCTCTACCTTTAAACCCATAAATTCTTCAGTCCAATCCACTTCCCTAACTAATTTCCTTAATTTTTGAAAGTCAGCCCTTTTGAAATCAAAAACCCTAGTTGCAGATTTATTTTTGTTAATCCTTCCATTCAGTTTGAACTGAATTAGCTCATGATCACTTGAGCCAAGATTATCCCCTACAACCATTTCCTCTATGAGGTCCTCATTACTCACCAAGACCAAATCTAAAATGGCATCCCCTCTAGTCGGTTCAGCAACTACTTGCTGAAGGAATCCATCAGCTATCGCATCTAGGAATATCTGAGCCCTATTATTATTACTAGCACTCGTCCTCCAGTCTATATCTGGGAAGTTAAAGTCTCCCATGATCACACAATTTCCATTAGTATTTACTTTATTAAAAACATTAAAAAGGGCTCTATCCATATCCAAATTAGATCCCGGCGGTCTATAGCACACCCCAAGCACTATCCCAGGGGAGGCTCTAATAGTTTTCTTCCCCAATTTAATTGTTGCCCAGACAGACTCAGTCATATCCATTTCATCGCTTCTTATTTCTTTACATTCTATCTCATCATTGATATACAGTGCTACTCCACCACCTTTAATTGTTTATCTCAGCATTCATTTCATTTGAGTTTTACAGTATCATGCCCTTGTACTGTACTGAAAAACTTTTAAAACCCCAAAGCATTGGTATGCTGTGCCTATTTTGAGAGTAAATATACATCATATATATTGTGTATCATACATATACTATATATTTTGCATAATTACTATACATATATACTTAAGTGCTTATACACATTATAGACTAAATTGTGACATTACAACTAGGAGCACCATATTGTTGCTACAGCAACAGCCTGGGTGGGAGAATTTGACTCTGGGAATTGCAATCTTCCAGGCTTGCTGGATGGCTGCTCTGGGGTGTAGTTAAACTGCAGCAGTTCAAAAAAAAAAAAAATTGAAAAATGTTTCAAGTTTATTGAAACATCCCATTCTGACATTTTCAAACTGGGAAGTTTTGTTTTTTGTGTCAAAACAAGTTTCCGTATAGAAATTTCAGTAAACATTGGCTAAGACAGGTTAAAAAATTTTAAAAAAGGTCAAAATTCAAACAAAACTTTTCACAATTATTGACACCCTCTCTCCCCCCCGCAAAAAAGCAAGCAAACCAAAAATCAGTTTGCAACAATATTTGAGATTTTGATTTTCCATCCTGATTTAGAATGGGAAATATTTTCAGAATCTTAACACTATTTATAGAATGGAAAAACTGTTTCCTCCTCAACCCAAAAATGACTATGCATGTTGCAAAGGAGCAGAGAATCAGGTTAAAACTTCAAAATAATAAACATTTACACAATCTAGAACAGGGGTGGGCAAACTTTTTGGCCTGAGGGCCACATCTGGGTATGGAAATTGTATGGTGGGCCATGAATGCTCACAAAAATGGAGGTTGGGGGAGAGCTCGGGCTGGGGGTGCGGAATATGGGTTGGGGCTGGGGATGAGGGGTTGGGGGTGCAAGAGGGTGCTCTGGGCTGGGACTGAGGGATTCGGAGGGTAGGAGGGGTATCAGGGCTGGGGCAGGAGTGTGGGAGGGGGTCGAGGAGGAGGCTCCAGTCAGCGCTTACCTCAAGTAGCTCCCAGAAACAGGCATGTCCACCCTCTGGCTCCTACGTGGAGGCATGGCCAGGCGGCTCTGCGCACTGCCCTGTCCGTAGGTGCCGCTCCTGCAGCTCCCATTGGCAGCAGTTCCCGGCCAATGGGAGCTGCGGGGGAAGCGCTTTGGGCAGGGGCAGTATGCGGAGCCCCCTGGCTGCCCCTATGCATAGAATCTGGAGGGGGGACATGCTGCTGATTCCAGGAATTGTGCAGAATAGGGCAAGCCCGCAACCACACTCCTCAGCTGGAGTGTCGTAGCAGGGCAAGCCCCAGACCCCGCTTCCCAGCGGGCGCTCAAGGAATAGATTAAAATACCTGGAGGGCCAGTTGCGGCCCCCGGGCCTTAGTTTGCCCACCCCTGACCTAGAACATAAAGTATTAGAAATTCACAATGTTAGATGTTTTAAAATGCAATTGAAATCACTACAGTATACATGGCAGATATAGTTACCATACAGTTGTCCTTTAGGGCCAAAAAACTTTTAAAAGAGGGCCCTTCACATGTGCCAGATGGTGTGTCCATGATTGGAAACTGCATTCACATATTCAGCAAGTGAGTGTGCAAATACTGACACAAGTAAATACGGCTGCACAAGTCTGCTCACCCTTTTACAGGTAACTTGGTCTCCTCGTATGGTGGTCCTTAATATCTAATTAAAATATATAATCAGTGCAAAGCCATGGAGCAACACAGGTTTGTGATTCCTATGTAATAGACAATATTTTTTCTATTTTAGTTTCAGTTTATTACAGCATGATCTTACAATATACATTAATACAACTTCATGTCCATTCCTTTCTTTAAAAATATATATATAAATAAGTAAGGACATTTCTTAAAGCAGCAGGCTGTTTCTCCATCAAATGACACAAGAGGTATACTACTACAGCACTCCAATATTAAATTAAAGACAATATGAACAAGAATTTTTTACATCTGTGAAAAACTTAAAAAATTCTGTACATTATTAAATCCTGGACAAAATAAAGTCCTTAATGCTGTCTACTCTTGGGGATTTGACTTTATTAAATGCATCCAAAAGCCCCTGACTATATTTGTTTGGGGGTGGGGGGAAGGGTTGTGTGTGTGTGGGGGGGTGTTTTTTTAAAAATGGGTCATGTGAAAAAAAATTAACATTGATTTCACCAGATACCTTTCGGCCTTGTAACTGCAGTGCAATCTGAGCAGCCTACCATTTAATAAACAATATCTTTCGTTTATCACTGAAGAATTAGTTAATTGTTATATCTGACAGCTGTAAAATAACTTTACAAAAGGCTGGAATGAAAACTCGCATTCACATTATTCCTTCTTGTCCCAGACTCCTGAGAACTCTTTTTGTGTAGTGCTCAGAAAATATCCATAATAAAGAGGACTAAAATGCCAGCTCTTTCTGTCACAATACAAGATTATAGTAAACAAGATGATCACTTAAATGTCTTGCTGCATGAGGTTCATGTTATCCCTGTGATTTTCAGATTGTGGAATATATCAATCAGGAGAGAAGTGGAAGGAACTCGGCATTGCAGAATTTTCCATTGATAGAAATATTTTAGGAATAAAGGAATTTCCATATTGGATCAGACAAATCTTTCCTCTTATCCAGTATTATGTCTCTGATATTGACCAGTACCAGATGCTTTATAAGAAGTTGTAAACCCCCAATAATAGACATTTTATGTAATAACCTACCAATGAGGGAAATTTATTCCAAACCCACAGACCTTCATTTGTGAACAATATTTATACCAAACACTGCAGATGAAGTACTTTGTTAAACAAAGAAATTTTCAATGTCAGTGTTATGGAATGGTTACGTTTTCCCTGGACTGGGGAAGGGTGCAGAGGAGACTCAGTGCTGCCCAATGTGTGAGCTTACATTCATATTGAAAAGAATTATGTGCTTTACTGGACCAAGTAGTGCCAGTCATATTTGCCACTGCTCACATAATTTAGCATGCTTTCCCAATTAGAATCATAGAATATCAGGGTTGGAAGGGACCTCAGGAGGTCATCTAGTCCAACCCCCTGCTCAAAGCAGGATGAATCCCCAACTAAATCATCCCAGCCAGGGCTTTGTCAAGCCTGACCTTAAAAACCTCAAAGGAAGGAGATTCCACCACCTCCCAAGGTAACGCATTCCAGTGCTTCACCACCGTCCTAGTGAAAAAGTTTTTCCTAACATCCAACCTAAACCTCCCCCACTGCAACTTGAGACCATTACTCCTTGTTCTGTCATCTGCTACCACTGAGAACAGTCTAGATCCATCCTCTTTGGAAGCCCCCTTCAGGTAGTTGAAAGCAGCTATCAAATCCCCCCTCATTCTTCTCTTCTGCAGACTAAACAATCCCAGTTCCCTCAGCCTCTCCTCATAAGTCATATGCTCCAGCCCCTTAATCATTTTTGTTGCCCTCCCTGGACTCTTTCCAGTTTTCCACATCCTTCTTGTAGTGTGGGGCCCAAAACTGGACACAGTACTCCAGATGAGGCCTCACCAATGTCAAATAGAGGGCAATGATCATGTCCCTCCATCTCTGGCAATGCCCCTACTTATACAGCACAAAATGCCATTAGCCTTCTTGGCAACAAGGGCACACTGTTAGCTTCTCATCCACTGTAACACCTAGTTCCTTTTCTGCGAAACTGCTACCTAGCCACTCAGTCCCTAGTCTGTAGCGGTGCATGGGATTCTTCCATCCTAACTGCAGGACTCTGCACTTGTCCTTGTTGAACCTCATCAGATTTCTTTTGGCCCAATCCTCTAATTTGTCTAAGTCCCTCTGTATCCTATCCCTGCCCTCCAGCTTGTCTACCACTCCTCCCAGTTTAATCTCATCTGCAAACATGCTGAGGCTCCAATCCATGCCATCCTCCAGATCATTAATGAATATATTGAACAAAATCGGCCCCAGGCCTGACCCTTGGGGCACTCCGCTTGATACCGGCTGCCAACTAGACATGGAGCCATTGATCACTACCCGTTAAGCCCGATGATCTAGGCAGCTTTCTATCCACCTTATCGTCCATTCATCCAGCCCATACTACTTTAACTTGCTGGCAAGAATACTGTGGGAGACCGTATCAAAAGCTTCGCTAAAGTCAAGGAATAACACGTCCACTGCTTTCCCCTCATCCACAGAGCCAGTTATCTCGTCATAGAAGGCAATTAGTTTAGTCAGGCATGATTTGCCCTTGGTGAATCCATGCTGACTGTTCCTGATCACTTTCCTCTCTTCTAAGTGCTTTAGCAACAGCAACTGTGCACAACAATTGTGCAGCAACAGCAATGCATGGCACACCATTTTCACTAATCACCAATCTCTCAAATTATAAATGCAAAAAATTAATTAAACAGTGCATTTTTCATGCCACTGTATCCTCCAAATAAAACATTAAGCCCTGATTTATAGGCGGAGCTAGCAGTGCCGCCTATAGTTAAGGTTCCCGACACTTCCCATTATAAATCCTTCTCTTTAGTTGCTTATAACTACCAAACTTTAACCACTCAGGCTGACATTCTCCATGCTGGGCATCTGCCTTAGGCTGAATGGTTTTTGGAAAGTTTCAGCAAAAATAGTTCAGCCATTTACCAGAATGATATTAGAGAAAAATACACGGTTGTGCCCATTTTAAATATTCTTACAATCATTTCACTGAGCAGTTTTAGCATTTCCATGCTCTGAAGCAGGGGTCTGAAATTTGGCAGGGGGTCTCCCTGGCATCAGGGATGTGCCTTTTGCTGTTCCCATGAATATTTGCCTAGATTTGACCAAGATATAAGCCTCTGAAAAAAATTACAGTTTACAAATGCTCAGAAGAGACTTGTTAGTTTGGCAGCTAAATTCCCTGAAGATTCCATCTGCACTGAGCATGCTTCAGGCCAGAGCTGCAGGGGCTCAGCAGATCTTTCCCTGCAGTTGCTGCTTTAGCCACGGGCACCAGAAATGAGACCTGATGCATTGTCTCTGCCATGCTCTCAATGCTCTCACGCTAGTTTCCAAGCAGCGAGGAGGAGAAAGCTGCCTAACTTGAACACAGAACCAGGAGTAGTGGGGATGGGGTAGCAGAGAGAATAGATTGTTACACTGGGGATGGAGGGAAGATTGTGAATGGGAGCCAGGGAGGGGGACTGGAGCCAGTAGGTGGAGTGAAAGATTGAGATTGGACGAGGAGGTAGTGGGGATGTGGGGAGGTAGCTGGAACTGATGATCAACAAGACTGGGATTGAGCCTTAGAGCTAGCTGGGCAAGGTAAGTGGAATGAGAATGAGGAGCTGGGAGGAGGCGGGGTGGGAGAGATAGATCTGGAGGGAACAGGGTAAGAAAGGGGTCAGGATTTCAGAGAACTCTAACCACTAAAGAACACCCCAATCCACAGTCTGAAATGGAACGCAAGATTCCTGTTTTTTCCACAGGATCTACTTCATTCAGCGCACAGGATGGACTGTGCTCAGACGGTGGTTTAGAGTTATGTGTAGTAAACTAGGCTGTTGTCTATATGGACCCTGCTTTGTTTGTTGCAGAAATGAGAAGGTATGTAGTGAACGAGGCAGGGGACAGCAAGAAGAGTCAGGATGGTCTCATGGCTAAGGCAGTTGAATGCTGCCCTAAAGAAGTGGATTCTGTATCTGCCTTTGCCACAGAGTTCCTGTGTGATGTGAGGCAAGTGACTCAAGCCATACTTTTCGCACGTGGCCACTAACTGTGTGTTCCACGTTTTCTGTGTGCCTGATTCAAGACCCTGGAGTTTGATTTGCAGAAGTGCTGAGCAATCACAGCTGCAACTGAAGTCAATGGGAGCTGTGCTTTGAACACAGAGTGTCATATAATGCTAAGTACTTTGAAATATCAGACCGTTCTACAATTGGGCACCAAAAAATTAGTGGGTACTTTTGACCTGAATCTCTGTGCCTCAGTTCCCCGCCTGTCTTCTAGTTGTCCTTTATGGTCATTTATGCCACCACAGGACCTGACAGTGGAATCTGCTTGGCGCAACAAGTGGTCAAGGACAACAGTCATTAATCACTCTCTCGTCACTGACCCAAACAGCTGTCTACCAGGTTTTGATCTGCCAAGGCACTTGTTGTTATCTCTGAACCAGTTTCGAACAGGACAGGGCAACAGTGCAGTCAATATCTTTAAATAGGGGTTTTCTAATGACCTGCAATGCAGCTCTGGTCAGCTTCAGACTATGTCGCATATCCTTATTGAATGCCCACTGACTTATTTCGACAGCCGGCTACCGGCTCTGCACCTGGCTGATGATTACACCATTAACTGGCTGGGCACACTGCACATATGCCAATGAGTTTCCCACCCTAAAATGGGGATAAAACCCCCTTTCCTTATTCTGAAAATATATTCACAACACTCAGATACTGTAACGATAAACATCATAGAATAGCCCCTGATTTTTTTTTTTCTTCCAAGCAGGGTTTGAGTGATGTTCAGTAAGGAAGTTATGAGGCCACACATTGAAGAATAAGAGGAAAACAAAATACTGAATAGCAGCTTATTCAGTGAGCACCTTCGATCCTGTGCAATGAATGAGGTAAGGTTCTGTGGAAAAAAATAGTTTGTGATTATATAATTTAAATACATATATATATATATATATATATATATATATATATATATAAAATAATGCAAACTCACAAGAAGGCTGCATTAATCTTCCACATGCAACCTTAACTCTGGAATTTTCTAACTTCTGAGCACTTGACTTTGAAAGCTTAACATTCTTTTAACAGTTTTTGGTGTGTAATAAGTAAAATGATGTAATTTGTGCACATTTTTCAATAATATTTCTGCTAAATCTGAAGTTTCGTTCAACTGAAAAGGCCGGTGTAAGAGCTACGGCCCCTCTGGACCAGTCGCACATGGCATTAGGATCATTGGATCTGGTTTGAAGGGGATCCCGTTCCATCCCAGGTCTGCACTGCATCAGCCTCATGACTGGTTGACTGTACAAGGACTGATGTTGCAGTTAATCAATGACACTTGATGGAACTCCCAGGAAGACTGTGCCTCTCTCCATTTGCATCCAACTGCCATAAGCATGTTGACATTCACACTTAGAGCAAGGAAAATTTCAATCAAAACAAAATATATGTTTTCCATTAACTATCCCTTCACACTCTTCCTCAGAGCAGCTTAGTGTACAAGGGGATAGTTAGCAGCAAGAAAACCAGAGACACCAGGCAACAGAACAGGTGAAGGAGCATTCCACTAGGATGATCTAGGATCAGTGGGGAGGAGTTTGTACACCTTGTAGCTCCCCTTCCAGCCTATACACCCATCCTCTTGCCTCCTTCCTACCTTCAAAAGGAAGATATCACTGGCAGTCAACAAGTTCTAACAGGGATTTGAGCACATTGCACTCTCCCATGTGTTTATCCATGGGAAGGTAGCATATAGCCCAAGGATAAAAGAGTAGGAGAGAGAAACATTGTCAAATATTCTGTTTAAACAAATTTCTTATCTTTTGAATACATTTATCCCAACACAATATCCCAACAAAAATGCAAATGAGGATGGCTATTATGACATGCAAACGCAAAACTTCTGGCTGAAAGTTTGGTCTCTGGGCAGCTCAGCAAAACACTTGAGTAGGAAATATAATTTACATAATATATACCACCACCTGATACATAACTGTTGTAATCATAAAATGCATGTAGCATGCTGATACTATGGTACATGTGGTACTTTAACAATATGTACTGCAGCATTTTGCAGTTAGGTTTTTCTATTAAATTTTTATCACTTTGTGGCATGCATATTACTGAAGTAAAAGGCTATGTTTTGCGCTGTAAGAGAGTACCTGGGCTGCAACATGTCTCAGTTAACAGTATGTGCCATGCCATTAACGAGAGGTATGCTATAAGTCAAAACACTACAGCCCCCTTTCATATTTTCATGTGGAAATTTCTATTTAGTTGTGTTTTCCTACAGCAATGGGACAGTGAAGAACAATGAACTTTCTAATTTACACTAGTAACTTCCATTTAATTTTATCTAATTTTCAGTTAATAATGATGATTTATTAAATGAAGAGGATCTGTATTACTGCAGATCCATCCAAACTACATATATAAATGAATGCAACACATTCCTCATTTTATGGATCCATAGTCCTCCAGATTGTGTCTCAAATCCATAGATTAGTGTCCCTTGACTGATGGATTTTATGCTGAGATATCTGAATTAATAACAACACACACATAAGAACGTAGGAACGGCCATATTGGGTCAGACTCATCTATCTAGCCCAGTATCCTGTCTTCCAACAGTGGCCAATGCCAGGTGCTTCAGAGGGAATGAACACAACAGGTAATCACATGTATATACATGTAAAGACATGTATATATAGCTTTTACATGCCAAACGATTCCAAAGCTGTGTACGCACTAGAGCTGACTATAAGACTTGTTCATGAACAGGTTGCTGAATTACGAACCAGGTTTTGATGCAGCCTGTTCTTAGACCTTTATGGTTTCTCCTTGCATACTTTCTTACTTGCAAAGTTTTGTTAGTTCTAATGTTTACAAATGGCAAATGGGCATTCCCTTAGCCAAGATCCTTTTAAACAGAAACGCTCTTTGTTTTGAGCAGAAGTAGAAGTTGTGTTAGATCATTCAGAGATGGGAAGCCGCTCTATGTGACTCAGTGTTAGACTTAGTCACAAAGCTGGGATAGCATATACACATACGGACTGACTCTCCAACACTTGCTGCAGTTAGCGAAAAAAAGAAGTATGAAATCACAAGAGCTCCCAAAACCAGGGCTCTATGTTTTGGAGACAGGGGGGGTTTGGAGATAGATCTTCCTCTCATTTCAAGAGGCAAGAGGAAAAGGGAAAAAGAAGCAAGGAAGGGGAGAGGGAGGAATCAGAGGTGCCCTTTACTTGGACTTTCATAGTAGGTGGGTTTGTTTGTTTTTGTTTGTTTGTTTGTTTGGGGGGGATTCGCAGTATGTTTACACAGTATTTGTATATGAAAATAAAGTTCATGTTTAATTATAGAGAGGAGAAGTAGGAGACTCTTAGAATACTGCATAAAAATGTAAAATGTAATATTAAATGAATAAGCTCCCCAAGGAAATATATGATATATAATATACTTACACTTATGCAGTTAAGCTTTTCTTTCTACTTTCCTAGTTTTTACTTATTAAAATCAATTTTCTCACTTTCCTTACCTAATAAAGTTCCAATAGGTTTCAAAAGCCTGACCGCAGAATTTAGGCCAAACACAGAATACAGGGGACCTTGACCACGCATCCAAAGAGAACGCTATGTGTTATTTTTGCAGCAAGTACATGCAATTGTATTTTGTACGGTCTTGCTGTAACCTGCCAGTCAATTGCTGGAAAGGTTCCATGTGCCCTAGGTGGAGATTATATACCTCTGTAGTGTGATGCATTGTAAAAGAGAAAACTACATATAATGCCAACCCATCCGAAGACCACACAAATACAGGAGAGCTTCCTGCAGCGAAGGCCAAAGCAAAGGTGTTAAGCCTGGTTCAGTGCAATCAATTGCCAATGAGGTTCTGCCTGACTCTTACTGCCAAGCCCAACCCTCAACTTCATGCAGCACCTCCTTGTTTTGAGAACCGATATCTGTTGCTTGATGCTCCCTGATACAAAAATTGAATAAAACAAGTAATATTATAAGTGGAGCTGGCAGAGATGCCTATTGTTAAGCAATCTAACTACATTGTATGTTATATTACCTTCTTCACAGTGGTTTATAATGTTGTCAAACTTTAATCATTTGGGCTTACATTTCCCATGCTGGCTGACTGCCTTGGGATGATTGTTTGTGGGTGCAGAAGGAGGGGAAATTTCAGAAAAAATGGTGCATTTGTTTCTGAGAATGAGGTTAGAGAAAAAATATGTTGTTTTGCAAATGTTAAAAAACTATCACAACCATTTTTTGAGACGCTCTAATGCCTCTATGCTTTGGAGCAAAAATAAGACACTTGGTTGGTGGCTCACTCAGTGGTCAGAGAGTTGTCTCTAGCTATTCCTGTGAAAATCCACCAAAATCTGTTTCAATTATAAAACTGAAAAATTCTGTTTGCACTTGCTCAGTATTCAATAATGATGGTTTTAAGATGCTGGCAACAAAATTCTCTGATCATTCCTCCTCCAGTGAGTATGCTTCCATGAGATTTTCCTGCAATTGCTTTCTATGTCTGCCAGGGGCTGCCTTGGGACTGGGCAACATAATTGAGAGTAAGGAGACTGTCCTCCTGTGTTCTCTATATTCCCATTTCTGGAGCCCAAGCAGTGTTGAGGAGAAGGAGGAAGCACTGCAACTTGAACACAGAGGGGTGAGGTATAGAAAGGAGACAGGGCAGCCTGGGTGGGGGGTAGGTAGTGCAGGCTGTGGTGGAAAGGAAGAGGCTTTGATAGAAGGAAACAATGGGAGAGGGAGACAAAAACAGAGGGGGAATAGAACAGGTTGTGCAAGGCACAGGAGCAGTGGGTGATATAAGTAGGGGAGACAAGTACTGAACAAGACCGGCTAGGGAGGTCATACTGGGGATGGAGCAGAAGTAGGCTTAAAGGACCCCTGCTTCATTCAGTTCACAGGATGGATGTTGCACAATGAATGGGTAACTCTTTTTATCCTCATCATTCAACATGAGGCCCTAGTCTTTATTTAATGCATACTATCCAAACCCTGCACTGAATATAGAATTACTAAAAAAAAGAACACGAGTACTTGTGGCACCTTAGAGACTAACAAATTTATTAGAGCATAAGCTTTCATGGGCTAGAGCCCACTTCATCGGATGCATAGAATGGAACATATAGGAAGAAGATATATATACATATATATACACACATACATACAGAGAAGGTGGAAGTTGCCATACAAACTGTAATTTTGTATGGCAAACAAAGGCTAATTAATTAAGATGAGCTATTATCAGCAGGAGAAAAAAAACTTGTGTAGTGATAATCAAGTTGGCCCATTTAGACAGTTGACAAGAAGGTGTGAAGATACTTAACATGGGGAAATAGATTCAATATGTGTAATGACCCACTCCCAGTCTCTATTTAAACTCAAGTTAATGGTATCTAGTTTGCAAATTAATTCAAGCTCAGCAGTTTCTCATTGGAGTCTGTTTTTGAAGATTTTCTGTTGCAAAATTTCCACCCTTAAGTCCTTTACTGAGTGGCCAGAGAGGTTGAAGTGTTCTGCTACCGGTTTTTTAATGTTATGATTCCTGATGTCAGATTTGTGTCCATTTATTCTTTTGCATAGAGACTGTCCAGTTTGGCCAATGTACATGGCAGAGGGGCATTGCTGGCACATGACAGCATATATTGGTAGATGTGCAGGTGAACGAGCCCTTGATGGCGTGGCTAATGTGATTAGGTCCTATGATGGTGTCACTTGAATAAATGTGGACAGAGTTGGCATCGGGCTTTGTTGCAAGGATAGGTTCCTGGGTTAGTATTTTTGTTGTGTGGTGTGTGGCTGCTGGAGAGTATTTGCTTCAGGTTGGGGGGCTGTCTGTAAGTGAGGACTGGTCTGTCTCCCAAGATCTGTGAGAGTGAGGAATCATTTTTCAGGATAGGTTGTAAATCTTTGATGATGCGCTGGAGAGGTTTTAGTTGGGGGCTGAAGGTGACAGCTAGTGGCATTCTGTTATTTTCTTTGTTGGGCCTGTCCTGTAGTAGGTGACTTCTGGGTACTCTTCTGGCTCTGTCAATCTGTTTTTTCACTTCAGCAGGTGGGTATTGTAGTTGTAAGAATGCTTGATAGAGATCTTGTAGGTGTTTGTCTCTGTCTGAGTGATTGGAGCAAATGCGGTTGTATCTTAGAATTACTGATTCCCTCACAGATTTTTTTCTCGGTGCTCATCATAATACCGTGAGAGTGTTTGACAAACATTAATTAATTTATCTTCACAACACCCTGGTGAGGTGTTATATTATCCCCATTTTACAGGTGAGGAAATGAGGCACCGAACTACTAAGAACAAAATTGTCAAAAATATCTGCTAATTTGGTGTGTCTGAGTTGAGATACCTAGGGCATAATTTTTGTATCTATTTATTGTTTTATAGCACTTTATATGGTGAAAGCATTGTTCCAATTGGCTTTAAATGCAGTTTTGTGACACAGAATAGAATTTAAGGCCATTGGGGACCACCAGATCATCTAATCTGACCTTCTGTATTGCTCAGCACTTCCACAAATCATACCCAAGTACCTCACATTAGGTACTCAGGAAATGAGGAACATAGTGCTCATCTCTGAAGATTTTGGTGTAAGTGATTTACCCAGCTGCCCCAAGGTACTCTGTGGGAGATGCAAGGACAGCATCCAGTTTTTGCAGGAGTCTTTAACTGTCTTAACTACATGACCATTCTTTCTCTTCTCTTTCTTTGCAAACTTCCTGTTCTTTTAACATTGGGTTTTTTATGTCATTAGGTATAAAATTGTATATACAAAGACCATCATCTACTGACAGAGTGACAATATTGTTCAGTATAATACAGAATGTTGAGTAGAGCTGTGATAACATTATAAGATGGCTTCCTAGCTGATCAGCCCTTAAAGTCCTTGTATTCTGTTCTGATCATGTAAGAGGGCCATAAACTTGACAGAGCTACACACACACCCTGCTCCCCCCTGTATGAGACTGCTGGGTGGCACAAAGCCAGGATAGTTGACTCTATAATGCCACCTCTATCTCGGGGGTCATCTCAGAGCCTGGTTGGGGGAAAGGGGCTTGTTGCTGAGTTATCTCTATTCTCAGCTGCCAGGATGGACCTTTGGCAATACAAATGTAAATTAGATGAGCCTTGAGGCTTCTGTAACTCAGGTCAGATTGGCCACCAACCAGATTGAGACTTTCGGGAGACACAAAGGTGGCACAAACCCATATTTGATCCCTCCCAGCTTCCTCAGTTTCTGAGGTGACTGTCTCACCTGGAAAGTGATAATCAAGTCCCCAGTGTATGGCTAGGGAAGGGAATTAATATCCCCACAGGTAGCTAAGACCTTCTGCTCTACAAATCTTGCAAACGGGCTCACAACTGCAGTCCCTCTTTTAGCCATGGAGAGTTAACTCCTACCCTGCCAATCTGGTACTCATTATACTTGCAGTCAAGAAATCTGAAGCAGCTACACTTGTTTTTGATGACAATATGAGATAACTCTAAACATCTGTTGTGACACCTCTCATCTTTTTGGGAACCCACGTTCCTTTTTGGGACATTGGAGCACAAGAACATTAGCCATCCTCATTTACCTTTGGGAGAACAAGGCTGTCCAGGCAGAACTACCTTTCCAAACAGAAATTTGGCTAGCCCCTCAAATGCATAAATTGTTCTTCTTCTTCAAGCTTGGGGGTGGGCTGTGCGGGGACCCAAAGTACTCAGTTCAGTTAAGCCCTAGGTATTTCACATGAAGATCTGCTACACTGGAGAGATTTATGATTATTTTGGTCTTCGGACACTATCACAATGAGCCTTATGAGCCTCGTTCTATAGATTAACTTGGAGATCATTTTGCAAGCTTTTTCACACAGTCAACATGAAAAGAGCCAAATAAAATATGACTGTTTCAGGTAATAATCTTAAATTACAGAGGAGTCATAACAGACTCTAAGAACTAGTGTGAGTTCTTCATTCAAGTAAAACAGTAGCCTGGTGACCTTATGCACAACACATCCTCGTTCTCTTAGGGTAGAGGAAAATATAATTATAAAAAACCTGGAAGTAGCAAGGCTTAAATTACATTGCCAGCGCAGCTTGTTTCTAAAGGGCTTATTACAGTCAGGAACCACAAATCTGTGATTTTTTAAAAAAAACATGAATTGATGTCATAATGAGGTTTAAATGGAGACTCTCTGTCTACATTGCCTCCCAAAGGAGAGGGGTTCCCCTTCTACCCTGGGCATAGTGCCTCCTTCTGCTGTGCCGCTTAATGCAAATGTAAACAAAAAGGAGAATCAAATATGAAGGCTGAATTCATTTCCAGCTGGCTGTCACGGATTTTCACTTTGCTCTCTTCACAGTTCACAAGGGCACCTTTCAAGTCTGGTTTATACAGAAGATGCTTAAAAGGGTACAGCCTACAGCAGAAATACAGCACTGATTGTGAGTTTGGAAACAAAGTTGCTTAGAAAGGCAATCCATATGGAACCTTTATTGTAGAAATATTTAACGCTACTGTTATTGGAGCAACTGAAAATAAAAGAGGAAATATCATATGAACAGCTGTTTTTTCTACCTGTCCAGAAAACTAACGTGTTATTATAAATCTATGTCTCACAACATGGAGCTGGCTCCACTGTCTAGGTAGCCTTAAGTGGTTGCCTGTAGCAGCAAGATATTAGGGGCAGCAAAATGTTTAGTGATTATTAATTGTATGAGCATAGGCGGGGTGGTGCAGACATTTTCCAGTTTGCTGTGGGCAACAAAAACCCTAGAGACATCCCTGGCATCCCCAGATCTTACACATACAAGTAAGCAATTAAAATGTGTAGGGTTTCCTAGGAAGAAAATAATTTTTAAACTACTAGTCCAACTGCAGAGAATAATGGAAGCTTATACCTTTAAAAATATCACAAATATGATACACACTAATCAGTTCATTACAGTATGTGTACCGCTGTCCTCTAGTGGAATCAGAACTGCTCCGTTGTGTGTTCATCTACTAATAGGTAAAGAGTCATCACCTAGAACTTTCATTCATGGAACATTCAGACAGTCACTTGTAGTTGAGAAAGTATTTGCAGGTCCTGAAAGTGGCAGGAATTTAAGCACACATGTTTATTTGTGCAAAAATTCCTGCTATACAGGCATTATTCACTATTCTCCTTTTGAGTCACCCATAAAGGATGCAGATACAGTATCACGTGGGTTTGGTGACAAACGGTAAAACATGGATAATGAACACTTTGTCAAGAACCTATAACCTGAAAAATATTTTCCAAACTATTTGACAAACAAAAACTAAAATTGGAAAAGAGTCGGGATCAGTTTGTGAACATTAGCCAAAAATAAGGCTAAATTTGCAGCTAATAATATTCATAATAAATAGACTGATCACCTTTAGGTATAACTCTGATGCTCCCAAGTGACTGAAAGTTTGATACTTGTTATGCTAGATGATGTTAATGGCAGCTTTGATATAAATCAACCAGACTTGGTTAAAACTGATATGTGTGCTAAGCACCTTTCAGGCTAAATGAAAGGAGAAATTAAATGCCCCTTTATATAGTGATAGCTAGGAACAATAGGAAACCACTGCCCAAGGCAATGGGCCATATGGCAAGGCTGATGAGATGCTAAGCCATGTGCGCTGAGAGGTTTCCCAGGAAATGAATGTAAATGCAGGGGTTGGGAAACCGATGGGTTGCGGCTGTAGCTATGTCTACACTACAAGTGCTAGAGTGGCCACTGTAGTGTAGACACTTTCTACAGCAATAGAAGGCATTTTTCTTCAGTCGACCTAGCAGCATCTATAATAAGGTTTAGGGCAGATTAATTATGTCTCCCAGGGGTATGAATTTTTCACACGCCTGAATGATGTAGCTAAGTCGACTCAAGTTTTAGGTGTAGACCAGCCCTGTGCGGCAGAGAGGCAGAAAGCAATGGAAACAGTGGTAAGTGACCCTAGGAGCAGGCAAAAAGACACTTATAGGCATGGTATTCTCTGGAAAGGCAGACTTGGATTTCTGAGCAAAGAATCTGCCTGCAGCTGTTTGTTTCTAGTGTGTTCATGGGTGTGCTTGCAGAAATGGCATTAAAATCTTATGCATACCTAACATTGTTCTGAAGTGGAGAGGGTGCCAGTTTGGCCATTTTGAACTGAAAGACTCTAACCCATCTCTGTATGTTTGAGTGTATAGAACATTTTCTCAATGTGATTAGCTACCTCTGTATAAAATATTCCCTCATGGACAGTTCATTTATTCTTTTTTTAAAATAAATATTGGATGAAGGAAATTATAACCTTATGGCCCAACTTTCAGATACCAGGTTGAACACTATGGAATGGATTTACTGTTATTCTACCCCTCCCCCCTTGAATAACCCAGAGTGAATATGCTGGGCACTCTAATTTCTCTCTTTTCTCAGAAGCTGAAACCCCATAGGTACAGTTCCTCTGCACTCATTATGCATCTCCTGGGTACACAACTCAAACAAGAGCTACCTTGTGCTAACAGTGAGTTGATTTGCTTGCACTCATCAAAGTGAAGTGATCGCTTCACAGAGGGAAATATTTTGCACTTTAGAATAAAAAAAAACATTCTTCCAATAAAGTTGTAGAGATGCTGGATAGTTGCAGATTTTTCTTTCCATATTTTGATATTGCTAAGCTGCCATACATTTATAAACAACTGGTAGAAGTTCTTTTTTCAACATGTAATTCTTCGGAAGAGTCATGGCTGAAGAGTATTTTTCAGGATACTATAGTGTTGCTGTAAACCTTGTCTTTCCTAACCCCATCCCCTTAATATCTTTTATCACTCTCACTGTGTTAAGGATAATTTTTGAGCCCTAATCCCACTATACTTAGGAGATCAAGTTGCAGGACTGAGGCCTTGATCCCCAATCCTGCAAAGACTTAGTTTGGGGCTTAAATTAATAGGAATACTTGGGTTTAATATTAAACATATCAGTAAGTGTTTACAGGATTTGGGTGTTAGACTGCTTGGGGGAAGAGATTCTTATGACACCTGTGAGAATACTCCCTGGGATTTCATAAAATAATAATTTTAGAGCAACTCTTTCTGCAAGATTTTTTTACATGCATAAAATGTCATACCTTTCCCGAAGTTGGTTTTTTGCCCTTTAAAATTTATAGCATCTCAACTTTCTGTTTTTGTTGTTGTTTTAAACAATGTAAGACTGCTTCATGGCAGATGAAAAACGTTATTTATCATTACACCAGTAGGATTACTGGAAAATATGCAGATCTTAAGCCATCTATTACCATTGATTCCCCAGATTTCCTTCTCCAACCCCTTCTTCCTCTACCATAGAACCACTTTCCTTTCAGTTTGGTTGGTAATGTCTCCTCCTAGGATAGAAAATTACTTTTAGTCAGCCCACAAATAATGCCAAAGGGAGGTGTGGTTTGCACGCTCACTTTTTCTCTCCATAATACTGACTTGATCTGACTTAGTCAAGAACACTTCCAAGGTCATATCTACAAGCAAGTTTCCTGAGCACAGCTATGTGCAGGCTTCATACTAGTGAGCCAGTTAGAGCATGTTTAATTTAATGTGACGTGTTTTAGAAACATCTCTGAAGTAGGACTGAATAAAAATGAGCATTTGTATAGACAAAAGGAATTAATTTGTTAGTCTCTAAGATGCCACAAGTACTCCTTTTCTTTTTGTGAATACAGACTAACACAGCGGCTACTCTAAAACCTGTCATTTGTATAGAGTATTTTTCCTAAAATGAAATTCAGTTCTCAGAAGCTTCTCAACTCAGCTTCCAATTTTTGCATCAAACCACCAGAGGCAAGCAGTCCCAGCAGCATTTTACATGGTTGGAGACAGATGAGGCTAGGCAAACTATGGCCTTCAGAAAGAAGAGAAGCAGGAAGAATTCCAAACAGCTAGAAGTTTCAAATAGATACCAGGTCTTCAACATGGAAACTACAGAAAATACTTCCCAATATTAAGGAGGTCAAAAGGAACGAAGAGACATACAGGACATGTGTGGAAGGCAGATTGGCCCAACCTATAAGAAAATCCATTTTAACTGCAAAGACTTCTCCAACTGTCCAAGGCACACCGATGATCCTTCTTGGAGATTCAATACTGAGAAAAATCAAAAGACCATTCTGCAAGGGATACATGGACAACAGGATGGTGTGCTGCCTTCCTGGAGCCAAGACACATGATGTGACTCTAAAATTGGATAGGCTTATGAAGCCAATGTTCCAGGATCCATTGGTGATGGTTCATATTAGCACTAAGACATTTCATCACAGGATATCTTGCACACAGTGGATTACTTCAGGGAACTTGGAAGCATGCTGAATGAGAAGAATGTTCAAGCCATCTTCTCTGAGATCTTTCCTGTCTCTCAAGCACATGAAGACAGAAAGCAAAGAAGATTCTGCAAGTGAATCACTGGCTAGGTAAGCGGTGCAGTATGGAGGGGTTTGGTTTGTGGAACATTGGTCCACATCCTATGGGGAGAGAGGGCTGTATAGTTTGGATGGCCTTGACCTCAGTAAAAGAGGGACCAATCTTCCCTGAGGCAGGCTGGCTATAGTTGTCAGGAGGGGGTTAGACTAAGAGCAAAAGGGAAGGGTTAAAAGAGGGAAGATATAAGCACTCAGCACAAAATTGAGATATTGAGAACAAAATTAATCAAGAAACCAAAAGACATGAAGAAAATAAATTCTTTAATTGCCTATACACCATAAACTCAATCAAGCTGGTATTTCTGAAACTTGGTGGGATAATTCACACAATTGAAATGTTAAAATCAATGCTTATAACCTATTTAGGAAGGATCGAGTGAGCAAAAGGGGAAATGTTACTAGAGAAATTCTCTAGCCTCCATTTTGTGTGCCTGACTCTATTCTGAACAGACAAAAGCTATTCCCTTCTAAATTGGCAATTTTAAACATGCTCAGTACTGAGATAGGGTGAAATGTTCAGTTAATTAGCAGAAAGCCCAGAATTTGTAAGATGGTGCCCTGACAGAAAGCCAAATGTGTATGTGTGTCGGCAGAATCTCAACTCCAAGGTAAACAGCAGTGAGCATGTGCAAAATTGGTGGCTAGTGAGCCTGTGCAGTGAAGGGTGACAGAAAGGTCAGTTAGCTGATCAGCTGGCTGGTCATAGCTGACTCATATTGGTTACAACTTGTTCTAAAGGTCAACGCTGTCACTGGTGCTCTGAAGTCATGGTTGATACTAAGTATGTGTGAATGAGGTAATTGCTTCTAAGAATAGAAAGATATATTAGAAGAGGGCAAGACTATAGCATAAAAACTCAGCTGTCAGCAGGCAGGATTTGAATTAGAGAAAGAGAGTTGATTGGGAGAAGATGGACAAATTGGAACTCAGCCAGGGGAGCCAAAGAAGAGCTACTGGAAAGAAGTTTGAAAAGCTACTGCAGAAGGAGAGAGAGAAAAGACAACCGGAGCAGAGCAAAGCTGACTGATTAGGAGCTGAGCCGCAACAGTGATTAAAGAAAAATACCAAAACAGCAATGGTGATTTAAAGGGATACCAACGAATTTATAAAGTAAGTCTGCCAGGTTTTTTTAAAATATAAATTTTAGTGTAGTGTGGTCTAGCATAGTATTTAATAGGTGTGTGCTTGAAAAGTGTGTGTATATTGATTGAATCTTACTTATGTAAAACAAAGCATAATTTAAGAACTGCTATCAGCAATTTGTTACAAACGAGCCATTGGTAGCAAAGTGCTTCACTTAGAATCATTTAAATTGTACGCTATTTCAGTTTGAACGCTCTTTAACTTGCAGTATATAATCTGTGTTTCATTTCTATTTCTAGATTACACTGTAGTAGGGATTATTAGTTATTTTAATAAAAAGATACTTTGTTTTGGAGGATAAAATGCCTATGTCAATTTATTGGAAGGTTATATCTGTGTTCTTTAGTGATTCCTTAACAACCCCAAAACTCATACCTCAGGAAGAACAGACGAAGGAGGTGATAGGCAGGTTATTTTAGGGGTGTTCCAAATCCATTTTTTGGGGTAACAGAAGAGTGGCACTCTACATCAAAAATGATATTATCGGTTTCCGAGTCACTGATAACTTGGAAGAAAATGATCTTGAATGCTTATGGATCAATGTCCAAACAGATAAAGCATAAGATGGTCTGTAGCAGACATCAACTAGTACCCAAACAAGTCACACTAGGAAATATGATGACTGCTTCCCTACACATTTATCCACAACATACAGGAAAAAAAACTGTGTGATCATGGGGATTTCAATTTGAGTGACATATGCTGGAGGTCTCATGCTGCCAATACTAAAACATCTTTGGAATTTCTAAACATAACAAATGACAATTTCCAAACTCAAAAAGTGTTCAAGCCAACATGGGAGAGTTCTTTATTAGACTTTGAACAAACAGATAAGGAAGAATTGATCACAGAACTAAACATTAATTGTAGTTTAGGTATAAATGATCTTTACTTGATTACATTTATAATGTGCACGCAGAATAAAGTCCAGACCAGTAATATAAATATTTGGTGCTTTAATAAGGGCCAACTTCACAAAGCTGAAAACAGATATGAGCCATATCAGCTGGTAGGAACAATTTAATCAGAAAAAATCTGAATGATAATTGGGAATAATTTAAAAACACCTTATTAGATGTCCAAAAAGCCACAATCCGACAAGTGAGAAAGAGGATTGATCTGGTTTAGAGGGGAACTGAAGACAACTGTAAAAAATGAAACATATAACAAATGGAAGAAGTGGGAAGTTGGTAGTAATGAATATAAATCAGAAGTTAAGAATTGTAGAAGACTGGTAAAGGAAGTCAAGGGACACAAGCAGAAATCCATGGCCCATAAGGCTAAAGACAGTAAAGAGGTTTTTTAAAAAATATATTAGGAACAAAAAAAATCCTGACAATGGTACTGAGCTATTACTAAAGGGAAATGATAGAATTATCAATAATAATAATACAGAAAAAGCAAAAGTGTTCAGTAAATATTTCTGTTCTATATTTGGGGGAAAACAGATTATATACTCTCATCATATGGTGATGATAACACTATTTCCATTCCACTAGTATCTCTGAAGTATGTTAAACATAAGCTACTACAGTCAAACATTTTAAAATCAGCAAGTCCAGATAACTCACATCAAAGAGTTTGAAAAGAGCTGGCTGATGAGCTCACTGGACCATTGATATTGCGGCCTAATCAGGGTGGAGTAGAGCAGAAGAATTACTTCTTGAGTCTTTCTTACAACACTCCTGCTAATACATCCCAGAATGTTCATATTTAGTTTGTGAATCCCAGATCCCTCTCTGCTGTACTCCCTCCCAGGCAGTCATCTCCCATCTTGTATGTGTGCAACTGATAGTTCCTTCCTAAGTGGAGTACTTTGCATTTGTCCTTATTGAATTTCACCCTGTTTACTTCAGACCATTTTGCCAGTTTGTCCAAATCATGTTGAATTTTAATCCTATCCTCCAAAGCACTTGTAACCCTCCCAGCTTGGTATCATCCGCAAACTTTATAAATGTACTTTCTATGACATTATCTAAATAAATGATGAAGATATTGAACAGAACTGGACCCAGAACTGATCCCTGCGGTACCCCATTTGATATGCCCTTCTGGCTTGACTGTGAGCCACTGATAACTACTCTCCGGGAATGGTTTTCTAACCAGTTTTGTACCCACTTTATAGTAGCTCCATCTAGGTTGTATTTCCCTCATTTGTTTATGAGAAGGTCATGCAAGACAGTATCAAAAGCTTACTAAAGTCAAGATATACCACATCTACCACTTCCCCCCTATCCACAAGGCTTGTTACCTTGTCAAAGAAAGCTAGTAGGTTGGTTTGACAAGATTTGCTCTTAACAAATCCATGTTAACTGTTACTTATCCTATTATCCTCTTGGTGTTTGCAAACGGATTGCTCCATTATCTTTCCTGGTACTGAAGTTAAGCTGACTGCTCTGTAATTCCCCAGGGTTGTCCTTATTTCCCTTTTTATAGATGGGAACTATATTTGCCCTTTTCCAGACCTCTGGAATCTCTCCTATTTTCCATGACTTTTCAAAGATAACCAATAATGACTCAGGTATCTCTCCAGTCAGCTCCTTGAGTATTCTAGGCTGTATTTCATCAGGCCCTGGTGACTTGAAGACATTTAACTTGTCTAAGTAATATTTAACTTGTTCTTTCCCTATTTTAGCCTCTGATCCTACCTCATTTTCACTGGCATTCACTATATTAGACGTCCAATCGCTACTAACATTTTAGGGGAAAACCAAAACAAAAAAAGTCATTTAGCACTTCTGCCATTTCCACATTTTGTATTATTGTCTGTTCATACCCCCCGCCCTCCATCATTGAGTAATGGGACTATCCTGTCCTTGGTCTTCCTCTTGCTTCTAATGTATTTGTACAATGTTTTTTGTCACCCTTTGTGTCTCTAGCTAGTTTAAACTCATTTTGTGCATTGGCCTTTCTAATTTTGCCCTACATATTTGTGTTATTTGTTTATATTAATCCTTTGTAATTTGACTTAGTTTTCACTTTTTGTAGGAATCTTTTTTGAGTTTCAGATCATTGAAGATCTTCTGGTTAAGCCAGGGTGGTCTCTTGCCAGATTTCCTATCTTTCCTATACAGTGGGATAGTTTGCTCTTCTGCCCTTAATAATGTCTCTGAAAAACTGCCAACTCTTTTGAACTGTTCTTCCCCTTAGACTTGCTTCCCATGGGATCTTACCAACTCCCTGAGTTTGCTGAAGTCTGCCTTCTTGAAATCCAATGTCTTTATTGTGCTGTTTTCCCTCCTATCATTCCTTAGAACAGTGGTGCCCAAATTTTTCCACAGCTGGGGCTGGGAGTGAAGCCAGGGCCACAGCTGAGGCCAGGGGCTGGTGGTGGGGCTGTAGCAGAGCTGAGGATAGAGTTGGGATGGTGGTGCTCCATTCCTGCCCCCCTGGACATTCCTCTGTGCCACCTTAGGGCGGCGCGCCCCCCAGTTTGGGGACCACCACCTTAGAATCATGAACTCTACCATTTCATGATCACTTTCACCTAAGCTGCCTTCCACTTTCAAATTCTCAACCAGTTCCTCCCTATTTATCAAAATCAGATCTAGACCAGCCTCTCCCCTCGTAGCTTTCACCACCTTGTGAAATAAAAAAATGTCTCCAATACATTCCAAGAACTTGGATAATCTGTGCTCCGCTGTATTATTTTCCCAGCAGATATCTGGGTCGCTGAAGTCCCGTATCACCGCCAAGTCCTGTGCTTTGGATGATTTAGTTAGCGGTTTAAAAAAAAGCCTCATCCACCTCTTCTCCCTGGTTTGGTGGTCTGTAGTAGACCCCTACCATGACATCACCCTTGTTTTTTACCCCTTTTATCCTTACCCAGAGACTTTCAGCAAGTCTGTTTCCTATTTCCATCTCAACCTCAGTCCAAGTGTACACATTTTTAATATACAAGGCAACACTTGCTCCCTTTTTTCCCTGCCTGTCCTTCCTGAGCAAGCTGTACCCTTCTATACCAATATTCCAGTCATGCGTATTATCCCCAAGTCTCTGTGATGCCAATTATGTCATAGTTGTGTTTTTTAACTAGCATTTAAAGTTCTTCCTGCATATTCCCCATACTTCTAGCATTAGTATACAGACATCTAAGATACTGTTTTTGATTTGCCCCATCATCGAGTGGGTGCATTTCCAGTGGGGTCCCACAAGGATCTGTTCTTGGCCTTAAACTAGTTAATGTTTTAATCAGTCACCTAGAGAAAAACATAAAATCATCACTGAGAGAGTTTGCAAATGACACAAAAATTCACGGGGGGACGGAAGTAAGAAATAATGAAGAGGATGGGTCAGTGATTCAGAGCAATCAGGATCACTTGGTAAACTGGGTATGCTGGGAAAAGAGACAGGGAAGCCATCACAAAAATTAAATCCGAGCACAGACATTTGCCTGTACACTCTTCTCTCCCTTTGTTTGTTGGTGTCATCATCAGCTGTTGTAAAGAAACCAGGGAAGTCCAAACACAGGGTTTGGCAAGTGAAAAAGAAACTGAATTTAAATTGTTTGGTTTTAAATGCCTATGTAATTACTCGTCTTCTGAGTGGGACGTCTGGAATATCTTGACTCCTTTTTAGGAAACAATGAGTGATGCACAGACTTCAGATATTCTTTCCTAGCCTAATTCATTCACAATACTGTATGTGCACAGTTCCTGTTCATGCCTGAAAAAACAGCAGAGCTTTACAGACCTATTTCCACTTTTAGAGTCCCAGCTAAAACAGCATCTCTGTCTCAGCAATTTGCCATTAATATCTTACCTGTCTGTTTCCCCAGCACATCCTGGCTCAAATTCACAGGTGACTAAGGTTGTCTACAACAATGTAACTGAAGCCTTCTTCAAACCCCTTCTGCACCTAAATTACACTAACTCTCAGACTTAATTTCCAGCACGTAATATAACCCCTCCACTCCTTACACATTACCACTCACTTCGGCCCACCGATTCTAATGAATCAAGGGGAGGGAAAATTATGAGGGTAAACTACTTTTTATCTGCCTATCATCTATGCAGCGGTATACAAACACCCCAGGTTTACTTTTAATTTGCATCCTCTTGTTAACTGCTTGTCCTGCTATACACACATCTCTTCCATGCTCTCAGCAATGGGGTATTCCCTCAGATTCAGCAGAGCAGAGTGCAAGGTGAATGTGTAAAAGTGAGGGAGTTATTGGGCAGTGTCATAAATATAAAGGGAAGGGTAAACCCCTTTAAAATCCCTCCTGGCCAGGGGAAAGCTCCTCTCACCTGTAAAGGGTTAAGAAGCTAAAGGTAACCTCGCTGGCACCTGACCAAAATGACCAATGAGGAGACAAGATACTTTCAAAAGCTGGGAGGAGGGAGAAAAACAAAGGGTCTGTGTCTGTCTGTATGCTGCTTTTGCCGGGGATAGAACAGGAATGGAGTCTTAGAACTTTTAGTAAGTAATCTGGCTAGGTATGTGTTAGATTATGATTTCTTTAAATGGCTGAGAAAAGAACTGTGCTGAATAGAATGGCTATTCCTGTCTGTGTGTCTTTTTTGTAACTTAAGGTTTTGCCTAAAGGGATTCTCTATGTTTTGAATCTAATTACCCTGTAAGGTATCTACCATCCTGATTTTACAGAGGTGATTCCTTTACTTCTATTTACTTCTATTTCTATTAAAAGTCCTCTTGTAAGAAAACTGAATGCTTTTTTCATTGTTCTCAGATCCAAGGGTTTGGGTCTGTGGTCACCTATGCAAATTGGTGAGGATTTTTACCAAACCTTTCCCAGGAAGTGGGGTGCAAGGGTTGGGAGGATTTTGGGGGGAAAGACGTGTCTAAACTACGTTTCCCAGTAAACCCAGTTAGAGTTTGGTGGTGGCAGTGGATATTCCAAGGGCAAAGGATAAAATTAATTTGTACTTTGGGGAAGTTTTAACCTAAGCTGGTAAAAGTAAGCTTAGGAGGTTTTCATGCAGGTCCCCACATCTGTACCCTAGAGTTCAGAGTGGGGGAGGAACCTTGACAGGCAGTAAGCTGGTGTGAGTGTAAGGTGTCTGTCTAACTGAGTCTTAGGGTATGCTGACACTGGAGCTGGAGGTGTAATTCCCAGCTCAGGCAGACATACCCACACTAGCTCTGATCAAGCTAGCACGCTAATAGCAGCATAGCCACAGCTGTGCAATAAGCAGGTTGGGCTAGCTGGCCTGAGTACAATCTTGTCTGAGACCCTAGGTATGTACTCAGGCAGCTAGCGCCTCCTGCTGCTGTGGCTACACTTCTATTTTTAGCAGGTTAGCTCTATTAGAGTTAGCACAGGTATATCTCCTTGAGCTGGAAATTGCACCTTCCAGCTCCAGTGTAAACAAAGACAGTCTAAGTCTACTTGGTGTACCTGAGACATTGAGATGTCCAGATGGATATATAACTTACATTTTTTATTCAGCTCTGTTCTCTGTCCACAGTTCTCATCCACTGGATAGAAACTCTCCCACCATATGCTCAATAGGCAACCAGGTGGCCTCCATCTGCTCCCCCTCGTAGATCTGAGTGGAGACAGAGCAGCCAGGAGGAGCCGACAAGCAGCAGTGGTAGCGGTGGCAGCAGCAGCAGAAAGTGGAGTCTACAAGGACAGAAGGTCAGAGGGGCCCAGTACTAGCCCAAAGCAGGTCAGTCCTGAAGCCAGGTGGCCTTGTGGTCAAGCCATGGCCCCACAGGTTTTTTCAGTCTCTCTGCTCTGCAGAGGCCCTATCAGGTTGGTACAGGTGGTCCCAGCCCTACCAGATGTCCACTCTTCTCCCCTCAGGGTTCTGTCTTGGCAGCAGGAAGGGGGAGCAAGGGATGGGGACCTGGGCCCACCCACTCCACCGAGTCCCACCTCAGGCCCCTAAAAGAGGGTGACAGTGCCCAGACCACTTGAGTGACGCTCTCCCCTGAATCTCTTCCAACTGGGCTGGAGTTACTCCATTTGGGGTGTGGTCACAATCTTAGTAGTGGCAGTTTAGCCTGTCTGAGGAACAGCATCCCACTTGTAAGGGGCCTCTCTTGGCTCTCCCAACTCTGAAGGGATGGGGGAATGGAATGGGCAAGGATTCAGATCACCGCTTCCAGAGTGGCCTTACCCATGCTATCGGCCCTTTTCCCACAACACCAAATATCAGCCTCCCTTCCTGTTGCAGTCTGCAACTCCTTCCTCCTTTCCCCTGGTGTGTCAGTGCCCTTTAAAACTGTCCCTCTACCTGGCGTATGCCCTGCAATTGCTGAAGGGTGGGGACTCCCTAACCCAATACTGCCACATGCCTTGCTCTGGCTTAGTGTGGGGGTCTGTAAACCCCATCACATAGCCCCAGTATCCCCCCGGCAACCAGCCATCCACCTCTCAGCAGGTTCCAGTTTCCATCCAGTCCTCAGTCACCCCACCCAGATGTGCCCCAGACATCTCCCTGTTTCCAAAAAGAAACACCCCCATTACCCCCCACCCAACAGTCAGCTGTTCCCAGCTTCTCCACCAAGCTATCCAACTACTCCTCTGGACAATCCCACAAATCCAGCTTCCTTTAGCTACCCCTGCTCCCAGTTCCTTCCAGCCATTAGCTCCTCCAGTGGGAGTTTATAAAGAGTTCACCTGCAGTTCTGCTGCATCCCAACATCCTGAACACTACTAGTGGAATGCATACAATGAGCACAGGTATATCACTAACATACACTTCCCAGCAGAAACTAGAGAAATCATAAGCTGTACCCAAATTCTTTCAAGTGGTGGAAAATGTTTTAGATCATTAAACCGCTGTGGGGACAAATAAAATGCAATAGCATCAGTGTTACAAGTTCTTTTTACTTTTATATTCCTCATAAAATGCTATACAACTGAATATTTAAAGACTACCTACCAAAGATGTAGTAATTCTGGGAAGCAGTAAGTGAAAGAAAAATACAGAGGACATAAGAGTGCAGCACAGATGAGAGATTAAGTTCAGGTGGCCGCTAAGGGAGCCTATGTTGGTATAACTCCATTTTCTTCTGCACTTGTCAGCATGTATACTGTGTTGGTAACTCTCACAGTCTTATCACAAGTCTCAGAGTCCTTGATATTTTTCTTAAAGCCCCACCTCCTGGAGTCAAAGCAGGAAACTCTGTTTTCATTTTTTAAGAAAAGGTAAGTTTCTAGGTCTCATGTTTGACGAGAAAAGTTGAGAACTTGATCCCTGAACACAGAGAAAATAAGCATTAAATAAAAATCAACTTCTTTTTAAAATCTCATGAATTTTGAACACATGATGTTGGCAATACTGTGGACATTATGCACTTACTAGTATGTAACCCTACAGCCCCATACATACCACTTCTGTATTTGGCTGAGACTAAGGGACTCAGCTGGTGTGACTGTCATGGAAAGGATGCAAAAAGAATTCATTATTCCAAAGAGCAATGAATCAAAGAATGGGATAACACTGATGCAATGTAATTGCTATTCTAATAAAAATATCTAGTGCTACTCTGCTCTGCATGTAAAGAGGTATAGCCTTGGGTTTCTCTCATGTAAAGATAAGTCTTTTAGATTAGATCAATCTATAGCCTTAGGTCACTTCTCACTTTAGAGATGTAGTCCAAGAACAAAGGGGTGCACGATTAAACGCTTTAAAAGAGACCTATTAATTTTAAAGTTATACTCTCAACTTGTTGAGGCGCTAAATGTCGCATTCTTAGACTAAGGCAAGTCCTGTAGCAGGGGTCTCAAAGTCCTGGCCCACGGGCTATCTGCCGCCTGAGAACCTCCCCACTGCGGCCCACGGAGGAGAGACACATTACAGCCAAGCTGCCCATAATGTCTGCTTCAGCTGCCACCCCCCACAGCTTCCATTGGCTGGGGAGAGGGACAGAGGCAGCATCATTAGTTGCCAGGCAGAGTCAGCCATGGAGGCAGCATCATTAGTTGCCAGGCAGAATCAGCCATGGAGGCAGCATCATTAATTGCCGGGCAGAGTCAGTCATCGAGGCAGCATCACTTTTTTTCCCCACAATGAATATAAACAAGTCAAAATACCAAACACAACTATCTGATGCACACCTTGCAGCAATCCTGAAGGTTTCAACTGCTCAGTCACTGAGGCCAAACATCAGCAAACTGACAGAACTGAAGTGTTGCCAGGTGCCTGGCAAACACCAAAAACTCTCTGGCAGGCGAAGAATTGTATCAAGTTGTATGACAGTTTCATTATTTCTAAGAAATTCAAAATAAAAAATACAATATAAATGTTTTCTTTTCTGAACATCCTCTTCAGTGACATTATTGGCCTGCTGGGAGGATTTGAGGACTGACACTGGCCCTAAGATAAATTGAGTTTGAGACCCGTATCCTATAGTGAACTCCAACAGGGATTATATATTTTAATATTGTTAAATTGAATACTGTAGTGTAGAAATCAAAATGTTTGGTCCTCAGCAGCATCCCAAACATTATATCGTTGGACCCACAAAAATGCTTTGCTTACTACATTATTTTAGTTTAAATCTAGCTATTAGAATCTCAAATGGCATGGTCCTAATAAACATAGTTACATCCTTTCTATGAAATGTGTAATTTCAGAGAAACAAGGTGGGTGAGGTAATATCTTTTCTTAGACCAACTTCTGTTGGTGAGAGAGACAAGCTTTCAAGCTACACACAGCTCTTCTTCAGGTCTGGGAAAAGTAAATACAAGGTGGAACAGACAAACACTACGCTCTCAAATGAACTCACACAGAAAAATGATAAAAGACAAACACCCTATCACCCATGTGCAAACACTTTTCACAGAACGATCACTCCACATCTGACCTCTTAGTCCTCATCCTCAAAAGAAACCTGCACAACACCTTCAAAAGACAAGTCTGGGAGCTTAAATTCATAACTTTGGTAGACACTAAAAATCATAGGTTTCAGAGTAGCAGCCATGTTAGTCTGTATTCGCAAAAAGAAAAGGAGTACTTGTGGCACCTTAGAGACTAACAAATTTATTTGAGCATAAGCTTTCGTGAGCTATGCATCCGATGAAGTGAGCTGTAGCTCATGAAAGCTTATGCTCAAATAAATTTGTTAGTCTCTAAGGTGCCACAAGTACTCCTTTTCTTTTTACTAAAAATCATGGATTTAATAAAGACAGTGGATTTATGGCTAATTACAACAATTTGTAACCCACTCACCCCCACCCCCCTTTTTGTCCTATGACTGCAGAGGTATTATCTGGCCACTTCACCTTGAATGGTTGTCATAAATATAAAGGGAAGGGTAAACACCTTTAAATCCCTCCTGGCCAGAGGAAAAACCCTTTCACCTGTAAAGAGTTAAGAAGCTAGGATAACCTCGCTGGCACCTGACCAAAATGACCAATGAGGAGACAAGATACTTTCAAAGCTGGAGGGGGGCAGGGAGAAACAAAGGTTCTCTCTGTCTGTGTGACGCTTTTGCCGGGAATAGAAAAGGAATGGAGTCTTAGAACTTAGTAAGTAATCTAGCTAGATATGCGTTAGATTCTGTTTTGTTTAAATGGCTGATAAAATAAGTTGTGCTGAATGGAATGTATATTCCTGTTTTTGTGTCTTTTTGTAACTTAAGGTTTTGCCTAGAGGGATTCTCTATGTTTTGAATCTGATTACCCTGTAAAGTATTTACCATCCTGATTTTACAGAGGTGATTCTTTTACTTCAATTAAAATTCTTCTTTTAAGAACCTGATTGCTTTTTCCTTGTTCTTAAGATCCAAGGGTTTGGGTCTGTGTTCACCTATGCAAATTGGTGAGGATTTTTATCAAGCCTTCCCCAGGAAAGGGAGTGTAGGGTTTGGGAGGATTGTGGGGGGACGTTTCCAAACGGGCTCTTTACCTGTTATATATTTGTTAGACGCTTGGTGGTGGCAGCAATAAAGTCCAAGGGCAAAAGCTAAAATAGTTTGTACCTTGGGGAAGTTTTAACCTAAACTGGTAAAAATAAGCTTAGGGGGTTTTTCATGCAGGTCCCCACATCTGTACCGTAGAGTTCAGCGTGGGGAAGGAACCTTGACAATGGTCAATTACAATGTGTGTTAACTGCTTATGCTAAACAATCTCTACCGCATTATAATTTAGGCCTGGTCTACACTACAAAGTTAGGTTGGCAGAAACCACTTTGCATCGACCTAGTAAAGCAGGTGCCTACACTTAAATCTGTCTCCCCCGACATGATGGTCCCATTATGCCAACATAGTAACATCACCTCCCCAAGCAGCATAGACCCATGGTCTATGTACAGAGGTCAAGGCAGTGCGAGAGTAGACACTGTGTTACTTATGTTGACTTTAACAATCATAGAATCATAGAATATTAGGGTTGGAAGAGACCTCAGAAGATCATCTACTCCAATCCCCCGCTCAAAGCAGGACCAACACCAACTAAAACATCCCAGGCAAGGCTTTGTCAAGCCGGGCCTTAAAATCCTCTAAGGATGGAGATTCCACCACCTCCCTAGGTAACCCATTCCAGTGCTTCATCACCTTCCCCGCAAGGTCACCACCTCACATTACATGTGCGTCTTCTCCAAGGTCCAGGTTCTTCCAGCAGTGTCCCACAATGCCCGATACTGACCACTCTGGTCACAATTGTGAGCTCCACTGCCCCAGGGTAGACCAGAAGCCGCCCCCCCTCCCCCCTTTAAAAACCTCACCATTTTTTGCAGTGCCATATGTTGGTTGTCCAGCTTGGCAATCACACCACTATTTGCTCTCCGTTGTTGTGCACAACTGCCCAGCTGCCCATGCCAGCTACATGCTCCAGACACGCTCCTACCTGGAGTAAACAGGAGATAATGGATGTCCTGGGCTTGTGGGGAGAAAAGTCTGAGCAGGCACTGCTCTGAACCAGCTGTAGAAACATTGACATCTGTGAGCAGATTGCTTAGGGCAGTGGTTCTCAAACTTTTTTTTTCCGCAGACCACTTGAAAATTGCTGAGGGTCTCAGCGGATCACTTAATGACCTTTCCAAATGTTCTTTGTACCATTAGCTAACTATTGTAAAATGCTTTGAATAAAAGTGCTATATATAAAAAAAAACCTTGATAATAATTAACTTTTTTTTGTCCTACAAATAAAAGCACACAACTCATATTTTAATATCAGTAGTCTTACCTTTCTAATGTGATGGATGTGTCCTCTCTCTCTCAGGTGGGACTGGGAAGGAGGAGGGTCTCCCTCTCTCCCCCACTGCGGTAGCCCCTGAGGTGGGGCTAGGAAGGAGGGGGGGTCTTTCCCCCGCCACAGCAGCCCCTGAGCTGAGGCTGGGAAGGAGGGGGATCTCTCCTCAGCAGCCACAGCCCTGGAGCTGTGGAAAGTCACCTCTTTATCTGGCCACCACAGTCCTGCACATCCCAAATTTCCCCCATCCCCTCTTCTCACCCTAGTACTCCCTCCCACCTACCCTTTATTTCCCCCAAGGCCACCACCTCACCTTACATGTGCATCTTCTCCAGGTCCAGGCACCTAATTAGTGGAGCCCCACCTGAGTGGCTCCACTAATTAGGTGGGTGACCCTTCTTTCTCTCATGTGTGACCTTCCAGGTGTGCACCTTCGAGGGAACTATCCACAGACCGCCTGAATGGAGCTCTGGTCCACAGATCACAGTTTGAGAACCTCTGGCTTAGGGGATGCATGAGAAGGGGTACAACAGTGACCAGCAACAGTGCCAGGTGAAAGCCAAGCCACTGCGGCAGGCATATCAAAAGGCCAGGGAGGCCAACAGTCGATCTGTTGCTGAGCCACAGACCTGCTGTTTTTACAACGAGCTGCATGCTATAGTTGGCAGATACTCCACCACCACCGCACATAGCACCCTGGATACCTCTGAGGAGCTCGAGTCACAGGCCCCTGCCATGAACAACAAGGAGGAGGTGGTGGATGAGAAAGAGGAGGGAGAGTATGGGGGACAGACAACCAGGGATCCAGCTGCACAGTGAGCCAGGAGCTGTTTTTGATTCCACCACAGTCCAGCCAGTCAAGCACAGCACACCCCGATGCAGGGAAAGGAACCTTAGGTAACTATGTAAATAAGTTTTCCAGTGCAGGGATGGCACCCCGAAATTAGCAGGACACATCTTTCAACTTTTCATTAATTTCCATGTACTAGAAGAAGTAGTGGAACAACAAAGAGAGGTTAGAGTTGCTATCTGCTTTTCATTCCCCTCTACAGTTAGGTGGGAGGTGGTGATGTGGAGCAGTTTGTTTATGCACACAGGGATCCCCCTGGGATCCCCCTGAGAGACCTCAATGAAACCTCCGTGGAGGCACTCTGCAATCCTCTCCTGAAGTTTTCTATGGATGGCAGCTTTATTTTTTTCTTCACAGTAGGACACTTCCCCGTGCCAGTCGGTGATAACTAAGGCTACATTTTAGTCATAGATTTTTTTAGTAAAAAAGCCATGGACAGGTCATGGGCAATAGACAAAAATGCGTGGCCTGTGACCTGTCCATGACTTGTACTATAAACACTCCTGGTTAAATTTAGTTGCTCTGGAAGGCTCTGGGGCACTGCTCCTCTAGGGGGCTCCAGGGTGTGCGGCTGCTGAGGGTGGGGTGGCTTGGGGAGCTGATGCTCATGGGAGTGGGGGTGGCCTGGGGCCCACTGCTGCTCAGAGGGGGCGTGACCCAGGGCCCACTGTGGCTCATTGGGGGAGGGGGGGGAAGAATCTGAGGCTCGCTGCTCCTCGGGGAGGGGGGCAGCCCAGGGCCCCGCAGCTGCTCCAGGAGAGGGGAGGGGACCTGGGGTGCTGCGGCTGCTCCGGAGGAGAGGAAGTGGCCTGGGCCCTGGACTGTTTCTGCTCTGGCATCCCCCAAGGCAAGCTTTCTGAGGCCGCGTGAGCAGCCACTGGTGTGGCTGGCCCTGGGGCTGCCCCAGCTGTTCCGGCAGCCTGGAGGTAAGCTGCAGCACCGCTGCAGAACACACAGAAGTTCTGGAAAGTCATGGAAACTGTGACCTCTGTGACAGACTCACAGCCTTGGTGATAACTTTTGCAGGTACCATTGCAGTGAACAAGCTAGCAGCATAAAGGCCCGGGCAGCTTCGGGACACCAGCAACTATACTGTCAGTGGTACCTCTGTGTTTTATTTGTACCTGTGGCTTTAAGGGGACCCTCCACGCCAGTGGAACAACTGACCCAGATAAGGAAGAGGAAAAAAAGAGAAGGCAGGAGGACATGTTCTGCAAGAGCCTTCAAACCAGTGCTGCATCAGACCTTGAACAGAGGGGCTGGAGACTGTATGGAGAGGGAAAGAGCAGACAGGAGAACAATGTGGGAAAGGGAGAGGGAGATGCACCAGGATACCATGAGGCTTGTCTGAAAGCAAACTCAGATGTTGGAGACTCTTGTGGACCTCCAGGTCCCACAGCAAACCAAGTACCAGGAAATCATTATGCTCTTTGTGGTTCTTCTCAAGGCTCTGCAAATACCGGGGGATTGTGCATACTGTGCTTGCAACGTGCAGGACAATACTGCGGAGCTGTGCAGGCACCATGCTTCTGTCAGAGAGGGCAGACAAGTCCCTTATGGGTTCATGGGAATTTGAAAATAGGTGAAAAAATTATGGCATAGAGATACTATGGGATGGAGAACATTCTGGGAAGTTGACCCGTTGCTCTCAGTCACTCCTGCACAAGTTGGTTCTTTTCCACCATGTATTGCCAAAACTGCAGAGGGTTGTACTATGGGATCCCTACACTTGGTGCGTACGCTTTGCACTGACACAAGGAGCCAAGTATGCACACTTGCAAGCAATACACTAACTGCAGCAGCTGTATGCCAACATAACTTGCCTTAGCAAAACTTTGTAGTATAGACTTGGACTTAGCTGTGACACTCTGAGTACACTTCCCAGACCTGAAGAAGAGCTCTATATAGCTTGAAAGCTTCTCTCTCTCTCTCACCAACAGAAGTTGGGTCCAATAAAAGGTATTACCTCATCCACCTTGCCTCTCTATTATCCTGGGAGCAACATAGGTACAACACTGCAAACAACCTGTAATATAAGGCTGCTTCAGAACCAGAGAAAAGTAGTATTTTGAGTAAAGCACTGTAAGAGAAGTAACCCTCAAATTGCTGTTTTGATTGATAGCACAGGTGGGGATTGAACTTAAGAATGGCCATACTGGGTCCATCTAGTCCACTATCCTGTCTTCCAATAGTGGCCAATATGAGGTGTTTCAGAGGGAATGAACGGAACAGGTAATCAACAAGTGATCCATCCCTTGTCCCCCATTCCCAGCTTCTGGCATACAGAGTCTAGGGACACCATCCCTACCCACCCTGGCTAATAGCCATTGATGGACCTATCTTCCATGAATTTATCTAGTTCTTTTTTGAACCCTATAATAGTCTTGGCCTGCACAGCATCCTCTGGCTAGGAGTTCCCCTGTTCGTTGTGTGGAGAAATACTTCCTTTTGTTTGTTTCAAACCTGCTGCCTATTAATTTCATTTGGTGACCCCTAGTTCTTGTGTTATGAGAAAGTTAACAAAGAAGAGTTATTTATTCTTTCTCAACTGTCCTGATTTTATAGACCTATATCATATCCGCCCTTAGTCATCTCTTTTCCAAGCTGACAAGTCTCAGTCTTATTAATGTCCTCATATGACAGCTATTCCATACCCCTCCTAATAATTTTTGTTGCCCTTTTCTAAACATTTTCCAATTCCAATATACCTTTTTTGAGATGGGACGAACACAGTTGCATGAAGTATTCAAGAGGTAGGAGTACCATGAATTTATACAGAGGCAATTTGATATTTTCTGTCTTATTTATCTAACACTTTCTTAATGATTCCCAACATTCTGTTAGCTTTTTTAATTGGTGTTCCACACTGAGTGGAAGTTTTCAGAGAATTATCCACAATGATTCCAAGATCTCTTTCTTGAGTGGTAACAGCTAATTTAGACCTCATCATTTTTTATATATGTATTTGGGATTATGTTTTCCAATGTGCATTACTTTGCATTTATCAACATTGAATTTCATCTACCATTTTGTTGCCCAGTCACCAAGTTTTGCAAGATCCCTTTGTACCTCTATGCAGTCTGCTTTGGACTTAACTATCTCAAGTAGTTTTATATTATAATCCTTCTGCCCGTCAGAGATGGGAGCAACAAGGGCCAGGTTCAGTATCTGGGGGTTCCATTCCAATAACACAATGCAAAACCGGCTCGAGCCCCCACCCAGTGACCTGGGACAAATATATACCACCCCCGATGGGTGCCTCCAAGAGGCAATACTTCCCCTCTCGCAAGCACAGAGTCTTGCAAAAAAAAAAGCAAAAAGCCTTTTAATAGCAGAGAGAAACAATGTGGCATTATGTTGGGGAAACACCACCAAAGGATTCATAACACAACCTGTGAGCAAAAAACCCACCCCAAGCAAATTGGGGTGTGTCCTTTCCCTTTGGTTCTTGAGTCCAGCAACCCAAAATCACCCAAAGTCCCAAAAGTCCAACAACCCAAAAGTCTGTGGCCCTGGTCAAGGCAGCCCCAGAGTTCAAGAGTTTATCTGCAGAGTTTTACCTCCCAACCTGGGTGGAGATGAGGGGGGTTAAGGGGCACCTTACGTGGTCCAAAGCTGATTGCCCCACCTCTCTATGGGGCTTCACTCTGCCAGCCGCCCCCATGAGCTGCTCCAGGCATCTGACAAACTGCTCTGCTCCACCCAGCCGCTCTGCTCTACCAGCCGTCCCACAAACTGCTCTGCTCCACCAGCTGCTCTGCTCTGCTCTGCCAGTCGTCCTGCAAACTGCTCCACCATATATCTTCAGGCTCCCCCACTACTTAACATAACACTCAGTGATTTCAGCTCTTAGTAAGTTTAGCTCTTTTGTGATTTCAGCTTGTAGTAGGGGAGCCCCAGTGCTGGTACACCATTAGCCCAAAGTGAATTCAGCTCAGCAGCCTGTAACTAGACTCTTAATGGAATCAAAATTAGCTCCGATATTCCACAGTGGAGAGAGGAGGAAGTACAATTAGCGTGTAAGGTCTTCACCAGGGGGCCCATACCACCAAGTATTAATACCTGTCCCCAGCCTCTCTCCCTTCAGTGGGTTTTGGAACCCATGACCCTTGCCTAACGAGTGCTGCTTAGTTGATGGTGAGTCCCTCCATCATAACAAAAGGCCAAGTACAGTTCCACTGTCCTTGATTCACATAATCAAGATAATAACAGTTTATTCCTGCTCCAATAACAGAGAAACTAGGGCTCCTACAGCAGCCAAAGTGACCATCTAGGCAGGGTGGGTGTTCCTATGCAAATGAGATCAGCCCCTGAAGTTCTTTTCCACAACCCACCATAACTTGCCACCAGATGTCAGGGTAGAGCTCATCCTGACTCTGCTTACATATTATCTGCAAGTGTTGCCACCTCATTGTTTACCCCCTTTTCCAGATCATTTATGAATATGTTGAATAGTACTGGTTCCAGTACAGACCCCTGGGGGACACCACTGTTTACCTCTCTCCATTGCTGGGGAATCAAAGATTTTCTACTGATTTCTGAAACACTGACTTAAAATGTGCCTCTTATCGTTTTCTTTGGGTACCACGGAGTTTATTTCATTCTCACATATATACACACACTCCATATATTCCAAATGTAGAGATGATGTTCCTATCGAATACCATGTGATAAATTGCCTTTATTGTGGACCTTTAATTACCTTACCTACACTATACCTACTAATCATTTTATATTTTAAACTCCTCAGGGCCAGGACTGTCTTATTTTCTTCCCATATTTCTGATCTCACTAGGTCTCTTTGGATTATTTCTGTTATCACTGTTCTTCACAATACCTTCCAGTTTAGCATCTCCTGTGAATTTTCTCAAAATGTTGTTTACCAAATCTTCCAGATTACTAATGAAAATATTACACAAAACTGGGGCCAACACAGACTCCTCCAGAAAACTACTCAATACCTTTTTCATGCTGTTGTTGACAGTATTTTATTACATAATTAATTTTAGGGCGGAGGTAAGGAAAAGATTATTGTTAAATTATAATGATTGTTTTAAAATAGAGTATTAAGCACATACAAAACATTTTTCAGTCAAATTCCCTGTCTGGTGCTTTCTTTGTGACTATGGTATGGGACTATTGTTAGGCTCAAACACTTCAACAATGGATTAAATCCTCATTGAGATTCAGCAGTTTTCTTTGGTTTGATGTCCAGCAGTAAGGGTATGGCTACACTACAATTAAAAACCCACCAATGGCCCATGCTAGCTGACTCGGGCTCACTCACAGGGCTTGGGCTAAGGGGCAGTTTAATTGTGATATAGACATTTGGGCTTGAGCTGGAGTCTGGGCCCAAGGAACCTACAAGGTGGGAGGGTCCCAGAGCTCAGGCTGCAGCCCAATCTGGAATGTCTACATCACAATTAAACAGCCCCTTAGCCCGAACCCCAGGAGTTCATGTCAGCAGGCATAGGCCAGCAGCAAGTGTTTGTTTGGTTTTGGTCACAAGTAAATCATGACAAAAGAAATCAGGTTTCTTTGTGATAATTTGCAATAGTTTGTGCAGCTCAGAAAGCTTCAACCAGATACACAGACTTAGGCTTTGAGCTATTTCTATAGAAATAAACAGGAAAAGGACAAACATAGCCATATAGATACATGACAAGCAGGGAACATAGCCATTTAAAAGGTCACTGCAAATAATATCAATCTATGAGTTATCAAAGATTCAAGTTTTTGTTAAGAGCTTATTGATTCCAAAAAGTGACAGTTGGCTTTTTGATTATAACTTTCGCATTTACAGGTTTAATGCTATATACAACCCTTCTAAAACAAAAATAACAAATCAGTAATTACACAAACTGCTGTAATGCTCCAAACCACAGTGCTCACCACAGCTCAGCTTTATATACATACGTATATATTTTTCAAAAATTAAACAGTATCTTTTAAACTAATTAAGGTTCACGGTCAGAACATTCTCTTTATTCTTTGAAGCAGATGTTTGGGGAGATCCTGGATGCGTCTTTTTATCGCCTCTTGCTAATTACTATCTGCCTATTCTCTCCACTCCCCTGGCTTTCAAGAGGCCAGTGGGCCCCTGTATACCATCTGTTCAAAATTCTGGTCCCTGCCCTCTGTTAGACCTCACTAGACCTTAATCTTTTTTCTTTGCCATTATGGAGATCATGCATGCATTTGGTGGGTCATGTTCCTTTCACTATATAGAGTGGCACGTGCCAATGCCCTTGGGGAATAAGCTGCAGGGCTAAATTTACAACTGGCTTGATTCCCCCAAAACAATATACTTCATTAAGCTTTTCTTCTTCCATATATTAGTTCATACAATTATAGAATATAGCTGATTGTCCACGTACTGGAATTAAGATATCTTTTTAAAGCAATAAGACATAATTAAGTGGGGGAAAACAGGCCACCAGACAAAAAAAAAACCCAGCAAACATTTATTATCTATTTTGAGGGATATAGTTCTCATATTCTTTGGATTACAAATTTACAGCACATTGCTCATTTCAGACCAAAATTTACCTCTGTCTTCCATTTAGCTGGTTCTAATCTCCATCTATTTCTGTAAATTATTTACATCAGAAATGTTGAATAATTTAACTGAGATGAGAAAAACTTTATTCGTGTTAAAGAAATTATCCAACCCTGTCTGCAGCTTCTAATTTCTACTCTACTCTACTCTTCTTTTTCTACATCTCATCTTGTGTGGATCATACATTTTAAAGGCTGCTGAAACAGATTTAGGGAGTTTGTAAACAACCTGCACAGAAACTGCCTTGTCTCCCCATATACGGACACACAACTATTATGATGGAACACCAGAGACCATTTTGAGATTATGTTACAATTTGCACATGTTTTGTAGAACATGCAGCTTTTCAGAAGCTCCATCAAGTTCACAGTGGGTTGACGGAGCTGGCTGACCAAGTATAAAAGGGTTCTCTCACTCACAGAAGAGATCCAACTGGAAGGCCATGGATCAAGCTTCCACACCCAACTGAGAGATCACTTGTCTGCTTCACTGAGCCTTTGCATAAATTCTGAAGCACTCTGCAGGATTCACCTCTGGAAGACACTACTGCACATTTAAATTAATCTAGACTGAACTGGAATATTCCTTCATCGCCAGTCATTTGATTGTTGCTGGCTGGTAAAAGTCACCTTAAATTTTATACCCACACAGGTGTGATATTGTTGGAATAAGCTACATGGGCTTGTTATAAATTGTATATGCATGTGACAAATTTATTACTCACCTTTGACCACATCACCTGCTCTCTGTGCAATAATCCATCTCCCTAGGACTTATTGCAACATTCCAAACAGCTGCTTTTTTAAAAACTCTATCTCCCAGAAAAGTTTGCTTCCAAAATGTAGAATTCTCTCCAAAATATGGTGCCTGCCAAAGGCGCAGGACAGGCAAGATTCAGTCCTGGGTAAGTGCCAACTTCAAAGTTGTGACATTTTATGTAGAGAGAAGCTATTTTAGGTTATGTTGGGATGTGTTTTGCAATGATAGCTTTTAAATATTTTCCTCGGAGCCTTGAACACTTAGTAACTAAGGACCTGATTCAAGCCCACTGAAGTCATTCAAAAGACTATCATTGATGTCAGTGGGCTTTGGCTCAGGCCCTCGGCATCTGGCTCTACAGATAAAGGGAAAAACATACACTGTATAAGGGCCAGATTCACAAAAGGGGACTTACACACAGCTTTTTCCTAGTGGAATTCAAAAACCCAAGTTTGGCTCCAAGGATTCCTATACAACACATGGGGAGAGTCAGAAACCTAAAAATAGGATTCATAAAAACCAGTGTGCTGAGCAGTGACCCACCTAAGCTAGCCACTAGTAAATGCTGACAAAGGGGTATGTCCTAAGCCCTGCCCCTTTCAGGCACTGAGAGCCTAGGGCTGGGCCAGAGGGAGGCACTTATCTCTGCTGTGAACTCTCTCACAAACAGCCTAAGCTGTTTTTTGCAAGAAATGCCACCACAGCAGCAGAACACCCTTCTCCCTTTTCACCAAAAACCTTTATCCCAGTTGTTGGGGCACTCACCCAGGAGGTGGGAAACTTTGGTTCAATTCCTCCTCTCCCTGATGTGGAGCAGCAATTTGAAATTGGGTCTCCCATCTCTCAGGACAGTGCCCTAACCACTGAATGATGGGATATTTCAGTGAGGGTTTCTCTCCATTTCTCATGTGGAAGCTATTCCACTCTGTATAAATAGTTAAATAGTAATTGAGGTAGGGAGAGTGGTTAGGCACTCACCTGAGAGATGGGAGAGACAAATTCAAATCCCTTCTTCACATCAGGCAGAAGGGAAAACTGAACACAGGTCTTCCACATCCCAGGTGAATGCTCTATCCGCCAGGCAAAGATTATTAAAGGAGCCACTGCTGCCACGTCCCCCTCCCTGTCTCCCCCCATATTCTGAGCATGCCTACCAGATTGAGCCCCAACAGCAAGGAAAATGGGGAATACTCAATTTGTGAATGGCATTGTGTGTTAGGTGCTGAATTGCTGGACGGTGCTAGAAGTTAGATTGCTGTGCCCATGTTCAGCTGCTGAAATCTAGACACCTCATTGACTTTAACAGTGGAAACGCCTAGGGAATTTAGACACCTCCAGAGTTAGATGGCAGCTGAGCAGGAGTTTTGTGAATACCAGTGTCACTTAAGTTTGGATTTACATGACTTAAGTGGCAGTTGTCTGTCCAAGTCCTTTTGTGATTCTAGCCCTAAGTGTCCAAATTTATTTGAAATTGGTACTTAGGCACTTTTGAAAAAGTGTTACCCTAACGGACTTATCCATGATCATAGAACTCCCAACAGTGAAGAAAAGAACCTATGAGTCCAGACTCCCAGTCTTCTAACTACTGATCAAACTGCCTATCATAGTTGAACCTGACAATCTTTCAGAACTTCAATAAATGCTAGTGAATGCTAGCATTTTGCATTATTAAATTCGCTCTATATACACCACACATTCGTCATTAATATTTATGAAGAACATTGAGACTATGGTGTTTCATAAATGTTTGTGTACAATACAAAGAGGACCAAAGAGATTGTCAGAAATTCTTCTTTGGAATTAGAGCTATTTTATACACTTACGTATACAAAGAGCCCACGTATAATAATGGCATATCTAAAGAGAAAATACTTTTGCATTAGGATCGAATGTGTAATGAGAATGGAACAATATTTCTGAAAGCAGCCTTTGAATTGTTCTGGATTAAAGGGCAAATTGTATTTTATTTACTTATTTAGTACCGTTTATATCCATTCCCTCTATCCCTCCTACTTTTTTAACACAGTCTTGTTGCATCTGGTTTCAAATTAGTTTGCAAGCTTTTTGGGGACAGGGGCTCTGTCTGTCTAAATACAAACAATCACTGTAGTAGCTGAACTTCCTGTGCAATGAGATCCTGATCCAGATTGGGGCCTTTGGGTGTTAACTCAGTACAAATAAACAACTCTAATAGTTAATTAATTTAAAAGAGCCTATTTCAGACTCTAGGCACATTGCCATAACTTTCATATCAAACAAAACAGACAAAACCTAACAATCCACAATAAATTCAGTGGCCTATCTTCACCCCATTGCTCAGAGAAACTAACCTACTGGAAAATTAAAAAACAAGAGATACCTCATTAGCATCAAATACACCAGCTCTCTCTCTTCTCTTTCCCCTCCCCTATCCCCAACAGGCCTGAGAAAAGGTTTTGTACCATAACCTGAAGGAAAACAGATTTGGACCATTGCTGACAAGGGAAGGCAGAATGAATTCCAAAGAAAAAGTAGCCCTCATAAAGAATGCCCTGCCAGCCCCCACTCTCCCCTATAAACCAACAAGGCTCCAGCCAAACACCTCCACCATTTACAGCTGTGGCAAACACACACAGGAAGAGACACGTCTCTCAAGTAGGCAAATCTCAAGACTTTTAAGACTTTATAGATTAAAACCAACATCTTCAACTCTACTTCTACAAGCAGAGGCAAGCAGATCTGGGCAGGGGCCAGGAAGGGAAGACTTGAGGCTGTGTGGCAAGCTTCTCCATCCTTTTGTTCACAGAAGTCCCTCCATGGATGGTCTGAAGGGGCCAAGCTCTGTGGGTGGTTGGCTGGGGCTCCACCCCCCCAGGGAATTCTAGTGTAAATTAATTCTGAACCTTTAAGCCTCACTTAGGCTGATTTCCTCACCATGGCATGGCCCTCCCCTGCACCCAGAGGCAGCAGTGGAGGGAGGTATTGGCATTGGCACTCAGGGACACTATGGCCCAGATCCTTAGGGGTTCCTCCACTCAACACTGCAATGCCCAAACCCTAAGTGGCCTGCCACCCAGTGGAATTTTCACCCTGAAGCCAGGCACCGAGGCGCCTCATACAATGCATGTTAGGAGCCTCAGGAAGAGATTGTCTGAAGCCAGCCAACTGAGCAGTGAGCCGCCTAACCTTCCCAAGGAATGAAATGCCCAGGAGAGGGGTAAAGAGAGGAGAGGGACTTAGGTGCCCATGACTGACATGGTGCCACAGAAAGCCACCTCCCTCCAGTTGGGATCCTCAGCCATGACCCTGCTCCTGGAGTTAGGTGCTAAAGCCAGGTCAGCCCACAGCTTGTGCCCTGGAGCTGAAAGCCTCTCTCTTTCTCTTTCACCTACTTTCTGTTTCCTGCTAACATTCAATACCTCTCGCATGTTTGCACTATGTTCTTCTGTGGCCCCTGGCTGTCTTTTGTGAGGATACTCTGCTGCCCCCTACCTATCAGTAGCCTGCATCTAGCCTTCCTGATGCAGGGTATGATAAGTATCAAGTCTTAGGCATGCCTCAGAACATGTCTACAGGCCAGGGTGGTGAAATAGATAGTCTCCGGCCTAGTATGAAAATCCTGCTTTGGAGCCTCTAGGGCTTTGGCTTGAGCTAGGGCTCAGTGCAGCTTGTTAGCTGTGGGGCAGCTTTGCAAATGCCAACTGGTGGAAACTTGGGCACCTAAGGGACTTAGATGCTATAGGATTAGGCAGCAGCTAAATGGTGGCTTTGAAAACGTCCGTGGCACATAAATGGTGGACTTTGCCACATAAAGAGGCAGAGAGACACCTAAATACCTTTGTGCCACAGGACTCTTTGCCGCTAAATACCTTTGAGGATCTGGGCCTTTGTGAACACTAATGTCTGAGTTTCCTTTTCACTAGGTGAGCCGGTAGGCCTAGAATTTTTATGTAGACACAGGGCTCCCACAGATCTCAGCAGCTAAGTGGATATGGAGGGCTGACACCCACCCCCTTCCCCCTGTCAGTGGAACTCTTGTCAGGGGAAGGCAGCAAAATTCACCACCAACCAAACTCCTTCTTCCTGTGAGGGAATGCTCAAGACGAAATGCTGCAAGTTGGCATGGTTCCAGTCTCTTTCCTAGAACTAATCTAAATATGAAAAAGTGTGGCCTTCAGTTGTTATGTTTTCTGCTGTCTTTAATGTGATGACTGTGGATTTAGAATGTACACAAGTTGACTGGAATTGTGCATACTCTGATATCCGTTTAAGAAGATTAAAAATATACTGTGATATTTTTCTGGTGAACTGTGCATTTCTGTTCATTTGGGAGAAGAATTTCAGCACACTATTAGTATTCTGTGTAACATTTTTTATTTAGCCTTATTTGGCACTTTCCACCACAACAACATTGATTTTTATGGCAATAAATGGAGCTTTAGAAGACATATGGTTAAAGGATAATACCACTTGGGTTCCCTGTAGTATAGTAATACAAATTCTGGGCACATGGCTTGTTCTTTGATGAGTTACTTTATTAGATTTCCAAATCATGCTGATGCCTAGAGGGTGTAAATAGAATTGAAATAGCTTCACATTGCCACAAGAGAGCAGGGAAGGCCCTATTTTATGAGGCAGAGGTTACACTAAAATAATGTATGACAGATGGTCACTTTTTGTGACCCATCTTACTTGAACAGCATTTTTGTATTGAACACCATTTCTTTTTGTTTCAGAAAATAAATCTGTAAAAGGTATTTTAGCTGCCTGAGTTATTTCAACTCTGCTCATTCTAAACAAAGCTAAAAAAGAAAAACAACATACTAACTTGTCAATAACATCTCCCAGATTGCTCTACATTAGGAGAAATTTTTAAAGAATAGTTGAATATAATGAACATTTCTAATGTTAATAAATTTTAATCTTTAATCAGTTTTCTTGTTTTATTGCAACAAATGTTTATAGATTTACTATTCAGAGGACGTTAATCTACCATGTTTGTTCTTTTCTTTCAGATCAAATAATTGCATTTTCTTATTAAGTACATTTATTTTTAATTCTAAATTAATTTGTACACTTGGCCTCAATACTTTTACTTCTGTTGAAGCATTTCACTTTCTGAAGAGGCTCTATTTTGATGGCCCATAAAAAGATTTTTGTGCATGTTGGATTGACAAACATATTGTCAATTTTTTTAAAGAGATATGTCTTTAAATTATATATTTGGGGCCTAATCCTGAGCTCTTTGCACATAAAAGACCAAATTCTGCCCTCAGATTCACAGCATGGGTGAGCTGACAGGAGCCTCGAACCATACGATCCCCTCAAGCCGAATGGTGACCTCCCAAATGACATAACTGCGTGTTGCATGAACATATTGAGGGCAGCATGGCCTTCATTGATTAACCTATGATTCACCAGTTTTAGGTCATCCTCCAAAAAATATGCCCTACATTCTCCAGAGTGTCACTGGAGCAGCAGCTTACCTCGTCAGGCATTGGAATAGCCACTATGTCAGTTTTCCCCTGTGTGCACCTCAGTTTCCCCTCTTCAGTTTGGTAGTTAATTTGGTCTGATCCTCCAACCAAACCAACCATAGTCCTCTCCTTCCAAAATCCAAACATGACAAAACATGATCAGAATGCTCTACCCAGCATCAATGCAACTTTCCCCTTCGATGTAAGGGAGTGACAACTGGGTCTTCCCGCCACACTCTAAAAAAGCCCCACCTGGAACCCCTACAGAAGAACAGGTGCACACATCAAGTCTTGAGTCCAAACCACTTCTCTCATCCCAGGTCAACCAATCCTTTTCCTGTTTTCACCACAAGTCTAAGTCTTCACTCCTTAGTGCACACCTCACAAGCAACCTCCTACTCCATTGAACCTCTTCAGGCATTTACACAGGGTTCCTGCCTCTTCAAGTCTCCTTCTCCCTGGTCCTTCATGTGTATCTCTTCAGGCCTTTTCCAGGATTGCCAATTTACAGGTTTTTCCCATAGCCTTTCAGTTTTCCTATGGTTATACATGGCAAACCCTGTAACTGGCTGTCCTTTTGCCCTCCTCTTCCATTCCCAGAACTGCTCCCATACCAGGGCTTGGATGGGGGTGGAATGTGTGAAGAAACTCCCCCCTGTCCCCAGTCCCCACACTTGCTGAGAGGGGTGAGAGACTCCCAGCTGCCCCCATTCCACCATCTTACCCAGCAGCAGGAAGACAGTGAGGCAGCAGAGCAGCTGTGGAAAAAGCAGAAGTTGAAGCTAAGGAGAGCCACAGAAAAGGAGCAGCAGAATCTTGGGAGAGGTGGTTGGAGATGTGCAAAATCACAAATGGGTAGAAACTCCCACAGAGTTTCTAAAGTTTGGCCAAATATGGCAAAAAAAAATTAGATGCATTGTCAAGACAACAATGTCCCCTCCCCTCTTTTTTAAATCAGCTGAAATTTAAATCAGATGAAATCAGATGAAATTTAAAAAAAAATCAAAATATTGATACAAAAATGAAAGAAAGACAGTTAATTTCTCTCCCCTCTTATTTTCCCCCCATTTCTACTAGAGACTATGCTTTTCAGTAAACTGTTCTGCAATGTTTAGTCCACCAAACAGGTGAAATATCTTGCACATTTGGCACAGCTACACTTGTTATCAATAGCACTATACAAGTAACTGTGGATTACGGGTGAAACATCCCACTTTTGAGAGACTATACAACCCTTCTTTTAGAAATATTTTAGCCCAGGTCCTCTTCGAATGCACCTTTTGTAACAGAAGAACATCCTTAGTTGCCTACTATTTTGAATGGAAGCTGCAGCTAAGACCCTCAAACACGTACATCAATCTACTATTGGCAGCTATGCACAAATGATCTGATTTAAGTTCACAATCTAACACTTTTTTAATTAACAGTGATCACTCTACTGCATGGAAAGTCTTAGATAATGATAGCAACTAGCAAGGATCCATACTTGGTGTATTTAAGTAATTTTACATTTCTTTCTGTGGGTTGGCAAATTTTAACGCCATCCACATTTCCAAATACTCAGGATGAATCTTAGCATCATTGAAATCAGTGCCAAAACTCCCATCAACTTCAACAGAGTCAGGATTTCACCTTTATTTTTCAAGTTTTAGTGCACACTTTTGTGTATCACTATACATTTGTGTTAAGCCCATACTAAAAGGCCCACGTTTTACTGGCAGACACACTCTCTCCTTTATAAGTACTTGTGTTCACTTTTGACTGAGCTACATTATGAATGCTCTTTATTTTGCCTAATGTGAAGGGTGGGATGCAAGTGAAAAAAAAAAAGAGAGGCACACTTTGGCCCTAATTATAAGCTTACATATAGCCGTGTAACTTGCAGTAATTCATTGAACTAAGTAGAGTTACATCAGTGCAGAACTGATATAAGGGAAGTCAGAATCAGCCCCTTTGGTTCTTCTGTGGGATTTCATTGAAATGTGAACATAATGAAACTGAGAATGATAAGGCTTTGCCAAATAATTCTCCTCATGCTTTGCCTTCTCTTTTTCATTAAATGGTTTCAAAGAGAATTTTTTTTAGATTCATAAAAGTGTAGTTTGAACATTTATGATACCAAAACAGTTTCTATTCTCCATTATTTTCCTGATGTAAAGAGAAAAAAACATAATTAGAAATGTCAACAGTAAGTCATTAGTTTCTTAATAAAATGAAAAAGGATTTTTATTTGAAAAATGCTAATGTTTAGCAATGCTTTATAAGAAATCATTTGTTTGTTCCTTATTAGATTATGTTTAGTGAGTATGATAGCAGAAGCAACAGTGACCATTATATTTAAGGTTTCATAATGTTTTCTATTCTAGCCCCTTGTTTTCAGTCATTGTTATCTTTATAAAACATCTACTTTTGAGGCTGAAATTTTTCAGTTTTGGCCTGTACCTAAAAGTGACTTTTTAAAAATTTCAACTTTGAGGAAAAAATGGTTTAGCTGATTTTGGAATATAAGGAGAGTTGATAAAAATATAATTTTCCTTGATCACATAATGCTTGCAAATTGTTTTTAAGCACTCTACAGAAGAAACAGCTGTAAAAAGCTGAAATATGGTTATTGGCTCCCTTAACAGTGTAAAGTGTTCTCAAAATGTATATGAACTAAGGCAAGAGCTCCACAAGAGCCTTCGGCTGAATCACTACAGCCCTCTTAGGTTACGAAAGTGCTAGAGATGGCTGCTGCGCATTTTATAAGATGTGCAGGGTCTAACACAGCTTTGCATTCTAAACATCACAGCAGGGATTTCTACCCTCTTCAGTTTCAGAACATACCCGGAAAAGAGTAAAGTCAAACAAGTCATCTCCCCCAGTTACACAATCTGAGGGTTCACAAGAAAGGATACCACAAAGCTAACGTCAGCAAATGCATTTTCACTAACAGACCCTTGATCTGAATATCTACTGGTAGCAGGTATTTCCAATGGAGACTCCTTGGTTGTAGAACTTGCTTCCCCACGTGTCTGACAGAATCAGGGTTTGTTAGCACTGAGGCCATGGTGCAAAGCCCATCTGCTAACTTAGGCTGTTGCCTGAGGTGTTCAGAGAAGTGTTTTTATATCCTAAGGCATTATGATGTGTATCTCCTTTTTAGTTATCATTTATGGTAATAAAATAAATTAGAAAAATAATACATGAAATATATGGACTTAATGTTGAGGAAAACCTGGAGATTTAGTGTCCTTCTAAATAAATGTAGACCTTGGCTTTGCCTCCACAAAATATTTACCTCTCATGTCAATAAATCTTTTCATTTCTCACTTAAATGAAAGCCAATTTCTGCTTAATCTGGTTTACTAAGAATAATACATTAGCTGGTCCAGTTTAAATCATTGTTTTGTTTTGTTTTTTTCAAACAAAACACAAAAAGGCTATAGCTTGCTTGAACAATATAGCGTTGCCAATTCTCCTGATTTTATTGCAGACTCACAATATTTGGTATTTTTCTTAAAGCACTGCTCCTGGAGTCATGTTACATGATCATGTCTTCTTTCATTAAAAAAATTCGTTTCCAATTCTCATAGTTGCAGAGAAGAGCTTAAAGGACAAAAGCCAGAATGCAATAAGAAAAAAACAGAATTTCTTAAAATTTCATTATTTTTTAGCCAGTCTCATAATTTCTGAATGCTTAGGATTGGCAATACAGACATCAGTTCTTATTTTTTAAAGTCTATTCTTTAACATTTTAAGTGGAAACCTACAGAAATGTATCCTGCTTGTCATTCCCCAATCAAAAATGACTTTATGGGTTAAACCACTGTGTTCTGAAAACCTTTATTCAGGATGACAATGCGTATGACAGGTGATAGCCTGACAATTTTAAATTTTTAAATTTAAAATTTAAATTTTTAAATTTTAAATGTTCAAGATACTAGAATCATGATATCTTTCTAGAAAGTATGTTATCCAGAAACATTGTTTGTAGCATTCAGGATGTTTATAGTGGAAATGCAAGTTAAGTGGCAATATAAAATGCTAAAGAGATAAAACTCTTTGCATATAAAGTCATGGGGCAAAATCCTGAGGTCTTGTCATGTATTTACTCAGATATACTTCTACTACAGTTAACAGGAATTTATCTGACTAGACACTGAGTAAAGTCCTCAGAATTTAGTCCATTAAAAATAGCTAGGACATACTCATGAGTATAGTCCAAGCAAAAGTTTCCCAGACATTTCAAATTATTTTGTTGTCAAAATATCAGTCATTTATCAACTCACTAAGGGTACATCTACACTGGAATAAAAGACTCATAGCCCGGCTGTGGCTGGCCCAGGTCAGCGGGCTTGAGCTGAGGAGCTAAAAATTGCTGTGTAGACATTCAGGCTCAGGCCGGAGCATGGGCACTGGGACCCTCCCTCCTTGCCTAAACATCTACTCTGCAATTTTACAGCTCTGCAGCCTCAGTCCCATGAGCCCAAGTCAGCTGACACAGGCCAGCCATGGAATTTTAATTCTAAGTAGACATACCCTCAGGGGCAAATCTAACCCCCACCTCTATGGCTGGTGAGGGCCTCTGGTACAGTTCTGTTGTGCAAGGTTGGGGCTGCATTCAGGGGAGCTGATAGGGGGCAAGTAAGCCCTGCCAGTGCAGAGTTCTGCTTTAGCAGTATGCATGGATGGAAGGTTGTAGGGCCAAGGATCTGACACTCCATGGCTCTTCCTATTCCTCACCCCATAAAAAGGGGAATGGCATAACTGCTCCACATAGATCACCAGGATCTGGATTTCAGCCTTAAGAACTGTTTGTACAAATTCAGTGTTATAATATTAATGGCTAAACTCTATGGATTATCTCTTCTTGGCCAGTTTATACCCACTGTAGATTTATTGGATCAAATGTACAGTAGAGGATATATAATTGTTTTCAGGTGAGTTAAGTAAATCAGACATTAGGACAGATATGTTTAGATTGGAAGATGAAATTTAGCAGTGTAACCAGTTAGCTGAAGTATAATTGTTAATGGAAAGTAGAATATGAAAGCATAATTAAACTTGGCATACACAGCCTCAGGTCAGATTATCACTTGGCTATGGAAAAAGTGGGAGCAAAATGTTTGTGTAGGGTATGGTGTAGCCTTAGTCCTCTTTTCTATATAAAATTACAGCAAGACTGTGTTTTATTTAGACTGGCAGAGTTCCTAGAAAGCTCTCATTATGATGCAGGCAGCCTGTAATAGTGGCTTTTTATTTGTTCTCAAAGCTCTGGAGTATTGTCTGTTCAATCACTTACAGATCATGCTGCTCCATAGCTTTCATAAGCACTTGAACAGTGTGAATAAATTGTACTGACAATGCTGGCAGCTCCATACCAAGACTAAGAAAGGCCTCTTATACTTCAACATTTTTCATTCACTGAAAGGTGGTCCTTGTATACAATACGCAGTTCTCATTACTTTACAAGGTTCTCCCAAAACCCACACACAGTGTTTGGCAAAATGAAATAGATTTCCTATCATTAGTTTCTAAAGAAAACATTTTAAATTAATCTGTCTCTAAATACAATTTAGAACAGCAAAGGAAAGCTGTCAACTTATGTGTATATAATACAATGTTGTTCTTCATAAATTAAATAATGGCATAGGGCCAAATGCTCCTTACTTATGCAGACAAAACTTCCATTAGCTCATACTTGGGGTTTTGACTGAGTTAGGATTGTTAGATTTGACTCAAAACTAGTTTGAAGGGTAATTGCCATTATAAAATACAGTAAATCTTTTGAAAAATTGCTTCTTAGCCCTGGTCTACACTATGAGTTTAGGTCGAATTTAGCAGCGTTAGATCAATTTAACCCTGCACCCATCCACACAACAAAGCCATTTTTGTCGACGTAAAGGGCTCTTAAAATCGATCTCTGTACTCCTCCCCGACAAGGGGATTAGCGCTGAAATCGACATCACCAGGTTGAATTTGCGTTAGTGCGGACGCAATTCGACGGTATTTGCCTCTGGGAGCTATCCCAGAGTGCTCCATTGTGACCGCTCTGGACAGCACTTTCAACTCAGATGCACTAGCCAGGTACAAAGGAAAAGCACCGGGAACTTTTGAATTTCATTTCATTTGGCCAGTGTGGTGTGACCACGCAGAGCTCATCAGCAGATATGACCATGGAGTCCCAGAATCACAAAAGAGCTCCAGCATGGACCAAACGGGAGGTACTGGATCTGATCGCTGTATGGAGAGATGAATCCGTGCTATCAGAACTCCGTTCCAAAAGATGAAATGCCAAAATATTTGAAAAAAATCTCCAAGGGCATGAAGGACAGAGTCTATAACAGGGACCCGTAGCAATGCCGCGTGCAACTTAAGGCGCTCAGACAAGGCTACCAAAAAACCAGAGGCAAACGGCCGCTCTGGGTCAGAACCCCAGACATACCGCTTTTATGATGAGCTGCATGCAATTCTAGGTGGTGCCTCTACCACTACTCCACCCCTGTACATGGACTCCTGCAAGGGTGGGGAGTCTCATGCAACAAGGATGAGGATTTTGGGGACGAGGAAGATGATCATGAGGTGGAGGATGAAACTGTTCTCCCTGACAGCCAGGACCTGTTTATCACCCTGGAACAATATCCTCCCAACCCTCCCAAGGCGGGCTCCCGGACTTTGAAGGCAGAGAAGGCACCTCTGGTAAGTGTAGCTTTGTAAATACAATACATGGTTTAAAAGCAAATGTGTTTAAAGATTAATTTTCTCTGAAGACTTGGGATGCATTCACGGCCAGTACAGCTACTGGAAAAGTCTGTTAATGTGTCTGGGGATGGAGCAGAAATCCTCCAGGGACATCTCAAGGAAGCTCTCCTGGATGTACTCCCTCAACCTTTGCAAAAGGTTTCTGGGGAGGGCAGCCTTATTGCATCCTCCATGGTAGGACCCTTTACCATGCCAGGCCAGTAGCACGTAGTCTGGAATCACTGCATAACAAAGCATGGCAGCGTATGGTCCCGGAGTTTGCTGGCATTCAAGCAACATCCATTCTTTATCTCTCTGTGTTATCCTCAGGAGAGTGATATCATTCATGGTCACCTAGTTGAAATAGGGGAGTTTTATTAAGGGGACATTCAGAGGTGGCCGTTCCTGCTAGGCTGTTTGCCTGTGGCTGAAAAGAAATCATCCCCGCTTTTACCCACACGGTGGGGGGGGAGAGGGCATTCACGCTGAGCTGTTCACATTTGGCTGGCAGAGATCTTCCCTGATACCAGTCATGTGGTGGGAGGAGGAGTGAAGCGATCATCCCAGAGAATTGGGTTGGGGGGAGATTAGTTGGGTTTGTGCAGCACCTTAACCCAAAAACCGCAGCCCCTCCTTTTAAATGGCCAACCCAATGGGTACTTGGTATGGGAAAGGAGGGCACTGCTGTTTGAAATCATTCACTGTGAAATGGTTTCAAACCATTCTCCATGAAATTGCCAACCCAACGAGTGCTTGAAATGGGAAAGGAGGGCGCTGCTGTTTGAAACCATTCACCATGAAAGAGTCTACCCATTGTTCTCTAAAAGGTGTCTTTTTAAATACTACTCTCCCTTTTTTTCCTCCCGCAGCTGCAAATGTTTCAACACTCCCCCTATTATCTCCATCCCAGAGGCTAGTGCAGATAAGAAGGTGAAAAAAAACGCACTCGCAATGAAATGTTCTCTGAGCTCATGCAGTCCACCCAAACAGAAAGAGCTCAGCAGAATGCGTGGAGGCAGACAATTGCAGAGTCCAGGAAAGCGGAAAATGAATGTGAGGAGAGGTAATGGGAGCAAGATGATAGGTGGCAGCAGCACGATGAGAGGAGGCAGGAGGCACTGCTGAGGCTACTGGAGGATCAAACTGATATGCTCCGGCGTATGGTTGAGCTGCAGGAAAGGCAGCATGAGCACAGACCACCGCTGCAGCCCCTGTGTAACCACTCGCCCTCCTCCCCAAGTTCCATAGCCCAAGAACATGGGGGTGGCGGCCTCCGGGCACCCAACCACTCCACCCCAGAGGACTTCCCAAGCAACAGAAGGCTGGCATTCAATAAGTTTTGAAGTGCAGTGTGGCCTTGTCCTTCCCTCCTCCTCTCCTCCCCCACCCCACCCGGTGCTTCTTTCCTTCCCCACCCCTCCTGTGCTACCTTGGCAGTTATCCCCCCTAGTTGTGTGATGAATTAATAAAGAATGCATGAATTTGAAACAACAATGACTTTATTGCCTCTGCAAGTGGTGATCAAAGGGGGGAGGGCGGTTGGCTTACAGGGAAATAGAGTGAACCAAGGGGGCGGGTTTTCATCAAGGAGCAACAAACAGAACTCTCACACTGTAGCCTGGCCAGTCATGAAACTGGTTTTCAAAGCTTCTCTGATGTGCAGCGCACCCTGCTGTGCTCTTCTAACTGCCCTGGTGTCTGGCTGCGCATAATCAGTGGCCAGGAGATTTACCTCAACTTCCTACCCCACCATAAATGTCTCCCCCTTACTCTTACCGATATTGTGGAGCACACAACAAGCAGTAATAACAATGGGAATATTGGTTTCACTGAGGTCTAACCGAGTAAGTAAACTGCACCAGCATGCTTTTAAACATCCAAATGCACATTCTACCACCATTCTGCACTTGCTCAGCCTGTAGTTGAACAGCTCCTGACTACTGTCCAGGCTGCCTGTGTATGGCTTCATGAGCCATGGCATTAAGGGGTAGGCTAGGTCCCCAAGAATAACTATAGGCATTTCAACATCCCCAATGGTTATTTTCTGGTCTGGAAAGTAAGTCCCTTCCTGCAGCTGTTCAAACAGACCAGAGTTCCTGAAGATGCGAGCATCATTTACCTTTCCCAGCCATCCCACGCTGATGTTGGTGAAAGGTCCCTTGTGATTCACCAGTGCTTGCAGCACCATTGAAAAGTACCCCTTTCAGTTTATGTACTGGCTGCCTTGGTGGTCCGGTCCCAAGACAGGGATGTGTGTTCCATCTATCGCCCCACCACAGTTAGGGAATCCCATTGCAGCAAAGCCATCCACTATAACCCACACATTTCCCAGAGTCACTACGCCTTGATAGCAGCAGCTCAGTTATTGCATTGGCAACTTGGATCACAGCAGCCCCCACAGTAAATTTGCCCACTCCAAATTGATTCCCGACTGACTGGTAGCTGTCTGGCATTGCAAGCTTCCAGAGGGCTATCGTCACTCGCTTGTGAGCTGTGAGGGCTGCTCTCATCTTAGTATTCTTGTGCTTCAGGGCAGGGAAAAGCAAGTCACAAAGTTCCATGAAAGTGCCCTTACGCATGCGAAAGTTTTGCAGCCACTGGGAATCATCCCAGACCTGCAACACTATGCGGTCCCACCAGTCTGTGCTTGTTTCACAGGGCCCACAATCTGCATTCCACGGCATGAGCCTGCCCCATTGCCACCAGGATGGCCAAACTGCCTGGGCCCGTGCTTTGAGAGAAGTCTGTGTCCATGTCCTCATCACTCTCGTCACCGCGCTGCCATCACCTCCTCGCCTGCTTTTATAGGTTCTGGTTCTGCATATACTGCATGATAATGCGTGAGGTGTTTGCAATGCTCATAACTGTCGAGGTGATCTGAGCGGGCTCCATGCTTGCCGTGGTATGGCGTCTGCAGGAGAGCAGAGTGGCAGCGGAAGCGGTCGTTCAATGATGATGGCTTGCAGACCTACTGCACCGTCTGCTGCCAGGACACGACAGCTGAGCGGGCTGCACGCTTGCCGTTTTATGGTGAGACAAGGGCAGCCGAGCAGAGTTGCAGTGGAAGTGGCCCTGCGAGATCACCAGGAGAGCCGGAGAGGAGAGTGACAGTGGAAGCAGTGGCTGACAACCTGCAAGGTGGATTCATGAGAGCAGGAGAGCAGAGTTGCAGCGGAAGCGGGAGCCCGTGAGAGACAACATGGAGAAACTCGCTATCAAGATAAGAGCAGGAGAGCAGAGTGGCAGCGGAAGCGGTGGTTCGATGATGACAGTTAGCAGTCCTACTGCACTGTCTGCTGAAAGCAGTATGGCGCCCACAAGGAAAAAAGGAACAAAACGATTGTCTGCCGTTGCTTTCACAGAGGGAGGGGCGACTGCTGAGATGTACCCAAAACCACATGCAACAATGTTTTTGCCCTGTCAGGCATTGGGAGCTTAACCCAGAATTCTAAAGGGCGGTTGAGACTGCGGGAACTGTGGGATAGCAATGCTCCAAAAGTTGACGCTAGCCTTGGTACTGTGAATGCACTCTGCCAACTTAATGTGCTTAGTGGGAACACACACACAATCGACTGTATAAAATTGCTTTCTAAAAATCAACTTCTATAAATTCGACCTAATTTTGTAGTGTAAACATACCCTTAATCATTCCTCTTACTCATGAATTTTCAGTCATCTAAACTCCGGAGGCCATTAAAATGAGAAACGGCAACAAAAATACCTTATTAGGTATTATTAATATTAGATAATTAATATAATATAATATATAATAAATTAATATAATAAATTAATCTTATTAGGTATTATTAATATTAGGTAATATTAGAAACGGCAACAAAAATACCTTCAAAGAATGCTGTTTAGGTTGCAAAGTCAAACACCAGAAAAAATTAGAAAAAGCCAGCTTTATGTTTGCCCACACAACCTTAATTCTGCCCCCTTGTGTTTCCATCCTGGGCACTGAATGAGTCAGGGATCATGTAAAAAAAACAGTACATCAGTATGTAATTACAGACTGTCATAAAATGCTTATGCACAAGGGGGACGAATTAAAATTACACGCAACTGCCAATCGGGTATTTCCCAACTTTCAAGTGCTTGACTTGACAAGTGCAATCTAAATAACATTCTCTTAACACAATTTTAAAATGTAATTTTAGGATTTCCTAAAGGATAAGGCAGGGTAAAAACAAATTCTATTTTGCACATCCTCATAGGACACTGAACAGTCAGCACTGCTACCATTCAAGCTACAGGACTAATTGCAGGGATTGGGAACAAAAGAAAGCTGTTATATCAGAGGAGGGAACAGATTGCTGAGTTATGTGGTTGGTTAGTGGGGAAGGGAGGAACTTGGGCCAGTTCTCTTTACACACACACACACACACACACACACACACACACACCCTTGGGAGTTGGGGGAGTTTCACCCCATGTGGTGCTCCAGAGGTGAGATGGGCCACTGGGCCCAGGTGCTGGGTTCAGGGCCCGGTTGGGGGAACCCACCCTCACTCTCTTCTTCTCTCTCCTCCATCCTTCTGAGGAGTTGGGGGTGCTCGAGCCCTATGTTGGTTGCCAGAGGGGCAAAGATGGGCCTCTGGGTCCCAGAGAAGTCCAGCCTGATTCCTGCCCCATGTGGTGCCCCCAGACCAGACCAGACCATCTCTCTCCTCTCCCCCACCCAAAACATCTGCTCTATGAGCTCCCAGAACAGTGTCTGCTGCTGATGCTGTGCTGGTAGCAACATGAGGCCAGCCATAGAATGTTTGTGTATAATTATTATTTTGATATGCTGCCAAAACTTCCTGAGGAATGTAAGGGAGAGGAGAGGAGAAACGGCAATTTTTAATCTCAGCAAAAGCTGATCAGAATGCCATGGGACAGGAAGAGGCACTTTGCTAGCCAAGGGCATTCTCCCTGCAGAATAACAAAGGCCTGCTAGAAAGGAAGGCAATGAGAGCGTCTCAAAAAAAAGGTCACAAGAATCCTTTACAATGGAAATTTAAATATAGGGATCACTACCAGTTTCCCCATAGCAATGCAGAAATGAATACATATATGGCCAAGTGCATCCAGGATCAATGCTTAGCTACCAAGATAGGTGCCTTAGCAATAATAATAAAATAATGGACTTTAGATAACAGAAAAATCACTGATAAAGAGAATAGTTGCTTGTGAACTGTGAGGGCTGATCTCATCTTGGTATTCTTGCGCTTCAGAGCAGGGGAGAGCAAGTCACAAAGTTCCATGACGATGGTTAGCAGGCCTACTGCATCGTCTGCTGCCAGCAGCACCAGGACACAACAGTGGCGGTGTTGGTGAGCTGAGCTGAGCGGGCTGCACGCTTGCCGTGGTACGGCATCTGTAGGAGAGCAGGAAATCGGAGTTGCAGTGGAAGCGGTGGCTGATGACCCGTGAGGTGGATTCAGGAGAGCAGAGTTGCAGCGGAAGTGGGAGCCCATGACAGCCAACATGAAGAAATTCACTATCGAGACAAGAGCAGGAGAGTAGAGTTGCAGCAGAAGCGGTGGTTCGATGACGATGGGTAGCAGTCCTACTGCAACATCTGCTGAAAGCAGTATGGCGTCCGCACGGAAAAAAGGCGCGAAATGATTGTCTGTCATTGCTTTCACGGAGGGAGGGGCAACTGACAACATGTACCCAAAACCTCCCGTGACAATGTTTTTGCCCCATCAGGCATTGGGAGCTTACCCCAGAATTCCAATGGGTGGCGGAGACTGAGGGAACTGTGGGATAGCTACCCACAGTGAAATGCTCCAAAAGTCAACGCTAGCCATGGTACTGTGGACGCACTCCTGCAACTTAATGCGCTTAGTGGGGACACACACAATCGACTGTATAAAATCGTTTCTATAAAAATAGACTTCTATAAATTCGACCTAATTTTGTAGTGTAGATGTACCCTTAGAAATCAAATGAAACTTCCACAACCTCTATTCTCTCCTTTTCTATTAATCTTACTTGTGCCAGCCAGATCGTCCCTCTTTCTAGTATGAGCAGAGCCTCCTCTTTTATTCTAGAGACAACAAAAATTATCCTGATATCCTTTTTCTGAACCTCTTTCTTAAGTAGTAATAAGAGTGTCGAGATCTTAATCTGGCTAAAAGAGGAGAATGCATAGATTCTTCTGAGGCTTCTCCCAACATGGTGCCAGCAACTAACCAATAGGGTGCATTCACAAAAGAATAAAAATGCCATAAAATGATCTCTCAGTAATTTAGTATTCATACTTCAGTGCTGCCTTCCCCACCCCCAAAATAAAAAAAAAAATAAACATACAGAGGTTCCTTTAAAAGGAATTTTTAGCCGAACTTTTTTCCTTCCCTAAGAAGAATGGGATTTTGATTTGGTTCAAGTTTTAAGCAAAGACTCAGGAAGTCTTTGATTTTATCTGAACAAGTTTACACCTCTTAAATAGAGATCTGAGAATTGGGGTTTGAACTCCAAACTAGATCCAGCAAGTTGGCAGCAAATATGCAAGACAAGAAGACAACGATCAGTATTAATCTGAGGTGCATAGGGTTAAAGTGGCAACGATGATTTGTTTTAGAGTAATGAGAGATGACCAACCAGTTCATAGCCATAGTCCTTTCTCCAGTAAATGTAGATAGTGAATCCTAAGCTATTGCAGAAGATCAAATAAAAGTAGATATTTTGATATTTCTGAATTAATTATTCTTTTTCTTCTATACAGCTTCTAGTAGCCACCTCAGAGGTCTAGAGCCACATGCATTAAACATCAGTTCAGGCACATATGTCATAGATTTATCATTATAGTACATATGTGCTTTGTTTCCTGTCTCAGTAATATATACTGATTAGAAATAATTCCTTTTTATTAAAGGGACTTTTTGACGTTTGGAGGCTCACATAATTCTCATAATCTTCCAGACGCCTCAGAGTAGTACAATTATGTAACTGTGATACACTCACTACTGCAGAGATCTAAAAGTGAAGAATAGGTGAAGTGAAGAATGTGGCATCTGACAAAGTGGGTATTCACCCATGAAAGCTTATGTTCCAATACGTCTGTTAGTCTCTAAGATGCCACAGGACTCTTTGCCGCTTTTACAGATCCAGACTAACATGGTTACCCCCCTCATATACTGAACTATGATTTTAAAATATGAAGAAAATTGGTGAATGGTCGCAAATAAGGATTATGTGTTGTTAGTTTAATGCTGAATTGTGTTGGTGTAATGCTGATGTACTGTTTGTGATTTACAACATAGAATGGAACATTAAAAACAAATTATGAAAGTTCTGGTAAATGTATAACTGGGTATGTGTAATGCTAAATGACATTGATTGGAGGAAAGCTAATGATTACATAATATGGAAAGCTACAAGAATACTGGACCTGGCTGAGGGGGAATACCAGATCAGAGCCTGAGACAACTATTGTGAAGTACAGGAGAGCTTCCTGGTACCCTGGCACTCGGTATCCTGGGCCCCTGCCTGTTCCTCTTATCTGTTTTATTGTCTGTCATATACTGTGTATAATAAAAAAATATATAACTGATAAAGATTCTGTCCAAAAATGTATAAAGGTGAAAATTGATTAAGCCTAATTGGGAGGACTTCTGAGACAGTTTCCAACCTTACATACCCATAAAACTTACTTTTGCTTCTTGTACCATTGTTGCAAAAGCCAAACAAAAAACGTAAGCTCATACTGCATCTGAAAACACGTATCAGTTAGCTGGCAATGTTTCAGCTTCCAAATACAAGAAACGTTGAAACATATAAAAATCTCCTTCTCAGTCTAAGTCCTGTGTTATCCTTGTTGTTTTTATGAGAGGAACTGAAACATTTGACAGCTGAGGTAAGTGAAGATGGTATACAAAAGTGCCTGATCCAACTCCCACTGAATTTAAAAGGAGCCTTTCCACTTACTTCAATGAGAGCTAGATGACACCCTGTGTCAAATGAAAACCCAGTTATGAGAGAATACAAATCTGAAGTAATCAGTTCATGAGTGCATTTACCTTAGCCTATTCTTTGATCCCCAAGGACCTCTTCAATCAACCACGAAAGACATATTTTATGCAGGAAGTCTGGATTTGAAGTTGACACCTCTCCTGAAAGGAAGCATTCCTTTTATTGGGCTTTTCCTTTGCTGGCAAGTTCCCTCCCAACCTCCAAGTCATTTGTTTTGCCTCAAGATCCTTCTATAGCCTCCTGGGTAATCCTCACCTACAGAGAAACATCCACAGTAGTGAATCCTTTTACAAACATTTTGCCTTTAAAGTTTTGTATTATAATACACAACTCATGGATGATTATCAAAGCAACATTTCCCTTCAAAATAGAACCCTAGCAAATCAAAATTTCCTGACACAACTATTTCCGCAACAAATGATGATTTTTATTTGGTTGTTTGCCATTTTATGTTCTTTGATTTTTTTTTTAAAAGCGAAGCAGAGCTAATAGAAAATCAGAATTTCCATACCACAGGAAATTCTGATATTTAAACCTTTTTTTCATCCCAAATCAACAGGAAAAGCTGAATTTTTTTTATTTTTATTGTTTTTGGAGAATGAAAAGTTCAGAACATTTCTGATCAGGAAATAACAAAACATTTCACTTTGGCTCTATTAGACATATATGTGCTGCTGCAGTGCTTCATGGGACTTGTAGTTCAGCTGTTTTAGGGCTCATCTTCCCCCATGGGCTGTTTTCCCCAGACAGACTACATTTCCCATGACACTCCACAGTTTCTCCCCAGACTGAACTGCTGTGATGGATCAGGGGTGCAACTGTGTAGTAATTGTTTTCACACTATACCGTTTATAGCTGTGCAGTCTATTGGCTTCAATGGATTTGAGCAGGTGTCACTGAGGGCATAATCTGAGATAATGGGATTGCACAGTTGTACCTGTGAGTATAATTTGACCTGCAGAATGTCTATTACACGTAGAGTCATGCAGAAACTGCAACTGCTGTCCTGTGGAAAATTTCAAATACAAGAAAAACAAATATTCTGAATTGGAACAAAAAGTTGGATATATGAAATTTTCTATGCGAGTGCCATTTTCAAAAAATTCAATTTTGAAAGAACCAAAATTGATGTCTTGAAAGTTTCTGGGCCAAGCTCCCTGAGCTCCCAGGCTCTGTGGCTCCCTGGCTCACAGAAGCCTGCTAGGCGGCCGCTGAGGAACTCAGGAGCCCACCTGGAGGGGAGCTTGAGAGCTAAGCTCTCAAAGCTCCTACACTGATCAGCAGCCCACCTGCTTGGTTTACATTGAAAGTTCCCAGGGATTATTTCAGTTCTATAGAATCAGTATTTTTCAACTGAAAGCTGTTCTGTCAAAAAAAATAATTCAACCAGCTCTGATTACAGGTGATGACATGCCAGCGGGAAAGAGCAATTTGGCTGGTAGAGCCCAGGGTGAATATATAACTCAGGAATCCAGACGCTCAGTCCTGTGCTGGTCCACACTCCCTTACTGAACAGAATGACTCTGAGTAGAACCACAGTAGGATCCTTTTCAGAGTTCAATATTAATTTAACATAAGAATGGCCATATTGGGTCAGTCCAATGGTCTATCTAGCCCGGTGTCCTATCTCCAGCAGTGTCCAGTGCCAGACGCTTCAAAGGGAATGAACAAAAAGGGGCACTTTTGAGTGATCCTTCCAGTTCCAGCTTATGGCAGTTGGAGGTTTAGGGACACCCAGAGCATGAAGTTGCATACCCGGCCATCTTGGCTATTATCCATTGATGGACTTATCCTCCAGGAACTTAGCTACTTCTTCTTTGAACCCAGTTATACTTTTGGCCTTTACAATATCCCATGGCAACAAGTTTCACAGGTTGACTCTGTGATGTGTGAAGAAGTACTTCCTTATGTTTGTTTTAAACCTGCTGCCTATTAATTTCATCAGGTGACCCTGAGCCTTGTGTTATGTGAAGGGGTAAATAACACTTCCCTATTCACTTTCTCCACACCATTCACGATTTTATAAGACCTCTCTCATAACCCTTCTTCATCATCTCTTTTCTAATCTGAACACTCCCAGTCTTTTTAATCTCTCCTCAAATGGAAACTGTTCCTTTCCACTAACTAGTTTCGTTGCTCTTTTCTGCACCTTTTTCAAATCCAGAAAAGAACTGTTTTGAGCATAGTATTTTAATAAAGTCCAATTATTCTACCAGTAGAAGCTTCCTCATAAAGATTAGGTGCATCTAAACTTCAAAGAACTCCACACTGTCTGAATCTAATATATTGACCTGGACCCAGTGACTAGTTCCTGGTCAATATAAACTGATTTCTGGTCACTGGAAACTCCCCCACTTTATCCCTTACGGATATTTAAACTTCTCCATCTGTCCCCAGCTTCTGTGATATAACAACATGAGCTCACTTCATCTCCAATATCTTTTGTTCAGCAGAGAGTTTGCATATTCTAAAATTGTGGAGGGGGAAATTATAAAATACAGCAGCTATAGCATCACTATACTCTAAAACTATAGCACTACTGTGGGACTAAATTCTGAGCAGTGCTGAGAACCCTCAACTCCTGTGGGAAATGTAGCTTTTCAGCACTTCACAGGACTTGGCCCACTTTATTCTGGGGAGTTATCATAGAACTTGAAAGTAATTTTATCACAGTAATTAGAGTAACTACTATTCACAACCTGCTCTTCTCAATTCTGTAGACTCTGTAGATAGCACCTATTAATATGCCATAGTTAATCTGAATAGAACACAAGGATGAACAGCTCAACACTGGGATATATGGATGATTGTTATAGTGCAGCTATAAAACATGGGATAGGTTAATTAGCAACTACTGACATGACCAAATGACACACATACTGTACCGTTATCTACATCTAGCCACTTCGATGTTCTGCTGTGTACGAAAAAGACAAGTGGAGAAAAATGTTGGACAGTGTGATTAAAAACAGGATGAAAAGACAGAAAGATGGAACATAATAGTGGGACATATGTCTCTCTTTTCCTTTTTCTCTTAAAAGTATTTTCTAAATGAATTCACTGGAGATAAACATATGTTTTCATTAACACAAAAAGCAAACATGCCACAGTATTCACTTATAGATGCTTCAACGTATCATGACTATCAACACACCTCCTCTGCTCATTCTCTCAGTCTCAACATTATTTACCACACAACTGTCAGCTGTGGACAGTCCTCCAAGTTAGGGTTCTAATAACATGAATACGTGATTAGCTCCTGTACTATATTAATCTGGCAATCCCTGTTAATCTGAAGGAAACAGGGAGGATAAATAAATACTATAAATTACATTCTCTTTTACAGAAAACTATTGTAAATCTGTGGTATATCTATAATTTGTCCAGAAATAACAATTTTCAACACCAAGTTACCCACTGTGACACATAAGGAAATACTGTTCACTAGTAATTCCTAAATCTAGATGGCTTCTATTCCATTTTCTGGTAGCAGGAAGGACTCAGAAAAAGAAACCATAAAGACAAGGTGAGCTTGTGATGTGCTTTGTGGCCTCAAAACAGCTGTTAGCTGAACCCACTATCCACTGTTTGTGGCTGATTTTGTTCATTCCTCCCCTTTTCATCAGGTTCCTTCTTATACCTAATATCACTGTAAACTCATTTGAAAGTTCTGACATCTACACAGGATCCCCCCAATCACATTTATTTTTACCCCACTCATAAATCCAGTGAGAAAACCCTACACTATGTCACTATCCAAGAAACCAGCCATGTTGCAGGGCCAATAATAGAGGTCAAATGCTGCTTGTCTTATGCATGTAAATAGTCCCACTGACTTCAAGCCACACTGAATACTCAAATGAGAATGGCAAGCTGAATTTGGCCCTTAAATGAAGCAAAGATGAACTCATCAGAGCCTACTCATCAAGGACAATCTTATTTATTATCTGAGCTTCCTGTGCAGGACCTTTCTTTTTATTTCTTTGACAATGCTCTCTGCTCTGAATACTACAATAGTGGAAACCTATTGAAAACTGTTACAGATGCCAATGTCAACTTATTCCCTCCCCACTCCCCAAATGTTTGTGACATTTGTCCTTTTCACTATGGCAAGACTGTTTTTTCCAAAAAAATACGGCACCACAAAAATCACTCGTTCCCCCCTTCCTTGTGAACAAATCTGTGCCCAGCACTTGCCCTGGGTTTTCTATTTCATAATTGACTGTCAGTCATTTTAAAGATGGTCATGCAGCCATTTTCTGTTTGGAATGCAACATTTCAATTTTATCATATTTTCACTGCTTGCCCAGATGTTTCGTGAGTGTGCCAAAACTCAACCAAAATATGTTTTTCACCTCACTCTCTTAAGTGCTTATTTCATTGCTAGACACAAAAGAATACTCTAGTCAGATGAGCAGCACTTTACATTTTTTTACTCGAGACTTCTGCATTTCTGTATTTTACTTTTATGGTGAGTGTTCATTAGACGGTGGTGTTCTATGTAGTCTTTCAAGTTCATTTTCTTAATACGCAAGCAGTGCACAATCTTTGAAGAAACGTTGAATTGTTGTTAGCTTTATGATGCATGCTCTTTTGGTGGAGCTGTTGCAAACAACAAGAGGGTCTTCTGTGTCCCGTAATCTCTCTAACTGGAGTCAGTGCTTGGGGCACAGTTGCTTCCTGGGAAGCAGGCAGTGGTGTTTGGGCTGAAATTTCTATAAGAGGGATTTGCCTGCATGTTGTCTGTGACCACCTCTGTTTAGAGTGGACATAGTTTCACTCACAAAATGCCCAGACTCTGCATCACTGGTTTTTCCTCTTGCAGGAAACTGCCCTGCAAGGTCCTGATATCTGCTACTGCTCAGAAGTGGGGTGACATTCCTGATTTTTTTAAATCTCTCTGCTCTATCTTGCTTTTTTTACTTGATGTATTGATTCCATCACTCCTGAACCTGTTTGATCGCTATAAAAGATATTTTTGAACTAATTTCTGAAAACTGAGATAAACGTGGTTTATATGTGATGGGGTGAAACCCATTGTGGGCTGGAAAGGGTTTAACCGTTAATTAATTATGGCACCGGTGCATAGATGTACCTAACTAGTTGCTTCTCAGCCACAGAGGGTGGAATTGGGAGGCATCAGGTGATAACGTTAAGGAGGAGATCCAAGTCTGAAGGGGGAGCAGACAGGAAGGCTGGCCCCCCGTGAAGAGCTGAAGCGCAAGAGACTGCTGGAGGCCTCAGGAAGACTGGTGGGACCAGGAGTGCTTGACACAGACCGGGGGAAAGGCAGTGGAACCCCAGAAATGGGTTAAGCACAAGACCCAGAAGAGAGGTTGATTCTTTGAGACTTTAGGCTACACCTGGATATCTGTTACCCAGGAAGGGATTTGGACTAGCAACCTCTCAGCTGGAGCACTGGGAGGTGTGCAATCACAGACAGCCTGACAGAAAATCTCTGCAACATCACATGCTAACACAAAGGGGCGATCTCGTGGTGAGTATGCTGCATAACAATATGCTTTTTGAACTTTCTACTACAATTATAGAGAATTCCATTTTTTCCCCTCCCATCTCTCACTGGATACTTTGCTGCTGAAGGAGGAGAAAACCACGATGGAAGATAAAGACACTGTCAGATGCTGCATACCGTCTGCCAAAATACACCCTTGGGTACGAAAGGATCAAGAAAGATGGTGTGCTCCTCTTTTTGTTGTTTCATCTTTCTTTTTCCACATGATCTCTCTCTCTCTCTCTCTCTCTCTGTGGATCAGTCTTACAGTAAATCTACTATGTTTGATGACACGTTAGGAAAACTACTTTGAAAAATAGCCAGCTTGTATTGATAAAACCGACCAAAAATTGAACATTTCTTTTAAATGTACTGTATATTTAACCAACAACAGATCTGCCTTTCTCAGCAAACACTGGAGACAGATTAGATACAGATGGCTATACATAGTTGGGTGACTTAAATGTCGCTTTGTAGATGACAGTCCTAGACAAATCACAGCCAAATCTTTGCATGGAAAGTTGTTCTTGAGCTTAGTTTGTCTCTAATATACAATCTCTTCTTAACAGGATATAATATGTAATCATTAGAGTTTTCATTTGTTGTGTACTTTCTGCTGCCACATATACACTTTATCCAGTTTGGGGTTGTTTGTGGTTTTTTGTTTGTTTGTTGTTTTTGCTGTCTGCCCCTCTCTCCTTTCCCGCTTCCCCATTAATTGAAAAAAATTCCTGCCCTGGCCAGCGCAGCAAGGATGAAAAGAGACACTACCTTGTTCATGGTCTATTATCAGGATCATGCTAGCCAGGGCAGGATTCCATGAGGCAGCTCATGGATGCGTTTGGCTACTCCAGCAAGCAGCAGCATTGAGCCCCCACAGTTAATACTTGCTGATAACAGAATAAAAACTAGTTAGGAGAGCTGGGCTGGATAGTCTTCTTCACAAATTACAAACCACACTCTTGAGGATGCATGTGGTGCTAACCCAGGACATTCATAAACCATCAACTCCAGAGAGATGAATACTTTAGAGAGAACATCAAAATGCTGCTGTTTGTGCAGGGTGTAATACTTATATCACCATGAGGCTCCTGTATTTTATTCTCTGTACTCGGCTCTTTCATAAGATATAGAAGAATGGATCTGAATAAATGGAGTACAGATTGCAAATGATCTGATATGGCTTCCATTATTAAACTCTCCCCAATCTTCACCACCAAATGCTAGCCATATGCATGAGATAAGGTTCATGGAAAAGTTCCCAGTATCATCTTCTCTAGCCCCTGCCTTTGGTACACGAGGGTAACATTTAGTCCTTACCATAAATTGTCCTCAATGCTTACTTCAGGAATGACCTCATCTATAAAACAGTCAGATGTTTTCTGGAAAGTAGTCAAAGGTCTGTCGTGAATGAATCACATGTTTCATCTGCTCTTTGGTTGCAAGTGTTGAACACATGGTGCTCAAAATACGATTTTTTTCCCTTTACTGGAATGCAATAAAAGGCTCACATGTTTTAATCAAAATGTTTATTTGATCCAGTGCTCCATCTTTAAATATGAATGTGTTGCAATCCTCCTGGGTCACTTTTTAAGCTGACAATAGAGCAGCACAGCGATTTTCACTTAAAGAAAAAATCTTTGCTGCTGCATCTCTGTTATCCAGTTTCTGATACAGAGGTAAATCCTCTGAACCAAGGAACAATCAATGGGTGAGTTTCTGCTATCTGGACAGTTTCACAGTGTGGAAAGACCACGCAGGACGCCCGAGCCTCCACAGTAAATGATCAGTGGCTTTTTGACTGTGGATTCTCTCACCTAACCCCATAAGCAAAGATGCTGAAACAAGGGGTTCTACGGGTGCTGCCGCACCCCCTTGCTTGAAGTGGTTTCCATCATATACAGGGTTTACAGTTTGGTTCAATGGCTCTCACCACCCACACTATACAAGTTGTTCCAGCACCCCTGCCCATAAGTAGCGCTGCATATTTGCTAATGCAAGCCTGAGGCTACTGTAGAAGCTCCACAGGTCCTTTATTACCTGGCCCTAGGGTAATAGGGATACCACAAACACATTCCCCTGCAAATAGGCCACTTACTCAGACAAAAGGGGCCAGCATTTGGCCTATATTTCAAACATTCCAAAAGGGGCATTTGTGATCATCTAGTCCAGGGGTTCTCAAACTGGGAGTCAGGATTCCTCAGGGGGTTGCGAGGTTATAATATGGGGGGCGGGGGTCACAAACTGTTAGCCTCCACCCCAAACCCCGCTTCACATCCAGCATTTATAATGGTGTTAAATATATTTAAGTGTTTTTAATTTATAAGTGGGGGGTCACACTCAGAGGCTTGCTATGTGAAAGGGGTCATCAGTACAAAAGTTTGAGAACCACTGATCTTCCCTATAAGACAGGCCATAGAACTTTCCCAAAATAATTCCTAAAGCTTATCTCGTAGCAAAGCATCCAATTTTGATTTTAAAAATGGTCAGTGATGGAGAATCCACCATAACCCTTAGTCAAAGACTAACTGCATGTACAAGTGCACAGTATTCTGCTCCAGGTAAAATTCAAGATTTATTTCTGTCATCCTCTTCAATGTTCAGCACAAGTTACTCACTCACTTCAGTTGCTACATAATTATCCTCATCCCTGGCTGGTTAGATGTAGCAAGTGTGGAATGTGGTGACATAGCTTAAAAATTTGACAACTGTAGATTTTGCCTTCATAATTTGGGAAGTGAACACAGACTGAGACCAGATATCATAGCTCAGGTTAGCACTCCTTCCACTGAAAGCATAAGCTCTAGAGAACTCCCTGATACGGCAATTGGTCATTCTATTCTATGATGTATTCAATGCTATAGCTTGTTAAGAAATATCAAATCACAAAGTCACACAGTGTCAAAGGCAGGAGCTGAGTTTTCTAGTTAAGTGCGATTAGGCTGGTCCTTCAAGAGCTGCTTTTGCATGCTGAACATACAATGTAGAAAGGGACAGAATAGACTCATTGGAAATTCTGACCTGATATTTTTGTGTTGAATAAAGTTTGCCTTGGAGTACCAATGGGAACAGTGGGGGGACAACTTTGACCTAAAATAATAGGTAATAGCAGCTAATTGCTTTGAATTTCAAGAGGTATAATGGCTTGAAGGTGACTGAATTAAGCCTTTGACATAATATTCCCTTTGTCCACTTAAACCCATGGAAAGTCTAATAGTTCAATTTTATAGTTCAGTAGTTTTAAATTAAAAAAAATCCTTTAGCCTTTTGTGCAATAAAATTAACATAAAATCCTGGCAGTACGGCAAAATTAGCATCCACAGTAATCAGCAGCTTAAACCAGTTTCTTAAAATGCCTCAACACAACATTACTGCTTCCTCCACTTGTTATATTTGCCAGATTCTTCATAAAAAGGCATAGCACTGGTGCTATCAACTTGCTTAGACAGAAAAGCTGTTTTCATATTCAGTCTCAGAGTTTGCGTATGTTCCTTGTGAAAAGGGATACTGGATGCCTTTGTACAATTTGAAGAAAATAACATGACAAATGAATCAAATTTTAAAACATACTGTTCTATTCTGCACATGTATTTATTTGTGAAAGTACAAAATCACTGAATATTGGCTGTCTCAATAATTTAATAGAATATTTAAAACATTTAGTGTACAATGGCAGATTTGACTGGCAGTTTTATATCAAGCTAATTAACATTGTGATGTTTTTATAGGAACATAGGATTCATCCAGTCTAGTCCCCTGCTATTGTAGGCAACCCCATCATATATTCAAGTTCATAAACTTATCTATCTTAAAACCAGTTAACTTTCTTGTTCCGACTACTTGTACTAGAAGGCTGTTCCAGAATCTCATTTATCTAATGTTTACAAACCTTTTTTTTTTTTTTAATTTCCAGCCTAAATTTACTCATGGTCAGTTTATACCCATTTGTTCTTATGCCACTGTTGTTTTTGTTAGCGTAAGTAGTTCTTCTCCCTCTCTGGAATTTACTCCCTTTATATATAGAGAGAGAACAGTGATATCCCCTTCATTTTGCTAGGCTAAATAAACCAAGCTCTTTTAATCTGCTCTGGTAAAATAGGCTCCTCCATCCCCTAATCACCCTAGTAGCCCTTCTCTGCTCCTGTTCATTTGAATTCAACTTCTTCAGTAGGGGGGGAACCAGAATTGTACACAGTATTCCAGATGAGGTCTTAATAGTGCCTTGTACAATGGCATTAAATACTTCCCTCTTTCTACTAGAAATACCTCACCTGATACATCTTTGGATCACATGTGTCTTATAGGGAATGAAAACAATAACTGTAGTTAAAGTTACTATGACTTTTCATTATAAAGACCCTATAGTTGCTTGTTTACAACTTTGTCAAAATATAACCATTTGGTCAAAAAAAAAAAAAAAAAACCAACACAACCCACCTTATGCCTGGTCTCTGTCTTGCGCTTAATTTTTTTTAAGTTTTAGCAAGAACAGTCCAAACACTGCCAAGAATGAGGATACAGGCCATTATTTATTGTTGTCCAGTGTTAAATTCTTACAGCCATTTTAAGGGAAGCTCCAGCACTTCTACTTTTTGGAACAGGGGCTTGAAATTTGGCAGGGGTAGTACAGAGGGTAGCACTGTGAATTGCCTTGGAAATCTATCCAGATATGTCTGAATTATAAGCCTCTGAAAATCACCATTTGCACATGCTTAGGAGAGGTTTGTTGGAGGCTGGCAGCTAAAAGCTCCAAATGTTCCATGCTGCTGCAAATGGTCTAACCCAGAATTGCAGGGGCTAAGAGGGACTTGTCCTGTAACAGTTCCTTCTGGAAGCTGTGGGGTTGCTGTGCCTCTGGGTGCCAGAAATGTCACCAGACCCTAAGGAATATGTGTGATCAAATAATTAAAGGCTATCAAAATGCATACACAAAGAGGGGCCAAATTAAAGTTGCTTTAATTCTGGCATTTCCTAACTTTGGAGCGTTTGACTTTGCAATATTAACCTTCTTTTTCAATAGTTTTGTTATTTAATTTAAAATTAGGATATACTGGTATACACATCACATGAAAACATGCACATATACTTTAATCTCTATATCAAAATAAATTGCTAAAAACAGATAAAGGTGCAAATTAAAATACAAGATTATCTGGTAAGCATTAATTTTTGCTATTGATCATGCCATTGGAAGTGTGAAATTTTTCAGTTTATGAAAAATTAATAATTCTCATCAGTTCAAGGATTTGCCACAGTAATAGTTTGTGGTTTTAATTATTTACAATGTAACCTATAAATATATGCCTAATACACTTATTTGTGGCAATATTTTTAAATTAAAGTGCTTATAGTCCTTTTCAGACTATAGACTGTCTGGTATTAATGGTGAGGGAGAAAAAAGTAGTATTTTATAGAAGTGTGTGTGTGTGTATACGTAACTACATTGGAAGTGAATAATTCATAGATTCCAAGACCAGAATGGACCATTGTGATCATCTAGTCTGACCTCCTGTATAACTCAGGCCATTAAACTTCCCCAAAGCAATTCCTAGAGTATATACTGTAGAAAAATATTCCACCTTGATTTTAAAACTGTCACTAATGGATAACCTACCACAACCCTCGGTGAACTGTCCCAATGTACACACCATAGCTGTGGCATGTAGGGTGACCAGATAGCAAGTGTGAAAAATCATGACGGGGTAGGAGGTAATAAGGGCCTATATAAGAAAAAGCCCCAAGTATCAGGACTGTCCCTATAAAATTGGGACATCTGGTCACCCTAGTGGCATGGCTGTACCCATTCTACAGTGCAGTGTGGGTAAGGTCATGGGGTGTGTATCAGGCCATGGGTATCAGTCCTCCAGGGCCATTCCCACAACGCTGCCTGACCCTTGCCCAAAGGTATAATGGTCTCTTAACCCCCATTGCAGAAGTAGTAGCGACCTGTTCTGAGCACCTCAGTGTTCAGCTGAAACTTATTGATCAGTACAGGTGATCACAGTCCGAGAGCAGCCACCTGGGTTCTGGAGCACAAACAGGTGCTGATCAATGTATGGTCAGAATAAACTGTCCTCCATGACTTTGCCTAGCTCAGCAGGAACATTCACCTGTACTGGGAGAAGCGGAGGTGAGTGACGGAGTCCTTCTGGTGTTGTTTTCTCAACCCTAATATCATGTCCCTTTGCAGTGGAGAGGCAAGCAGCTTGCGATGTTTATCAGAAATTCAGAGATTATCCACATGTCCTTTTCATAGCTGTTCCCTGGACACAAGAGATGGACCGTCTAGAGATGCAGATGAGGTTTGGGGTTGGATGGGCTTTTTGGGGGGTGTCTCTGTTCCTCTTCCCTGGGAAGTCCATCTGCTAGCATAGAATACAGTCAATTTCCTCCCAAACTGCCTTCAGTTACACTGCAAGCACAATTTTTGGTGCAGTACAAACTCAAGCAGGTTCCTGAGGTTTAATGGCAGGAAAAATATGCTTGGCCCACCTTTGTAGCTCACCAAACCCCTCCAACTCAGCAATAGGTAGATGGCCAGGAACAGAAGCATCTCTCGGGCATAGGTTGCCAGGACACCTTTTTTTCCAGTACCTTCAAAATGGCTACATTCTCCAAATGATGCCCAGCCTTTCAAGTACAAAAATTTAACTTGTAACATACCCCATGAAAGGAACCAAACCCCACCCCTGTGGGCCCCTTTGATGTACTGTACACATTACAGTATTGTTGTTAAAATATTGTAGGTAGCTTACCGTTGTTAACCTCAGCTCCTTCCTTGTGAACTGCAAAAGTGAAAGAAAGTAGGGGATGGTAGCAGCTGCATGCCTCAGATGCAACAACGTATCCATATTGTGGCCTTCAGCAGCACAATTATGTTATATATGGGGCCGGGGGGAGGGGAGGAAGAGAAGAGTTAGTTCCTAGTTTCCTTCAGAGGAACGCAACCCTTGGCTTTGACTTGTCAGGACCTTTCTGTGAAGAGAGGGAGCCCATTCTGCCAGGAGGGCAGGAGCACCACTGCAGAAAGCAGGGAGATTGAGAAGGACCCTACAGGACCTTCTGATTGGAATTAACCAGAGAAGTCAGGAACAATTTGTTTCCGTAGGTCACAGGAGGATTCCCCTTAGGTGTTGGGAGGATCGGGCTCCTAGGCAAGAGAAGGCAATCATGAACTGCTTCCTGCAAATAGAAAGCAGCACAGGAAGTGGGAGCAAACCCAGAGGGAATGGGATCATGCACTCATGCAGTCCCTAGTACAACTGGTGGTGGAATATTCCTGGGATGTGCCCGCTGCCCTACCCACCGCACCTCTCTGGGAACAAGCACAGCTACAACCTCTTCTTTCCTCACCCCACATCTTCTCCAGCTGCCAGCCAGGCTACTGCTGAGGCAATGGATAACCCTCCACCCCCATACTCCATTATGGGGAGGAGCATGATGGACAGATGGCACAGCATCCTCAACTAGCACCCAAAACCCTTCACAGCAGAACTGCCCCCCCAAATCATGCTATAGGAGAACCCCGAATCAGTCATGTAGCCCAGCTTCTGTTCACCCCCCAAATCCAGGCAGAAGACACTCCCACCTCCTGCCATTTATCCCCCTGCACAATATTCCACAGATATTCCCTCATTGTCAGGAGAGTAGGGGGGCAAGGAGACTATTCCAGTGACATTCATCTTGAACACTGGTTAGGGAGTTTGGTCCGTTTGAGTTCATTTTCATTTCCTTTAAAAAACTATTGTGTGTTCCATGTATGTCTTTAAATAAATAAGGTACTGTTCACTTCTCTTGTGTGCGCGCGCATCTCTTTCTTATAATGAAGGGGATATTTCCTACCATTAGCAGATGGGTCAGCAGGACACAGAGCATGACTGTGGGTTGAGTCTGTTGCTATAGAAATGCAATTAATTATCTGTCCTTCCAACGATCTCTCGATGCCCCTGCCCACCAGCCACACATTTCCTAATGTTTTAAAAAGATCCTAGTGCATGTCCGTACATAGAGCTATGAAGTTAACGTTCTGTCCACTATACTGCAGCACTCAACATAAAGTGTACATAAACTTCTTGATTGCTTTGTAAATGGTGTAAGTAATAATTTAAAAAATCTGAAGAACCAAAAATTCTAGATGTGTCATCAAGCTACGGATCAACATTCCCTACTACCCCAACCCACAAAAAGCAGCCACCGGTTTTAACTCTGGGAGTGCTCATCTAAACATGGCAAGAAGTCCTTACTTTCTAGTGTCCCTCCCACTATTCTGATCTCCCCACAATTTACTTTTCCTAACTTTAAAGAAAGCAAACAAAAAACATGGATGATAACAGCGAATTAAACTCTGAAGTAAATGTTCTTCAGAAGCACCCTGGGAACCCCCCTTCCCCCCCCCCGAAAGATTAAACATCTGGCTTTCTAAATAATTTCATTAACAACACAAACAAAGGAAACCCAAACAGAGTTAAGAATGAATATAGATAACATTGACCAATGCTTTCATGACTCCTTATCCCCCACCCACAACAAACAGTCACTATTAGCAATCATGGGAGTATTCATGCATAACAACTGCTGTCTGCACTGGTTTCAGAGAATATTGATAAGAAGAAATGTATGAAGCACCTTCCAAACCCTCAAATAACTGTTTCAATTTCTTTAACAATGAGCAAATACTCGCCACAAAGCATCCTGAAACAGAGCTTTTAATATATAACAAAAGCTTTAATCACTGCTCTCAATTAAAGTGCGTATACACCCTATTCAGCACAAAACGTTGATCAAAAATGTTAACCTTGATGAGGGGCCCTAACACAATTGTGTGCTCTCAGGTGGCACGCTGACCTCAGCTCCAGGGGATCAGAACCCACCCAGCTATGTTGCAACATAACAAGTGTCTATGGCATATTGAGATTTTTCCAGTACGTTGTGTCACATACTATCCATTAAAAAGAAAAGGAGTACTTGTAGCACCTTAGAGACTAACCAATTTATTTGAACTCCTTTTCTTTTTGCGAATACAGACTAACACGGAATACTCTGAATACTATCCATTGGCAGAGTCCGAAATCAACTTCTGCCTCCCCACTGTTCCATGATGTACGAACAAATAGCATGACAAGTTTCCCTTCTCAACAGGAAACATAAGCAGTGTGCACATGAGTGGGATGCAGCTGCCTGTACATGCTTTGGAAACCAGATCTGTCCTGTGCCCAATCTGTCCAAAAGTATTTACCTCAGGTTTCACATATGGAATATAAGAGGGAAGATCCTTTCATGGATTGAGAACTGGTTAAAAGACAGGGAACAAAGGGTAGAAATAAATGGTAAATTTTCAGAGTGGAGAGGGGTAACTAGTGGTGTTCCCCAAGGATCAGTCCTAGGACCAATCCTATTCAACTTATTCATAAATGATCTGGAGAAAGGGGTAAACAGTGAAGTGGCAAAGTTTGCAGATGATACTAAACTGCTCAAGATAGTTAAGACCAAAGCAGACTGTGAAGAGTTACAAAGGGATCTCACAAAACTAAGTGATTGGGCAACAAAATGGCAAATGAAATTTAATGTGGATAAATGTAAAGTAATGCACATTGGAAAAAATAACCCCAACTATACATACAATATGATGGGGGCTAATTTAGCTACAACTAATCAGGAGAAAGATCTTGGAGTCATCATGGATAGTTCTCTGAAGATGTCCACGCAGCGTGCAGCAGCCGTCAAAAAAGCAAACGGGATGTTAGGAATCATTAAAAAGGGATAGAGAATAAGATGGAGAATATGTTATTGGGGTTATATAAATCCATGATACGCCCATATCTTGAATACTGCATACAGATGTGGTCCCCTCATCTCAAAAAAGATAGACTGGCATTAGAAAAGGTTCAGAGAAGGGCAACTAAAATGATTAGGGGTTTGGAACAGGTTCCATAAGAGGAGAGATTAAAGAGGCTAGGACTTTTCAGCTTGGAAAAGAGGAGACTAAGGGGGGATATGATAGAGGTATACAAAATCATAAGGGGTGTGGAGAAAGTGAATAAGGAAAAGTTATTTACTTGTTCCCGTAATATAAGAACTAGGGGCCACCAAATGAAATTAATGGGCAGCAGGTTTAAAACAAATAAAAGGAAGTTCTTCTTCACTCAGTGCACTGTCAACCTGTGGAACTCTTTGCCTGAGGAGGTTGTGAAGGCTAGGACTATAAAATAGTTTAAAAGAGAATTGGATAAATTTGCTATATATGGCTATTAATATTATATTATATGTTATATATAATATTATATATGGCTATTAGTCAGGATGGGTAAGAAATGGTGTCCCTAGCCTCTGTTTGTCAGAGGGTGGAGATGGATGGCAGGAGAGAGATCACTTGATCATTACCTGTTAGGTTCACTGCCTCTGGGGCACTTGGCATTGGCCACTGTCAGTAGCCAGGATACTGGGCTGGATGGACCTTTGGTCTGACCCAGTATGGCCATTCTTATGTTCTTATGTTTTGCAAGACACAACATCCCACTATAATTAGGACTATGTTTGCCATACTGGTATCCAGGTGGGTCCGAAGATATTGCCAACATGCTTTCAGCCGTCCAAACACACACAATCACCATTCTGCAGCTACTCAATCTATAGCCGAATTCTCTTTTTCTTGAGTCAGCATTGTCAGGGATTGGCTTTATGAGCCAAGTTAGGACTGGATATGAGGGGGTCCCCTAAAATAGTTGTGGGGACAGAAACACCGTAAAGAACCACATTGTTTATGGGAAATAAAATCCCTTCTTCCCCTCTGCAGTACAATGCCAATTTCCTGAGCACCCTGGTATCATAGACCTTTCCTGTGCATCCAGTGTTCGTGTTCATAACCAAACCTCTGTGGTTGTCTTGGAGAACAAGTGAATAGTAACCTTTTTGGTTCACATATTCAATCACCCCTTTTGGTGGGCAAAGTATTGGATGAGCATTCCATTGATGGCCCCTGCACAGTTGGGAAATCCCATCCTCTGAAATCCAGCTATAATTTCAGGGACTTGGGTTGTGGGACAGTGTTGACAGCCTGGCAAACCTGTACAACAACCACCCTAACAGTTGACTTCCCAACCCCAAGCTGATTTGCAACTGACAAGTAGCTTGCACGTGTTGCCAGCTTCCACAGGGCAATAGCCATCTGCTTCTGCACTGGTATGGGTTTCTGAAATCAAGTGGTCTGGCACTGGTGGGATGGTGCAAGTTGTTTGCACAACTCCATGAAGGTCTGCAGCCTCTGGTCATCATCCTAGGTTTCCAAGACAATGTGGTCCCATCACGTGGTACTGGTTCTCCAGGACCAGAGGCGATGGTTCACCAGGGGCGTACCATTTAAATCCCGGCATTGAAAATATCTACTCCATGGCACTCCAGTAGATTTCCATTCACCTTCTCAGTCCTTCATATTTGGTTTCTCAAACAGTTCTGGACTGATTCAGTACAGTACCCAATACTGCACCGCATGAACATTTGCCCCACAAGCAGCAGAAGGAGAGAACCACATCCTCATGGACTTGCTTCAGGTCTTCCACACAACTGGGGAGAAGGGAGAGGTGAGTGGCAGTTGCCATCACCAAATCTGCGAAGGAGGCATACAATACCAGCAATGTGCAGCAAGGCAGCTCCCAGAATATCTCCTGTGACACACAGAACTCTGCGATACCACCTCTGAAATAGTAGTGCTACCATTGTATACCGAAAAGGGGAAGTGCGGACATGGGTACGCTCCTGTACGCAGTGTATACCCATGCCCAGCACAGCCTATATGGACACTCAGTGCGGGGTACCTGCACTAACAGTCCTTGGACAAGTAACTGAGGATGTGTGCTACTACAGACATACCATTAGTGGTACATTGGCTTCACTTTCTGATAACTTCCCCTTTTATAGACTCTTCGTAAGTCTGACCTCTGCACTCAGGCACCGATAAGCTCAGCAATTCAGCAGTTAGCAATTGTCATATAGCTACATCAGACAGCAAAGTGGGAAATCCTAGCTTAGATCTGAACTCAGTATCCCACACCCCAGGTCTGTACAAATTTGGCCAGTGCAAAAGTATGCTATTCTCACATTCCAAAAAGCTTTTCAAAAAAGTAAATATCCAGCCAAAAATCTTTATACTTCAGAGAGTCAAGTCAGGCGGCAACCCCATTAGATAGAAATGTCTTGACTACAGTTCAGATAGCATATGGACTAAATTCAATTTAATTTAAAAAAATATTTCCCCCATTTTTGAAACTTCAGCTAAATATCAAAATTAAAAAAGAAATCAATCATCTCTACAGTTGCTTGAAAAATAGGGAAATGTTTCATTTAAATTTCATCAACATTTTCCTTGGTTTCAAAAAGAAAAAAAATTGACCAGCCCTGATGTACAGTATGTTATGATTGTAATAGTTATTAACAAGATATAACCACTGTTAACAAGGTATAAAAATCAGGGTAAGGGTTTTATGTGGATGTGTATTATACACACACACACACACACAAAAGGCTACAGTTCAAAACTTTTTTTACCTCAAAACACATCACTTACTGAAAAAGTCAGTCATGTGATTTATAGCCACACGTCCAGAATGACTTTCTAGAGCTTTGCTAAAATGTTAGCTTGTATAAACTGGACTACTGAATAGAAAATTGTTAATAAGTAGTATTTCAAAATGGGTTATGGTATAACATAACCAGAAAACACATTTAAATGTTTCAATCTTATCTCTTGAATATGCATAAGATTAAAGAAAGAAAATAAACTAGGACACAAAATTTCAAATTTGTGTCCCAATTCAGAGAGGAATCTATATTCAGGAGAGCACTTAAGTACATGCTCAATTTTAATCAACTGAAATCAATGGGACTTAAGTGCATGCTTGATGCTGAGTTTGTATTTAGGGGCTTCCTGAATAGGTATGGATTTAGTAAGTGTTTTTGTGAATTATGGCCTTGAAGCATTACATTTTCAGCTGCCTAACCATAGGCATCCAAGCTGGAAAATAGCGTGTTAAGCCTTATCTTGACACTGTTTAGTGTGGGTGGTTTTTTTCTGCTAGATGAACTTCCACTATTCATTTTACTCTACGATTGTGATTTCTTCCCTCCTCCCCCCTTTTAAATCATCATGGTCAAGTTTTGCCTTCAGCCATTCAAAAGCTCAGGGATTAAATTTATTCCAAGTGAGAACTGACTGAACCACTTTCTCCTTCTCAGCTGTACACAATGTTTTTCCACTCTGAACAGGGAAATTGCAATAGATTTGCTTCTTATATTCATGCTGCAAGAAACAGTCTTCATTTTATTTAGACATTCTACATTAATGTTTTGGTACATATAGTACAGGGCTTTTATTTAATGAATGTTACACAACTGCATGAATTACAAGAGCATTTCATAATCAGGCAATCAGTTATCCTCTTTCCCTATTTCACTCCCTCACCTCCTTTTGTTAATTTTTCAGAGCAAAGTCCATTCAAATGTGTGTCATTAGCTGTGGAAACATACCTCCTAGGGATCTTAAGATATGGGATTTCTAGGGAAGAAAGGCTAAAAGGGTGGTGATCATAGTGTTAGAGACATTCATCTATAAAAGCAAAGCTCTCCCATCCATATTTACTCTACTCCCCATGCAAACTGTGCCTTTTCCAAATGTAAAATTTTCCAACACAAGCTGTGGACTTGCTGAAGTCCTTAGGAAAATGAAAACCTAAAGTGCAGTTCCACTTTGAAAAAAAAAAATCACTGAATAAAAACGGCAGCATCCTAATCAGCAGATCTGCTCCCTATGTTTAGTTAGAGTCACATCTGCTGACTCCAGTGACAAAAGTTTAGCTCTTGCAATTGTTCGTTTCTGTTAACCATCGGGAGCCAGCACAGCAATTGGACAGTAAATTGAATTATTTTCCTTCTTAAGCATCACCACCAGAATTGTTTATGAAATTCAATTACAGCGCCAACCAGTTAAATCCACGCAAACCCACTGAAAACCACACGTTTTGCACATGAATCACCAAGAGCATCATTTGGCCTGCAGAGTCTTCAATTTTAGTGACGATGCACATGTTCACTTACAGATCACAGGGTTATGTTTAGTTTTAAATTTAGGAATGCAATTTAAACATGTGCCTAAATTAATGGGATTTAACTTTAAACATGTACTTAAGTGCTTTGCTGAATCAGGGTCCGATCCAATGCCCTCTGAAGTCAATGGGAGTCCTTCCGTGGACTTCAAATTAACTTTGAGTGCACTGCTGGCACTTCAAATATACAAAGCAATGAGATATTTTCAGCCAGATTCATGGACTAAGGTGCTGCTCATCATAAATACAAGTACCAAAATCTGGCCCTTAAAAGAGAGATTACAATATGATAAAGTAATTATTCAGAGGCTACATAGCAGCATTTATACAGCAATTTTCATTTAACAACCGATTCTTGCAACACCTTTGAAAAATAAATTAGTATTTATTATCCATATTTCATGAGGGAGGAAAACTGAGGTACAGACTAAGGATCTGATCAGGCAAGTTCTTTCCTTTTTTCCAAATTATAATAGGGTTTTCTGAGGTAAGTGACAGGTCCCAAATTATGTACAGAGGGATCACACAAAACACAATATTACATTTTTAATACAGTGGTTTTAACTGATTATATTAATAGCACTGTTTCAAAATTATTCATACTACATCTGCTTTAGAATTTTTCTAGTACAGAAATTATTCAGTTATTGTAACACAATTTGTTTCAATATTATAAACTAGATATGAAAATCACTGTTCTACTATAGTCATTATTATAAGGTTAAGCCATTTGTACATGACAGCCATTTTTATTGAAACATACCCAACTGCCTGTTCTAAGTGGGAATTACATCTCTTTTCTTAATCCTGTATACTAGAAATCTTTACAAAACTAGAAAGGCCAACAGAATTCATGCAGAACATATAGCAGTAGGGTGAACTATAGAATATATAAGCAGCATTTTTACTTGATGAATAGATCAAATTTTCTACTGCACAAATACTAACTGCTGAAGTATCCAATAATGTAACCACTGAAGATGGAGGTGAAACCCTGCTCCTTCAATGACATTTAAACAAAAGCAAAGAGGATATAATGCTGAATATATATCAGGCTATGTTCAAATAGTTGTATATTTTAAGCGTATGTCACATGCTGTATTCATTCAAAGTGAATGTCAAAATAAGGTCATTTTAAGGAAATTCAGGGGTTATAATTCTGTTCAAATCCCTGTTTAAGACATCAAAATAAAAGCAAACAAAAAATCTGGAAACATTTATCTGTATTCTAAACCAAACTGGCCCTAGCAATTATCTTAAATTTCTTTCTGTACAGCTAAAATAAATTAAAATACTATCACCCGGATGGCCTTCTGGTTCAGCTAGGCCATTTATGCCTTTAATTAAGTATGGATAGATAATGTCCTTTGTTCTTGTTCCGATGCATTTGACACCTGCTGTCTTTGTGATCAGGAAAATGAGCCAGGAAGTTCAGGAGGAGAGGCTTTTAGTCAAAAAATAACACCTGGGTCCCAGCCTGGGCCTACACTTTGCTTAATATAGTTCTGCACAGAAAGCACAGCAGACAAAAAGCCAAACAAGTGAACTTTCGGCTTCAGCTATAATATAGGCTCAGTAGAATATAAATTTTAAATATAACAACGTATAGTCTGCTGAACTTATGTTATACCCTGAAAGCTCACCACTTTTTGTTTGGCTTTTTGTCTGCTATGTTTTCTGTTTAGAACGGTATTAAGCAATGTGACTTTGGGAAGATGTTCTCATTGACATCAGTGGACTTATGATCAGGCCATACGTTAGTCCCAACTTTTGGGAAAGTGTTGGAAAGAATAGGGTTTTTTTCCAATTATTAAGACAGTTGAGGAGGAAAATACTGTTGCACAGTAGTTAGAACAGGAAACCAGGATCAGTTTTCTATTCCCTGTTCCATCACGAGTTACTATGTGATGCTGGCCAAATTAAGTTATTTTAGCAGTGAAGACAAACACAAAGACAGGTTGTTATAAGCATTGCTCCAACTCGAGTTCTGTCCGAACACAGAACTCCTGATGTTGGCTGGGTCATTAGAGAGTATAGGCTAAAGTTCACATTAGCACAACTCTTCAGCTGATAACACAACCACTGGTTAGCATGAATGTAGGCTAAATATGCTGAAGTGCCATTAATTCTCTATGCATTCCCACCATTCCACCTGCCTGTCCAGAAAGGACAGAAAAATTTCCCCACAACTCACTGAGAAATAATTCAAAGAACAACTTAGATTACTGCAGGACAAAGAACCATGGGATATGCCACCCAGAAGTCCTAGTGCCATACATGAGCAAGTAAAGCACCAGTGAAGACCCAGTAGCTCCAGTGTTATTTCTCACTCTGGCCATTCTCAATGGAGCTATGCTAACTAGAGAGGGATAATTCAAATCCAAGTTAACTCTGCAGTAAAGACACATCCTATATTTCTATGTAACCCATCCGTGAAATGGGTATAATCATATGGTCCGAGCTCATACAGAACTTGTGAGGAGTAATTAATGTTTAGAAAGTGCTTTGAGAATCTTTTTATGAAAGGCCCCACTAAGCATGAGCAGAGGTAACAATCTAGCCCAGGGTGGTCAAACTTTTTGGCCCGAGGGCCACATCTGGGTATGGAAATTGTATGGTGGGCCACGAATGCTCACAAAATTGGGGTTGGGGTGCAGGCTCTGGGGTGGGGCCATAAATGAGAAGTTCCGGATGCAGGAGAGGGCTCTGGGTTGGGGAACGGGGTTAGGGCGGGGGGAAGGGGGGCGGATGAGGGCTCCGGCTGGGGGGGGGGGTGTGCTCTGGGGTGGGGCTGAGGATGAGGGGTTGGGGGTGCCATAGGGTGCTCCAGGCTGGGACCGAGGGAGTGGGAGGGGGATCAGCAGTGGTCCAGGGGGTTGGAGCAGGCTCTGGGGCATGCTTACCTCAAGCAGCTCCCAGAAGCAGTGGCATATCCCCCCCCTCCGGCTCCTATGTGGAGGCACAGCCAGGTGGGCTCTGCATCCTGCCCCGTCCGCAGGTGCCACCCCTGCAGCTCCCATTGGCCGAGGTTCCCGGCCAATGGGAGCTGAGGGGGTGGCGCTTGAGGCGGGGGCAGCGTACGGAGTTGCCTGGCTGCCCCTATGCAGGAGGTGCAGGATGGGCGACGTGCTGCTGCTTCTGGGAGCCATTTGGAGCAGGGCAAGCCCCCAACCCCACTCCCCAGCTGGGAGGAAGCTTGAGGGCCAGATTAAAATGTCTGGAGGGCCGGATTGGCCCTCGGGCCATAGTTTGCCCACCCCTGATCTAGCCTATGATTTGAAGCATCGTTTCTGGACGCACATGGAATTTTAACTGCACTCTGAACAGCTCAGGGTTAGAAGAGTAACCCTAACCTATGGATACAGTTCCAAGGAAGAAGCAGACAGAAATACAAAAGGCTAACAATGGCTCAATAGAACACTTATCCAAGAGCAGACAGAGTAATATTTAGCACCTTTTCAAAGCAATTTAACTAATTAGTCTTTACAGTGCTCTTGGCTGATTGGTAAGCATGATTTCCATTTCAGAGGTGGGGAAATGAGGCAGAAAGGTATGATGGCTTACACAAAGTCACAGAGAAGGTTCATAGGAGAGCCAGGTTTAGTACTTGGGAGTTCCCTGCTCACAGTTCTGTTCTCCTTCCTGTGGAGCCGGTCCTTTTACATATTTGAAAGTTTGTGGAACAGACTTAAATGCATAATGTGAAGCATTCACATGTCAACAACAGCAACAAAAAAGCATTTTCTTTATTTGGCTTCCCTCCCCACCCCCCACCCCCGATATTTGCTGGGAGCACTCTTTTAGTCTGCCAGAGGGATTGTCAATCAATCCTTCTTCCCCAGCCACTCACCCATAAGTGACAAAGAACTCCATTAACACCTCAGGCTACATTGATGCCCGTACTGTATGCAGAGATGCTCTATCACAGATCTCATCGCTATTCTCCATCATCAGGATGGCCATTTGCATGGCTTTTCCTGATGGTTGATTACAGTTAAAATACCACAGATTTTGTATGATGTGATGTGCCAAAAGAATCATCCACTTTGTGCATCCTCTCTGTCAATTCTCAACAGAACACTACCCTGGTGTGTAAAATGCCTCAAATACTCCAGATGAAAATGCAGTTTCTGCTTGTCATAGTTTTTCACATTCCCTTCAGTGAAGTGTGATTGCTTGAGAAAGCTGTTGTAATACTACAATGCCACCATCTGGTTAAAGCCAAAGATCTGACCTTGCATGTAGTGAAGAAATAAAATGTCTCTGATCTTCAAAGGAATCAGCAAGTCACTGTCAATAAAATACAGTGGATGTGGAACAGATGCATGCACCAAATTGGACTTGTTCATGCTGGTTAGTTGGAAGTTGGGAGCAGCATTACAAAAGTGAGTGAAATATTTATATTTGCTCTCATTCTCCCTATTTCCAGCGTCAGTGCTGACTTTACATGAGACTTTACACCCTTATACATTGCTAGTTTTTCCATTTCTTGCCTTCAAAGAGCAACTAAAGAATAATTTGCATTCTTCATTATTCCTTAAAATGTAAATCTTTTTAAAAATTGTGCAGTTTGTTTGTGAATGCACTAGTGAACCAACAATTCTGAGGAACCACATCACAACACACAGTCTAACATCACTCCAGCCAAGCCCCTTAATTGTGACATAATGATGGAGTGCCCTCTAGTGGTTTTAAAGAGCACCTTATCCTACATGTATCATTTAAAAACCTGACATTTTTACTATAATGTTTTTAAACTAAAGAGAAATTTAAGATATTAACTGACAAATAGATTCTTCTGAAATATGATCAAAATGATTTGTGTCATTCTTGTTGGAGCCAAATATGGTGCTTTGTTTCAGAAATGCCTGAGAGACTATCCCCTGGAAGCAGACTTGGCAGTATGTTGAATCAAGACAATAATCAAAATATGTAATCACTGGATTTGTTACAGACAAAAAGGGGGGCTCATTCAAGTTTAAACATGTGGAATATGATTTAATCAACTGAGAATAGGCAAAACTTGGTTCTTTTCCATTCAGCTTCTTGAGTTATCATAAAGGGCTTCTTGTGAGGAAATGATATTGCAAGCACATACCCTCCTTTGCTTCTGCACCACCACTAGAAGTACTGATCTTAAATCAAAAGCAGTTTTGGTGGCTCAAACTGATTTCTGAGGAGCAAAAATGAGTGGTGGCAGGGGCAAGCCACAGACCAAGGGGAAATTCTTATTGCAACTCATTTTCATGTGTTAAATGAGTAGTGTTTAGAGTTCAGAGGGGAAAGAGCTTTTGTACAATGTTGTCTCAGTGAGAAACAGAATTTAAAAAATAAACTTTGGAAGACTAAGCCAGAAAACTATCAGCTATAAAGAATCACAAAAAAGGGGCGGGGAAGGTTATATTCCTTTTGGTAGGAGAAAAAGACAGCAGCTTGAGAATTAGGCTTGGTCTACACGGGGGGCGGGAAATCAATCTAAGTTCGGCAACTTCAGCTATGTGAATAACATAGTTGAAGTCGACGTACTTAGATCTAATCACTGCCATGTCTTCACTGCGGTGAGTCGACTGCTGCCACTCCCCCGTCGACTCCGCCTGCGCCTCTCATGCTGGTGGAGTACAGGAGTCAATGGGAGAGCACTTGGGGGTCAATTTATCGTGTCTGGACTAGATGCGATAAGTCAACCCCTGCTGGATCTATCGCTGCCCACCAATCTGGTGGGTAGTATAGACATACACTAAAATGCTAAGGGTAACAGGAAATTGCATGGAACAAAAAGTTAGAGAAGGTGATGGAAGAAATAAGGATTCTCCTTATTCTTCAAAGGCATAAAGGGTTAGCTAAACTTTAAAATAGGTAGAGAAAGGCATTTATTTAGATGTATAGAATAAAAATAATTCTTCTCGTGGGCTCTAGGTGCATTTGCCATTAGTTAAAAATACATTACAAAACCTGAATGACACATTAGCCTCACTTCACATACTAACCACCACTCAGAAAACATGACAATTCCTGCATAAATTCTACACAAATGTTTGCCCTAAGTCACAGATGTCTGTTATCTGGTAGCGTTTACCCCCCATTAACAGATGTTTTCCTACCCATGCTAATTTACAATTGTGTTAATGAACATGTGTTGACACATCCAAGCACAACCAGAATCTCAAGTGTTGACATATCCTGAGAGCATGATGCACTATAGCTGTGGACCTTGTGTAAACATCTACACTGGTGTAAAACACTACTGTTGTGCTGTGGTAGGATCTTACACACGCTGCCTCTATATAAATCCATGGTACGCCCACATCTTGAATACTTCAGACAAATGTGGTCACCCCATCTCAAACAAGATATACTGGAATTGGAAAAGGTTCAGAAAAGGGCAACAAGAATGATTAGGGGTATGGGACAGCTTCCATATGAGAAGAGATTAATAAGACTGGGACTTTTCAGCTTGGAAAAGAGACAACTAAGGACAAATATGATAGAAGTCTATACAATCACGACTGGTATGGAGAAAGAAAAGAAAGAAAGAGTTATTTACTCCTTCTCATAACACAAGAGCTAGGGGGTCACCCTATGAAATTAATAGGCAGCAGGTTTAAAACAAACAAAAGGAAGTCTTCACACAACACACAGTCAACCTGTGGAACTCTTTGCCAGAGGATGTTGTGAAGGCCAAGACTATAGCAGGGTTCAAAATAACTAGATAAGTTAATGGAAGATAGGTCCATCAATGGTTGTGTGATAAATGAAGGGGGGGAGAAGGTAGCTCCGTTTTATGGACACCCAGCCAGCCAGTTAGCTATAAAATCCCTCTTAGTAGCTGTTCTCTACTCGCTTTACCTGTAAAGGATTAAAAAGTCTCACTGCTATGCATAGGTAAAAGGAAGTGAGTGGGCACCTGACCAAAAGAGCCAATGGGAAGGCTAGAACTTTTTAAAATTCAGAAAAACTCCCCCTTTGTCCGTCTGTAGGGGTTCTACTGACTCGAGAGGTGGACAGGGCAGCAGCTATGCTGTAAGAAGCTTGGGTCCAGGTATGAATAATCCTCAGTATCATACCTATAAACTACTCATTTGAAACTCCAGATATGTAAGTAGATCAGGAAATGTCTAGGAAGATGCGATTAGGGTTATCTCTTTATGGCTTGTGGACTCCTCTGTGCTAACCCCAGGTGCTTTTGTTTTGCTTGTAACCTTTAAGTGGGACCTCAAGAAAGCTATTCTTGGTGCTTAATCCTTGTAGTTACTCTTCTAAAATCTAGCAATAGCCTGAGTTTCCAGATGTGTTTTCTTTTCTTTAAAAAAAAAAATAATAAAAAATTACCTTTTCTAATAACAGGATTTGATTTCTGTGTCTTAAGAGGTTCTGCACATGTTTTTTTAGTTAGCTGGTGGCAACAGCTGAGTTTCTTTTTCTTTTCCTTTCTCTGCTGTTCCTGGGAGGGGAGGGGAGCTGGTAAAAGGGCTTGAGGGTACCCCACAGGAAGGAATTCCCAAGTGTGCCTTTCTGGGCTCTCAAAGGGGTTCTGCACTTGGGTAGTGGCAGCATCTGCCAATCCAAGGTCAGAAAAAAGCTGTAACTCTGGGAGTTTAATACAAGCCTGGAGTGGCAAGTATTAATTTTTTGAATTCTTGCGGGCCCACACCTTCTGAACTTAAAGTGCCAGAGTAGGAAATCAGCCTTGACAGGCTGTTAGCCAGGATGGGCAGGGATGGTCATGTCCCTAGCCTTTATTTGCCAGCAGCTGAGAATGGGCAACGGGATGGATCATTTCATGATTATCTGTTCTGTTCATTCCCTCTGAAGCACCTGGCATTGGTCACTGTCGGAAGACAGGATACTGGGCTAAATGGACCTTTGGTTTGACCCAGTATGGCCCTTCTTATGTTTTTATCGTGTAAGTGTTTACATTAGGTGCAGGAACTGATACCAGTCAGCTCAGTGTTTTTGGGGAACCAGGGACGCGGTATCTAGCCTGTCTGACTCATGAAAGACACCCCCCACCAGCCTCTGCTTAAACCAAAACCCATCAGAGAAAAGGCTTGCAGAGAGCAATGAAGGGTGGATGGGAGACACACCTAGACCCCTCCTGACAAGGGTGACAAGATTAAGACATCTCCATTAGCACACAAAATGGAAAACAGAGACAACTCCCCTAGTCTCATCTGCATGAAAGATGGGGCAGGGAGACTGTCAAGGTTCCTCCCCCACTCTGAACTCTAGGGTACAGATGTGGGGACCTGCATGAAAAAAACCCCTAAGCTTATCTTTACCAGCTTAGGTCAAAACTTCCCCAAGGTACAAAATATTACACCCGTTATCCTTGGAATGGCCGCTACCACCACCAAACTAATACTGGTTACTGGGGAAGAGCTGTTTGGACGCGTCTTTCCCCCCAAAATACTTCCCAAAACCTTGCACCCCACTTCCTGGACAAGGTTTGGTAAAAAGCCTCACCAATTTGCATAGGTGACCACAGACCCAAACCCTTGGATCTGAGAACAATGAAAAAGCATTCAGTTTTTACAAGAAGACTTTTAATAAAAAATAGAAGTAAATAGAAATAAAGAAATCCCCCCTGTAAAATCAGGATGGTAGATATCTTACAGGGTAATTAGATTCAAAAACATAGAGAACCCCTCTAGGCAAAACCTTAAGTTACAAAAAAGATGCACAGACAGAAATAGTTATTCTATTCAGCACAATGCTTTTCTCAGCCATTTAAAGGAATCATAATCTAACACATACCTAGCTAGATTACTTACTAAAAGTTCTAAGACTCCATTCCTGTTCTGTCTCTGGCAAGAGCAGCATACAGACAGACACAGACCCCTTTGTTTCTCTCCCTCCTCCCAGCTTTTGAAAGTATCTTGTCTCCTCATTGGTCTTTTTGGTCAGGTGCCAGCGAGGTTACCTTTAGCTTCTTAACCCTTTACAGGTGAGAGGAGCTTTCCCCTGGCCAGGAGGGATTTCAAAGGGGTTTACCCTTCCCTTTATATTTATGACAGAGACATCTTCATTTGCATACAGAATGGAGAACAGAGAACCGCACTGAACTCTGGGATCAGAAAAACAGGGATGCACTGCATCATGGAAATCTCTGCTCCAGATATTAATGAACCTACACCTGCCCACACCCAGCTCAGCAATTATCAGACCAATTCTAGTAATAAATCCTTGATTGAGATCCCAAAATACTGAAGCAGCCTAGTTGCATTGTGAGCTCCCTAGAAGAAACCATCACCCATATCCAAGAGCGATTAGCTCCTATTGTCTAGCCTAAAGAAAACCCTTAAGTCATCAGTTTACCCATAAACAAATCTAGTGTTCTCCCTGGAACCATTGTATTTTCTCTGCAAAAATCCCTACCTTTGCCCAAGTAAGTGTTCTGATGCTTAGATCCAAACTATGCATCAGTGCCACTGGGAATCCATCTTCTCCTGACTGATCATGCTGGGGGCTCTACCTATCTCCTGACCTCAGGACCCTGAGCTACCACCATCACCTGGAAACCCCAACCAGTTCAAGCCTCCTGGAGTGGCTGAGATCCCCCTCTTTCTCTCTCTCTCTGTTTTCCTTTCTACCTTAGGTATTAGCCTTTAATAATGTATGTTAGGTTGGTTTAGCCCTCCTTGTGTAGTTATCACTATTATTCAGTAAATAACTTTTATGGTTAAGCTGGTTGCTTCTCTCTCTCGCTCACTCTGAACTTTACTCTTTTGTGTTCTTAGCTTCTCCCATTTACTCTACAGCAACGCTTCTTTTACCTAAGCTAAAGATCCCTGTAGTGCCCAAAAATACTGGAGGGTTTGCTCATCAAGTGGGTCACTACCAGTACAATTGTGACGTGAAAGTGGGATAGGGACGTGTTAAACCTGTGCCACATAAGAGGAGGGAGGGGGGCAGCTGAAAGTGCTGCTCCGCCCAGCCTAGAGACCAGGGGCACATAAGGGTGACAGCTTGAAGGTGCTGCTTAACCCAGCCAATTGAGTACAGGGACATATGAGGGTTTCAGCTTGAGAGTGCTGACTGATCTGGTCTGCTCAGACTTGCTCTGTTAGTGTGTGTGTGAGTATGTGTGTGTGTGTGTGCACATCTAGTTCTAGGGCTGAAGGAACCCAGTCCTAGGGAACATAGGTCCTGCAAGATAGCTCCATTGGGAGGGGACTTGCAGAAGGAAGAAGTAGAGCTCCATATATAAGCAGTACAATAGAATTACAGAACCCTCCCCACTCCCCAGAAGAATAACCCTAATAAATGAGCATACCCCAAAGTTACGGGCATATTTGGTAACAAATTGGTGGAGATACGCGGGCAGCACGTGACCCTAATCACATGGTCATTGTTGAGCAGTTGCTGTGGAGTAGGGAAACCGAGGCACAGGCCTGCGTAAGCTTTCTTTTCCTTTTTCAGACCAAGCTCCTTTAGCAAGGTCTCTCTCTCAGAGAATTTGGTAACCTTCGGTTAAGAATCGTGCTTAGAATATCTGTAGAACTGTGAAATAAGGAGTTAAGAATAGTGCCTTAAAAATAAAGATTTTAGAAAGAGCTGTTGGGGGGGATCATTAGTGAAATAAGAAAATAGAGATGTCTGAAAAGGACCTTTTGGCTGCTTGCTTGAGGCAGGAGAAAACCAACAGGTTAGAGAGATGGGTAATGAAGAAGGGGAAATGCCCCTGGGAAAGGTGGAGTTTTAAGGGTGAGAATCCCCTGACTGAAGCAAGTCTGAGCTTTGAACAATATTGCACAACCTTTAAGCCACGTGGTAGTGCAATGGATGCAGCTGCTGCATGGGCATGATTTTATGCATATCTGACATGGTTCAAATGGTAAAGAGAAGACAGGAACTGGAGCTTGAGAACGAGCAGTTACAACAGCGTTTGAACAAATGTGAGACGGACGGGTGTGAATTGATAGCAGAAAAGCTCAGAATGGTAACTGTACATAGAGATATACAAGAGGAGAGAGTCAAGGCAAGCAGGAATGCAGAACAGTATAGGAAAGAGTTAACACAGACAAAAGTTCTGTTAGAAGAAGCAAGAGCAGCAACTCGCTTCTTGGCAGCAGACTATCAGGATTGTGAGGCAAAGATTAGTACATTGTGCGCCCAACTTAGTGCCCATAACGGGGTGGTAACAGCTGTAAGGTTGAGAGAGGATTGTGATTGGGGACAGCATCAGGGGGTATCTTTATTTTCCCAGGGGGTTTTCCCAAAGACCCATTTAACCCCAATTGGCCATGAATGCATAATGTTGCTCCTGTTTCCACAAGGGAGGTTAAACACGTAGTTGTAGGAGCTGATCTTCCCACAACGGAGCTGGTCACGGACATAGTAAGGTGGTGTCCTAGTCAAGCCAAGGCTATTGCTGAGAGACTGGGGCCACTGAACCGTGACACAGCCGTTGCATGGCTGGCCCGTGTTTGGCAAATGTACCTCTCTGCCGCTGGCATGGACTTAACCCAATTGGCTCAGTTATGCGCCTCTCCTTGTGATGCAGATGCTCTAGACCCAGGCATAGGTTCTTGGGAGCAGACTGCCACTGGACCCCGGGAATGGATGATAAGTGCTCTTAAAATATTACTGCCGGCATCTTCCCTTAAGAAACTGTATATAATGGAAGAGCTGAAACCAGGGGAGGCCCCAGAAGCTTACCTAATTTGAAAAAAAAAAAAAAATGCTGTCAGCTCTCTGATTCATTACCCCAGACAGAAGAGAATGGGATTGTAACTTTCCAGTATCAGGGACATGAATTACTACAGAGCACTTATGCAGGACTAAATTATCAGACAAAATTGACCATGGGGATTGTGGATTTAGAACACCTACTAACCTGGAGTGAACTAGTGGCAAAAATCAAACAGGCAGGAGATTTACTGTGAGAAACTGGTGTCTTAAAAAGACAAGTCAGCAAACAGACTACCTCAGAGCCTGTGCAGGCTATCACATTTACAAATAATGGTCCTCACTCTGCCAGGCACCCTCCCAATCCTAATTCCCCTACCTCCCACAACTCTGGGCAGCGCCGAAGACCCAAGGAGACCATTAGGAACATGATTTGGAAGGAGCTGGTGAATTTAGGGGAGGATATGGGAAAATATGATCGCCAGCCCCTCAGCATCCTGATTAATGCTTTGTCTCAGGTCATGCGGTAAACGGAGTTAAAGCAGGGAGCTTCCCCACAACCCACTGCCTCGGTACAGAGTGTATCCCCCACACCCACTCCCTGTCAAAGCCAGATCCCTGCCCCCTCTTCTGAGTGGAGGCTCTGGGAGTCTGATGATCAGTAGGGGTGCCCGGTTCCCCATGGGCCTCCCCAGCTGATCGCAAGACGTCAGTGCGATGTATGGAGGAGACCCACTGTGAGGACTACTGTGGGGAACCCAGGGATGTTAGCCCAATTGCTAGCGGACAGGATCTCCGAAGGGAGACCCACCACTAAACAGGTTCAGCTCAGCGGGTATAAGGGAGAAACTATCTCCCATGGTTTGTCTCTTGGCAGTGGCAATCTGCCAGTTAAAAAAGCCATCCCAATCGCCCCAGTGTTTGTCTATGAACAGCCATGTGGTCTGTGACAAGGGGGAGGGAAGTTCAAACTGTTTGTATAGTCAGAAAAGCTGTTTAACTGCTGGGGGAGAAAATGTCTCCAGTGTTGTATCTGTGGAGCAGGCAAAAACCGGTAGCAGAACACTTCAACCTCTCTGGCCACTCCGTAAAAGATTTAACGGTTGCAATTTTGCAACAGAAAAGCTTCAAAAACAGACTCCAACGAGAAACTGCTGAGCTTGAATTAATATGCAAATTAGATACCATTAACTTGGGTTTGAATAGAGACTTGGAGTGGCTGGGTCATTACACATATTGAATCTATTTCCCTATGTTAAGTATCCTCACACCTTCTTGTGAACTGTCTAAATGGGCCATCTTGATTATCACTACAAAAGTTTTTTTCTCCTGCTGATAATAGCTCATCTTAATTAATTAGCCTCTTACAGTTTGTATGGCAACTTCCACCTTGTCTGTATGTATATATATCTTCTTACTACATGTTCCATTCTATGCATCTGATGAAGTGGGCTGTAGCCCACGAAAGATTATGCTCTCATAAATTTGTTAGTCTCTAAGGTGCCACAAGTACTCCTGTTCTTTTCTCAGTTTATGCTTCTTTTGTGAGTTGTGCTAGATGTGGTTCTGGACTCAACTAAAACCCAGGAAGGACGTGTTCCTAAGCCTGTGTCTGTTGGGGATAATGACTTGCCCATGGAGGGAGCTACCCCAATCTCCAAACCTTTGTCTGGGAACAAAGGGGAGGAAATTCCAAACTTTGTGAATGTTAAGAATGGCAGTTTATCTGTTGGGGGAGAGCTTCTCTACAATCTTCTGTCTGTGCAAGCACCCCATCAATGTGGGGGGACTTGATACCAGTCAGCTCTGTGTTTTTGGGGAACCAGGGCGCAGTATCTAGCCTGTCTGACTCATGAAAGACACCCCCCCACCAGCCTCTGCTTAAACCAAAACCCATCAGAGAAAAGGCTTGCAGAGAGCAATGAAGGGCGGATGGGAGACACACCTAGACCCCTCCTGACAAGGGTGACAAGATTGAGACATCTCCATTAGCACACAAAATGGAAAACAGAGACAACTCCCTTAGCCTCATCTGCATGAAAGATGGGGCAGGGAGACATCTTCATTTGCATACAGAATGGAGAACAGAGAACCGCACTGAACTCTGGGATCAGAAAAACAGGGATGCACTGCATCATGGAAATCTCTGCTCCAGATATTAATGAACCTACACCTGCCCACACCCAGCTCAGCAATTATCAGACCAATTCTAGTAATAAATCCTTGATTGAGATCCCAAAATACTGAAGCAGCCTAGTTGCATTGTGAGCTCCCTAGAAGAAACCACCACCCATAGCCAAGAGCAATTAGCTCCTATTGTCTAGCCTAAAGAAAACCCTTAAGTCATCAGTTTACCCATAAACAAATCTAGTGTTCTCCCTGAAACCACTGTATTTTCTCAACAAAAATCCCTACCTATGCCCAAGTAAGTGTTCTGATGCTTAGATCCAAACTATGCATCAGTGCCACTGGGAATCCATCTTCTCCTGACTGATTGTGCTGGGGGCTCTACCTGTCTCCTGACCTCAGGACCCTGAGCTACCACCAGTTCAAGCCTCCTGAAGAGGGTGAGATCCCCCTCTTTCTCTCTCTCTGTTTTCCTTTCTACCTTAGGTATTAGCCTATTAATAACGTATGTAAGGTTGGTTTAGCCCTCCTTGTGTAGTTATCGCTATTATTCAGTAAATAACCTTTATGGTTAAGCTGGTAACTTCTCTCTCTCTCTCGCTCTCTCTGTCTCTGAACTTTAAATGGGGGAAGCTAAGAACACAAAAGAGTACTCTGCAGCAACACCTCTTTTACCTAAACTAAAGATCCCTGTAGTGCCCAAAAATACTGGAGGGTTTGCTCATCAAGTGGGTTACTACCAGTACAATTGTGACGTGAAAGTGGGATAGGGACGTGTTAAACCTGTGGCACATAAGGGTGGAGATGGGGGCAGCTGAAAGTGCCGCTCAGCCCAGCCTAGAGACCATGGACACATAAGGGTGACAGCTTGAAGGTGCTGCTTAACCCAGCCCGTGGAGTACAGGGACATATGAGGGTATCAGCTTGAGAGTGCTGACTGACCCGGTCTGCTCAGACTTGCTCTGTTAGTGTGTGTCTGTGCATCTAGTTCAAGAGCTGGAGGAACCCAGCCCTGGGGAACCTAGGTCCTGCAGGATAGCTCCATTGGGAGGGGACTTGCAGAAGGAAGGAGTAGAGCTCCATATGAACACACAAGTGACATAAGCAGTACATGAA